>NC_043701.1:117333836-117421276 GCF_006229205.1 Suricata suricatta | reverse complement strand
CCCCGCCTTTGTTCGGGGCTCGCTCGCTCTCAGCATGGATCCACCACGCCGGTAAAGTCCGTGAGCCCGAGTTTAGGCCCCCGGCGAGCCTAAATTCGTAATAAAGCCCTTTGCTTTTGCATGCGTGCTTCGGCCTCCCTGGCGGTCTCTGGTTTCTGGGGGCGGTAAAGAAATCTTGAGTACAACAGATGACACTGAGTGTGGTGATCACGCATCACCACACATGTGTGCATATCTCCAAACTCATACATGCAATGTTTTTCTATATCAATTATTCCTCAATAAATCTGTTTTAAAAAAAAGAAATGCAGGTATCCCTTTAAGCATGCAATCAACTTTCACTAAGCAGACACTATAAAACAAATAGGGTGAGTCTATAAAAGCTTGGTTTTTCAGGCTTTAGATTATAAGACTCCTCTGCTGATAAGAGAAGATGGAGGACATAAAATGCCCAAGATTCAGGTTGCTTAACAATGAATTCACCCAGTAACTAATCCAGAAGGACAAGAAAGTGAAACCAAAACGTGTTTGTTTGTGGTCATGGATGGCAAATTTTATGACTTTTTTTTTACCATTGAGTTAAGAAATATTGCATATTTCTTCTCAATATTTTAGTAAGAGTGTTGCAGCTTCAATATTATCATTAATATTTAAAATTAAGAACATAATTTGAGCTGTTGTGTTAGTTCAGGCCACTAGTACAAAAATGCTGTGGACTAGGTGGGTTAAGAACAGAAATAGATTCCTCATCGTTCTGGAGCCTGGAAAGTTCAAGATCAGGTGCAGACCCATGTAATTTTGGACAAAGCCCCCTTTTCTGGTTTGCAGATGGATGCCTCTTCGTTGTATCCTCACAACCCAATGAGATATCATCTCTTTCTCTCTCTCTCTTCCTCTCTCTGTCTGTCTGTCTCTCTCTATCTTGTAAGGGCACTAGTCCCATTCATGGGGGCTCCAGAGGCCCTGACTCCAAACACCATCAAAAAAAGGTATTAGCACCCCATTTAGTACATGGATTTTGGGGGGACGCAAACATCCACAGCCATCAGAAGGATTTTCACAGAAACTGTTCATCTATACTCTTTTTAACAATGGGCAAATGATTTCTTCCATCCTTTTTTCTTCAAAGATGTAGAAAGAATATCTGTTTTCTCTCAGAAAACTGTTTTTATTATATGCCTCTCGCAAAAGTTTAAAAAAGATATTTATGAATTGTTAAAAAATATTTAAGTTCCCTGATAGTTTCTAAACCCAAATGCAGGTGACAGGTCAACTGTCAAATAGGTAAGAGTTTGATTATGAATCTTCCTGACTCAGGGACCATGATCATAAACACGAAGCAGTTCCTTTATGCCTCCTCTGTTTCCTGGTTTTTGTGGTGGATACATTAACATTCTGCACTCATTGGCTCCCACTCTGTGCCCTGGGGACAGTGCGAGTTCCTGAAAGCTGGTGATGGGTGGGGACTTCAACTTTTCAGACAGAAGCACACGGTCTTTGTCTGATCTTCCTCTTCATACAAACAGTAAAACCACAGACTTGTCACGTTTGCAAATGTCCATAACTGGCATGCTGTTTAGTGATAGCTAAGTGCAAAGTGTGAGTGACCTGGATTATCACATTAAAGCCATATTTTGATATGTCAAAACTCTTAGCAAAACTCGAGTTACAAATCATCTGGAATTATCTTGGCATGAGATTCAGATTTTCTTTATTTTCCCCCATTATTAACTATTTGCTGAAAATGTCACTGTTTTAAAAGTGCTTTTGATTAAAGGTAAATTATCTCCTGGTTAGAATTTAAGTCTCAACAGTAGTAGAAGAGCCCTTAAGATGCCGATTTGGACCCTAGCCTTTAGCAGGGAGCCCTTTCTTATCACCTACTTTAAGCTGCTTTTAGACACAACTCCCAGATCACAGCTGTAGCCTTTCACCTGTAAGTACTTACTGCATTCAGCTGCATGTCCTACTGTATACTCAGCTCTGTGAGCCTTTGATTGTAAATTAAGAAGACTTGCAGTTTAGGGGGAAAATATCACTTTTCTCTTTTTGGGCATTTACTTTAAAATGCTGCTTGACATGGAAGAAATGGATTAAAAAAAATGAGTTTTTAAAATATATTCCAGGGCACCTGGTGGCTCAGTAGGTTAAGCATCTGACTCTTGATTTCAGTTCAGATCATGATCTCAAGGTTCATGGGTTCGAGCTCTGTCTTGGGAGGGCTCTGTGCTGACAGAGCGGGGTTCTCTCTGTTCTTTTTCTGCCCTTCCCCCACACTCTCTTTCTCAAAATAAATAAATAAGCATTTAAAATTTTTAAAAAGTAAACTAAACTAAAATTTATTTTCTTCATCAAATACATGCAAACTAAGAGATTTTAAGACAGACATTTTGCATATACATGGACCCTGCACTGCAAACAAAACAAAGACAAAAACTAAAAACAAAAACCAAAATTAGGGACTCCTGGCCGGCTCAGTCAGTGGAGCATGCGACTAGATCTCAGGGTCTTAAGTTCAAGCCCCACTTTGGCTGTGGAGACTTCTTTAAAAAAATAATTTAAAATAAGCAAACAAACAAAAATAAAGGTTTTGAAGCAGGTAATTGAATTCACTTTTCTCAATAAGGAATTTTGTTATGTGGAATGCATGGATTTACAGTTATTGCTGTTTGTTAGGTAAATAAGTTACTATTTTTTGTAAAGATACAGCACTTTTTGCTAATTGAAGCATTCAGTCATTTCCAATGCCTTCAAAATAGTTTTTAGTTCTTTAATAACAATTAAAGCAAGTATTAATGGCAAGGATTAGCCATTGGAAAACTGATCATAACATAGTGTTCAGATAGGTCCTTTAATATTTTATAGAATGCATAACACATTTAACAACAGACTTAATTCAGTTTAACTAAAATCTCATTAACTTTTTACTAATAGTTTGGTGCCAAGCACTAATACAATAGAAAAACTCATGACAAATGTACTCATAAAACTCTCATTTTCAAGGGTGAGTAATTTCTTATTCTGCTTAATTTTTTCTCTGCCAGATTTTATTTTTTATTCCTCAACAGTGGGAAAAACTCCAAGCATAACTGCTGATACTGTAGTGTTCAGAATCTACTTGGTGCCTCCACTCTCCATTTTCATCACTGTCTCTCAGAATCATGTTACTATCCATGTGAGTTACACGGGGGAGCTCACACCTCACCCTCTGAATCTTCCGGCCACATAAATGCATTAATAAGGTGAGCTGGGGTCAGGCTCTTTTATAGAACTCACTCTCAACTCTGGTGAGCCAGGTCACTGAAGTCATTATATTGTGGCTCCAATATTTGGTTAAGCAAACAAAATTAAAAAAAAAAAATTACTTTTCACATTATAAAAAACACTATATGCCTATGATTCTTCTGTTATTATCCACCACACCCTGGTCTTGTTTGGATGTGGCCACATCACCCCCCCCCACACCCCCTCACCCTTCTGTTAGCCCCACAGGAACTTTTTGAATTCCATGGTGTTTGAACACAGTAAGAGAATCCATACAAAGAGATGATATCCAACTCTAGAAAATCCTGTTAGGCAAATGAGTACGCTGCTAGAATCTTTTGTTTCTGTGTCTGAAGCAACTATGTGTTTTAAGCAAGTCTTTTAAAATAAGCACACACTCAGGGTGCCTGGGTGACTCAGTTGGTTAAGCATCTGACTTGGGCTCAAGTCATGATCTTATGGTTTGTGAGCTCCAGAGAGCCCTGATTCTGGTGATGTGAGTCCTGCCTCAGACTCCATACTCTCTCCCCCGCTCTCTCCTCCCCTCCTGGGATTCTCTCTTCTCTCTCTCTCTCTCTCTCTCTCTCTGCCCCTTGCTAATTTACACTCTATCTCATAAATAAATAAATAAATAAATAAGAAGTTTAATCGTAAATAAAATGAAATAAGCACACTTTCCATGCACAGTTAATTAATAGCCCATACATGTACATTTTATTTGCCAGGTTAATCTTCATTTAGATCTGGAGCTTAAGAAATGATGTAAAATCTTGATTTTGGCTTGAGTCATGATCTCATGGTTTGTGGGTTTGAGCCCCACATCAGGCTCTGGGCTGACAATGCAGAGCCTGCTTGGGATTCTCTCTCTGCGCCTCTCTATTTTCCCTGCCTCTGCTTAAGTCCCCACTCTCTCTCTCTCTCTCTTTCAAAATAAATAAATACATGCTCACCAATACTTGGTGTAGTCAGACCCAATCCCTTCTACACACATCTCCCTGAGCTTTTCCTTTGCCCTGACAACTAACGGCACCAGGCATCACTTCATACGCCTCCTGGCCACATCCTGTCTTCACTGCCAGCACGTGCTTCTGTGATGGTTTGTTCAATTTCAATTTCTGATGCTGTTTGTATATAAATTAATTTTTGTGTATTGATTTCTATCACACAACCTTGCAAAGCTCATACATCTGTTCGAGTAGCTTTTTTGTTCAGATGCTTTTTAATGATTCCATTAGATTCTTTTTATAAAAATATTACTTTTTTATTTCCTCCATGTAAGTCTTTGTTTCTTGTTCTTGCCATTACACTGGTTAGAGGTATATAGGCCAAGGAATTTCCTTTGTAGTCTTAGTTTAATGATACTGTTTATCAACAATGAATGTGTTAATGAGATAGTCATAATTATTTCTTTACCTCTTAAATGTGAAGAGTATACAATGAATTTTTGTAACAAACTTTTCTAGACCAATTTTAGATGTACAGAGTAATTGAGAAGATAATGCAGAGAGTCCCTCTGTATCTCTGCACTCAGTTCCGCGTTAGAGAAAACTAGGGCATTTGTTGGCAGTGTGCTAGTGCAGAGGGTCAATGGAGAAGTAAAGAAAAATTAAATATGAGATATTACCACACATTTCTGTGATAATAGAAAAGACAAATTAAAGAGGGATTATCACAATTTAGGAAATGAGGGCAAAGATTTGGAAGGAAAGTGTCCCAAATCAGTGAGCATGGAACGGCTTCCTACCTATAGGCTTTATAATCTAGCTATGGACAGTTCATGGTTATAGTAGGGAAGCAGGTAACATATATGGACACAGATATGGAAAGCAGGTAAGTGTGAAAACAGGAGCCTGTGGCAACAGTCTTATGATTTTCTTTTCAGTGTCCTTGAAGTAAGGTCATATGGTCATACCACAGGAAACAATGGATGTCCTTGTGGAAAACACATCTCCTCTTGCTTTCCTGGATTTATTATGTTGGAGTAGGAAGAGTAAATAGGTTTATCATCGTAAGGATTTAATTCCTCTCAGACTTACCCGGAAGACATCACATTTTCTATTGCCCTAAGTAAAGATAATTATGTCAACTGAACAGAACACTAAACTGTGGGTTCACATTGAAAGGCCTTCGCAACTCCAGTGACCTTGGTTATATATGGCTTCTCTGCACATGCCTGTGCGCTTGTGTGAGGCTTGTGACTAATTCCTAAAAACAAAGGCATATAAGATGCACTCAAAGCTTTGTATTGTTAAATGCTACTTTTGGCAAAAGGCAAACTGGGCATTTCAACTAGTATTTATTATGCCATTTCAACAAACATTTGCTATTTTTGGTGCATATTTTCACCTTTTGCACACCAATTTATAGCTACATTCTCCAAAAAGAGGCAGACAAATAGGCTGCTTGGAAAAGTGACACCCCATCCATTCGCCACCTAAGCTCTCCCCGCTTTGATGTTTTGCCCGTAGTGTCTGACAAACTGCATGATGAAGATTCTTGAACAGATTAAGGATGTGTTCATTTCTCCCTGAAATAAACAGGCAGGGCTTATTACCAGGGCTTATAAAATTTCTCAATGAAGCTGTTTCTATCAGTAACCTTGGTGAAATATTTCCTAGCTAGAGCTCATTCAGTACAAAGTTTTATTCCTGATTTTGTTACTATTTGCCACCTTTTCTCCCTTCTGACCAGGTAGATATCAAGCCCCAACTGATTCTGCGCAGCTACTTACTCTGTCCTCTGTTCACTCTGTTCAGAGCATAATGTGACCACCGCCAGCACACATTAGACCACCTTCCCCTGGAGCCTACTAGACACTCCTCATCTGTGCTATCTGACACTTAGTAAGAGGCTGTCTTGAAATAGGTGTGTCAAAGGCGTTTTCTTTCTTTTTTAATTCGATGATAAGTTCCTTGCATACAGGAATATTTCTATATCTCTCAGAGAGCCCCTCACACTTGAAAGAGCATGGTAGAAACAATATACATTTGAATTTAAAATCAATGAAACACATCAGTGTTGTGTTGTGTGTGTGTGTGTGTGTGTGTGTGTGTGTAAGTATAATTACCTACCTCTGAAATTTAAATATAATTTCCTCAGAGAAATTTGTATGCTACATTGATTTAGGGTTTCACTTAATATAGTTTCATCAGACACTTAGCTAATTCCCTATTATTATTTGTTATAATTACAACTGAAAGATTATTTCTCCTTTATTTGTCTTACTCTTTACCTCTCCTTTAATTGGCAAGCACCATGAAAATTATAAGAACTGAATGGTTTTAGTTTCAGGGACACAGTATTCAATATTCAGTCAACAAACAATTATTGGATTAAACATATAAGTGGAATATTGATAAGTTGATGGTGCTATCATAGATTGATCCAAATCTATTGTGCAAACTTTCTATATTTGTGTTCTTTATGTTCTGTTTGAATAAATAGCCTTTCATATTTCATCTATCGTCAATTTGAACATTGTCTCATTTCATCATTTGACTAGATGCACAAACTGTCAAATTGAAAGGAACCACTGTAAAATACTTCAGTGATTTTGATGAAAGGAATGGGAAATGTGATAGAGGTGACAAAGCCCATCAGAGGAGAAATAAGAGACATACCGCCAGCTGAGTTGTTTGAGGTAAGAAAACCCACACACCTCAGATTTATAGAAATAGACAATGTGATTTTTATAAAATAAGATAGGCAAGAGTTAAAAGGGAGAATCAAAGGACATTTTCTGTGACTGATTTCTATAAATTATTTCAACTAAAACCATTAAAAAGATTTGCTTTTGAATATGACTCTGCATCTCACTTTTTGAGAGGCAGTGAATGTCCCCAAAGGAGACAGAATCAAAGCGTCAGATGACAGTCACATACTATCACAATCCGCGTACTTGCCTAGGGAGGGCTGACACAGGGTACTGAAATGACTTCTCCAAGTGCACACGGGTGGTGAATGATGGAGGCAGAGCTAGAACAAAGCACTCATGACCCGTGCTCCAGGGTTTCCTCTGGGACATCCCCAAGTGTCATTATAACCAAACTACAACTGGATGTCACTTTCCGTTTCCAGAAGCATGTGCTTCACTGTGGCAGATCCTTAAAATCACCAGAAAATCATTTACACTTGACCCAATGATGCATTTCAGACACATGGGCAGGTAGCAACTGAAAGTAAAGGATCCTAGTGATGGAGAGGAGACAGCACAACTGTTCCCCACTGGAGGCAGCAGTGGCAACACGGACAGCACCCAGGGTCCCTCATTATTTGTATCTGCTACACTCCACTCCTCTTCTGGTGATATCACCTGTATTTTGCTTTGAGAACCCATCTTTGAGCCGTCACATGCCAAGGCAGGCTTGTGGGAAGTGCTTAATTCAGAGCAGATCACTAGACCTTAACTGCTACCTCGTGCTCTTGGAACAACCTGTGAAGTAATTAATATTATCTTGTTGTTGCTGGTCCATTTTGCTGTGGGAGGGTTGGAGACTTAAAACATTTGCCCTGGTATGTTGCTACTTGTGAGGGATAGAGTAGGTGTGAAATCCAGGTAGTTACAGACTTACTTGCACCAGACAAGTTAAACAGGCAAGGAAGACTTGATTCAAGGCCATGTCAGTGGGACGGAGAGACTGAACTCAACTCCAGTGAAACAAAAGGAAGAAGGGTTTCGGCACCAAGAGAGCCAGAGGCCTCAGCACCAAGTCGCCTCAGCACCAAGTCATTCTAGAGGTTGCAAATATTTCTCTGTGATTGGGCCATCTGTGCCTGTTTGTTAGCCCAGGCTCCCTCAGAGACAGGAAGATAAAAGTGTTCTGTCTTTCAGGGCTTCGTTTCAAAGACAACATCCTCAGGTCTTTGAGCAAGAGATTTCTTGAGTTTAAAACTGGCCAGAGGCTGAAAGATTTACATGCTTCTGATGGGACAATTCCAAACTGTCTTAGTAAATGTTCTAAACAAGGTGTTGGGGTGGGGGGAAGGATGGCAGAAACAAAAGTCTCTAAAGTTTAGGAACACTGAGAGGAATGAGGAAGCCATCCAGGTCAGGGCACACCACGCACCGAAGCCTGTACTGTGACCCCGATTAGTGTGTTCCCGCTGTTAATGGTCCTCCTTGTGGCAACAACCAAATCTCCGTTGTGCATGGAACGGGAGTTAGAGGAGGCAGCATTCATGGGACACATGGGAAGGCAAGCAGGTAGCTTTGCCTCTCAAAGGCACTGAAAATCTTTAACTCCCCTCTAAGATGAAGACTAGTTTACACTTATTTTTAAAAGTGATCCCATACAGGTATAAAATATGTGTGTATTTTAAGAACAGAAAAAACACATCTTTTAAGAATCCCTAGGACACATGGCCGAGAACACCAATTCTAAATCATCACCGTTCATTGAGGAAATCCTCTCTGAACCTCAAAAGAGCGGTTTTCAAATGTGGCTGCACACAGGATTCATCAGGGAGGTCTCAGAAAGACTGGTACCTTGTTCCCAGAGACAGAGATTCTGATCTAACCGGTCCAGGACTCCAAATCTTTCCATTGGGGTTGGGAAAGGATAATCCCTGGAAGCCTCGAAAAATGTTACTTAGTAATAGAAAGGATGAGAGGCATTTGCTGTTGCACAAAGACATTTAACAAAATCAATTTATCCCTGAAAAGTATAGTAACTTGTGTGATTTTGTATTCCCCTGTGCCTCCAAAAACCCTTGAAAAAAAGCAATCTGACCAACAGGGAAGCAATGTGTTTGACCCAACCTTCCACCAGTCCAAGTGGCGCTCTTACCACCCACTTTTAGTCACCACACAATTTCTTATGACTCGTGAGTGGTAAGACTTTTTTTTGTACCACTTGATCCATGATTATTTTTTATAAAATGAATGAAGATCGATATTTTCTCAGTATAAAGAACTGACGTGTTAGAGGCAGATATGTAATATTAAGCAATAATCCAGAAAATTAGGTTGCAATTTTATATCTGCCTTTCACTAGACAAATTTGATTTTTTTAAATGTTTATTTTTTTGAAGAAGAAAGAGAGAGTTTAAGTGCAGAAGGGGCAGAGAGAGAGAGAGGGAGACCAGACCCAGAATCTGAAGCAGGCTCCAGGCTCTGAGCTGTCAGCGCAGAGCCCTAGGAGGAGCTCCAACCCATGAACTGTGAGATCATAACCTGAGCCAAAGTCGGATGCTTAACAGACTGAGCACCCAGGCGCCCCATTCACTACATAAAATTCTAGATGACAAGATTTTCCCCTCCTTAAACTTCTTAGAAACATCACAGCAGAATGAACATTCTCAAAGACCACTCTTTATATTACATTTCTAGAATAAACTAATTTTAACTAGTTCAGGAATAACCAATGGTATTTAATTGAGACTGTGGATGCATGAAAGTTCATAGGAGCAGATTTCTTATAGCATTTTCCCTAAGGAGCCAATTAGATATCAGCCAATTTAAAAAGTTAATAATATTTCATGTATGTCTTTTTGTAATCAATTCTTATATACTTAATATTTTAATATCAGTCAAACTCTTCTTTTGAAGGAGACTAGATTTACATTTAAATGAAAGTCAGGCCAATCTCCCCAACCCAAATGTAAGGCCATTTTGTTCAAGGCTCAGCAGAAATTCCACTTTGGTAAGAAACTCCCTTAACCCCAGCTCTTCGTTCCCCACATGTGCTTCTGTTGTTCTGCAAGTGAATGCCTGGGGTTAAAAATCTTAGCTTCTGGATTATGTTTCGATAATTTTATCAACTGTGCTATGCACAGCAAGACATGAAAAGAATACATTTTTTAATTGTTAATGTAGTTCTCCCTTTCCCAGTTTAATGAGTATACTTCTTTTTCCATTTTGCATTAGACATTAAGGGCCTCCGTTCTACACGGAGAAAAACTGTGGCTGGTGGACCATGGCTTAGGCCTGAGGCCGAACTGGGAATTGTTACTTATTCTGATCTTAACAGGAGAACAACTTGCAGCTAAGACTGCCCTGATTGCCTTGTTTTAGGCAAAAAGCTGGGCTGATTTGGGGGGTATGGAAGAGGTTGGGAGGAGAGATAAGGACAGAGACAGTGCTAAACACCTGGTTGTTGACAGGAACCAAGGACCATGTGAGCTTTTTCAGGTGCCAGAGGAAGCAGAGTTCTCTGCCACTGAGGCCCAACAGCCATGAGGACCAGTAGGACAAGTTTAATGGGTGGCAGGATGTTACCAAATTGGCTCTTCTTTTTCTATAGCTAAGAGGAAGACTAAGAGTATTTAGTCCTCTGCCCTGATCCAATGGGCATGCAGAGGACTATTACATAAAATACATTAGTCCCTCCAGAATTATGATATTATAACAGAAATATTTATGGATGACCTCAGGTTGATCACTCCAAGCATATGAATTTTAATTTCAGCTCATGTCATGATTTCATGGTTCCTGAGCTTGAGCCATGTGTTGAGCTCTGCCCTGACAGTGCAGATCCTGCTTGGGATTCTCTCTTTCCCTCTCTCTCTGCCCCTCCCCTGCTCTCTCTCTCTCAAAATAAATAAATAAACAAAAACAACAACAAAGAAAAAGATTATTAAGCAATTATTTTAATTTTTTTGAGTAGGCTCCACACACATCATAAGGCCAGAACTTGTACCCTGAGATCAAGACCTGAGCTGAGATCAAGTCGGATGCTTAACCCACTGAGCCACCCAGGCGTCATGGCAATTATTTTAAATACAAATAACAAATCCTATTACAAGCTCATGAGGGAGAAATTTTACTAAAATATGATGTGGATTAAATTTTCTACAGTAAAATGACTACCTCATAAAAGTAATAATGTTATTTAAAGTCAGAAAATAGAAAAATGGAGAAATGACTGTTTATAAACAATGTGATGTAGGGAAATTAATGTGATTTTCTAAAATTTCAGATTATGTCCTGGAATGACAGTCTTTTTAAAGCATAATCCTTCTTGAAATAAAATGTTAGATGTTATCAAGAAGATCATTAAGCCAGGGAAAAGAAACAAAGGATTAGAGAAACATCAGCTCACCAATAATTCAATGTGTCACGTCTTCTCTCTCCTACTGGGTTCTGATTTACATGTGAAATTTGATGTGATCATTCTTAGAACCCCTGAGAATTTTAATTCAATACATTTAAGTGCCCAGGTTAATAGCTTTATCTGTGAGTTTATTAAAAGTTAATAAGACACTAATATTGCTTATCATGTGAATGATTTTTCAAAAATATTATTTGCATCAGAACTTTTACTTCTCAGTTTACAGTCTAAGGCTCCCATGAAATAATCTTTGGGGCCCCCAATCTCATTGAATTTCTCTTCCTAAGCTCACAGGGTCTTATCTACTTACCTGATAACCCTCCACAAAACCAAGTTTCTTGAGTAAACCACTGAGGGCTATACTCACCACTGAATTCTTCATATCAAGCACAATACCTGCTACAAAATACTTTCTAATCACTGTGGTATAAATAAGCTATTCCATATTAAAACATAAAACAGTTGTTGTATTATATATTGTGCTTCCTTTTCCTGCCATTGAGCAAATAAATAACTCTTAAAGACAAATGTAAACAATCAAACAATATAAAACTCAATAAAGAAGTTAGTAAGCATTTAATTTGCAGCATTTAACTTTTATTAACTTGACTTCCCTAGAAAAACTTCTATCTGAAGAATACATTATAGTCTCTTTCATATCTCTCAAAATTACTTATTACTTATTCTCTTATTACTCAAAATTAAACTACAATAAAACTTCATCATTATATCTGCATAAATTTCCAACCAAACTATTGTTTAATTAGATTTATTTTAATATAGAAGCAAGTTATTTTAAAATAATGACATTTAATTTCATAAATCAGAGAGAAAGATATTGTTTGTTTTAGCCAGGATTTTAAAACCTAAGACAGAAGTTTATTCTTGAAAAATCTATTTGGGAATTTGACACAGGAAGCACAGGTGAGACTAGCAGCATGAAGCAGCCAATACAGGAACATGTTTTTAAGGTGGTCATGGCCAGAGCTCATCTGTTGCTTGATTTGAAGGACCTCCCTAAATGGCTTATCAGAAGTATCTCAGAATTATCTGCTCAAGGGAAGGAAAAGGCATCCATTTATCAACTGATTCCGGTCCCCCATTGCTCCAGGGCTGTGCATCGGGCATTAATTGTCCAAGAATTCCAGCTTCTTCACAGTGACTTCTGAGCACATTCCTAGAGCCAAATATCAGTTGGGACTTGGAAGAAGCCTCTGGCCAGGAGTGGACCATTCCTGCTCCAAACTGGTCTAAACCTATGTGAGCTAGTTGCCAGAGCAGTGGGGGCATAAGGTGAGGCCATGAGGATTCTCCTCCTGCTGCTTCTTATTCTCTTTCTTCCTCTTCTTCTTCCTCTTCCTCTTCCCCTACCCTTTCCCCTTCTCCTCCTCCCAATTCTCCTTCTCATTATTCTTCTCCTTCTTCTTCTCCTTCTCCTTCTTCTTTTGTTTATAGAAGGAGATAAGAAAGAGAACAGGGGCAGGAGAGGGGCAGAGGAAGAGAGAAAAATCTCAAGCAGACTCTAGGCTCAGTGAGGAGCCTGATGCAGGGCTCCATCCCAAGATAAACCTGAACCAAAATGAAGACTCAGATGCTCAAGGGACTGAACAACACAGGTGCACTGAGGCCATGAGGATTTTAAGTGACATAGAAGTGACAACTAATGCAAGCAGATTTTAATACAAGGCTGTTTCTCATTTCTTTGTTGTTTTCTTTCTGTATTAAATTTTCTGATTACTGGAAATGATTATTTTCATTTCCTTTTATATTTCTTGCTTGGCTATCTTAGCAAGCTATCTTTCCAATTTTACTTTAATGACTTTTTATGTTTTGTTTTATTGTTTCTAATATTGAGTTAGCCCTTTCCCATGGCAATGGTCATATTATTATCTGCTGCTCATATTTCTTTGTCCTTAAAAAATTCTGGTTGACTAAAGGCCTCTTGAGAAATGTTTTTGCACAATTTAAAAATAATTATACCAGTCAAAACCTTCACTCTTTGTAGATGACATGATATTCTACATGGAAAACCCAAAATATTCCACCAAAAACCTGCTAGGACTGATACATGAATTCAGCAAAGTCGCAGGATATAAAACCAATGTATGGAAATTCATTGCATTTCTATACACAAATAATAAAGAAACAGAAAGAGATATCAAGAAATCAATCTTCTTTACAATTGCACCAAAACCCATAAAATACCTAGGAATAAACCTAACCAAAGAGGTAAAAGATCTGTAGGTTGAAAACTATGGAAAGCTTATGAAAGAAATTGAAGAAGACACAAAGAAATGGAAAAAACATTCCATGCTCATGGATTGGAAGAACATATATTGTTAAAATGTCAATACTACCCAAAGCAATCTACACATTCAGTGTGATCCCAAACAAAATAATACCAGCATTCTTCATAGTCCTGGAACAAACAATCTTAAAATTTGTATGGAATGACAAAAGACCATGGATAGCCTAGGGAATATTGAAAAAACAAAAGCGGGAGGCATCATAATCCTGGACTTTAGCCTCTACAAAGCTGTAATCATCAAGACGATATGGTATTAGCACAAAAACAGACACATAGATCAATGGAATAGAATAGTTAACTCAGAAATGGACCCACAAACATATGGCCAACTAATCCTAGACAAAGCAGGAAAAAGTATCCAATGGAAAAAAGAGAGCCTCTTTGGCAAATGGTGCTGGGAAAATGGGACAGCAGCATGCAGAATAATGAACCTGGACCACTTTCTTACACCATACATAAAAATAAATTCAAAATGGATGAAAGACCTAAATGTAAGACAGGAAACCAAAAATACCCTACAGAAGAAAACAGACAACACCTTCTTTGACCTTGAGCACAGCAACTTCTTACTTGACACATCTCCACGGCCAGGGATATAAAAGCAAAAATGAACTACTGGAACCTCCTCAAGATAAAAATCTTCTGCACAGCGATGGAAACAATCAATAAAACTAAAAGGCAACTCATGGAATGGGAGAAGATATTTACAAATGACATATCAGATAAAGGGTTAGTATCCAAAATCTATAAAGAATTTACCAAACTCAACACACAAAAAACAATGAAGAAATGAGCAGAAGACATAAACAGGAACTTTTCCAAAGAAGACACCCAGATACAGATACATGAACAGATGCTCAACATTACTCATCATCAGGGAAATACAAATCAAAACCACAATGAGATATGACCTCATACCTCTCAGAACGACTAAACTGAACAACTCAGGAAACAACAGATGTCAGCAAAGATGCAGAGAAAGGAGAACCTCTTGCACTGGTGGTGGGAATGTAAACTGGGGCAGCCACTCTGGAAAACAGTGTGGAGGTTCCTCAAAAAACTATCCATAGAACTCCCCTATGACCTAGCAATTGCACTACAAAGGATTTAAAATGTTGATTTGAAGGGGCACAAGCATGCCCAATGTTTATACCAGCACTATCGACAATAGCCAAATTGTGGCAAGAGCCCAAATGTCCATTAACTGATAAATGGATAATGAAGATGTGGTATATTATTAGTTATATATATACTCATACTTGCCATTTGCAACAATTTGGCACTAGAGGGTATTATGCTAATCAAAATTGGTAAGTCAGAGAAAGACAGATACAACATGATTTCACTCATATGTGAAATTTAAGAAAGAAAACAGATGATCATAGAGGAGAAGAAGGAAAAGTAAGATAAAAACAGAGAGGGAGCCAAACCATAAGAAACTCTTAAATACACAGAACAAACTGAGGGTTGTTGGGGGGTGGGGGTAAATGGAGGATGGGCATTAAGAAGGGCACTTGTTGGGATGAGCACTGGGTGTCACATATAAGCAATGAATCACGGGGTTCTACTCCTGAAACCAACACTACATTGTTAACTAGCTTGAATATAAAATAATAATAATAATAATAATTATTATTATTATTATTATTATTATACTAGCAAATTTAGCAGCCAAAAATGTAAAACAAAATGAAATATAGCATAACTTTTCTTGAAGAATATGCCTAAATGAATTTGACAAGACTTAAAATTGCTTTTATCCTGATGTAAAAATCCTAAGTAGTTGTAGGTATTGATGAAAATGACTGTTATTCCCTAACCTTCAAGGCAAGGTTCTTTTTGGAAAGGATGTTGAAAGGAAATGACCCAAAGCATACATTTCTATTATGTTGGTGTTACCCTGTAACACTGAAAATTGTAGTGCACTTAACAGTATCGCTCAGAAAGATATATCCAAATCCTTATCCCCAGTACCTGTAAATGTGAGCTTATTTGGAGAATGAGGTTTTGGGAGGTTTGATTAATTGAGGGGTCTCAAGATAAGATCATCCTGGACTAATCGAGTGGGTCCTGAATCCAATGGCAAGTGTCCTTATAGGAAAAGGAGAGACACAGACAGAAGAGAGGACATAGGAAAGGTCCCGTGAGGATGGGCAGAGACTGACAGCACATTGCTGCAAGTGTGGGCACGAGAAGCCAGGAGATGGGCATGGAACAGGTGTTTCTAAGAGCTCCAGAAAGACCTATCTTGCTCACACACGGCTTTCAAACCTCTACTCTCAAACCTGAAAGATTACATGTCCATTGTTTTAAGCTACCATTTGTCTAATTTGACACAAAATTCCAAAAATTCAATGCATTAATGGAGATAAAATGGGTCATATGTGTTCCAAAAATAATTTCAATTTGCTCTCCAATGCATTAACAGTTTTCCCTTTTGATATGCACTAACGCAGATGTATCTTCAAAATAAATCTGCATGGGGTGGTATCAGAACTTACCTGGATATTTTATTAGAATTTGATAAATGGCAAAATCGATGCCTGACGTGGTAAAGAAGATACTACTGGGAATGAAATTATTTTAGATTGCCCAGAAAAATGACCTTCAGCATATAATGCATGGGCTTGCTTGCCTTGTTTGGAGCAGAACCCCTATGCGCTGATAGGAATGGATGGGTCACGTGATACAGAACTTGAGACCTACTTTGCAGAAACGCCAGTACCTTTGTGTCCAGAGCTGACATTTAGTCCTGCCAAGGTTTGAAAATGTAACAGAGTGTCTATATTTGTAATATTGATTTCCAAGATATCAGCATTAATTGACTCACCATCCTTATTGATTGCCACCCCTGTGGTCTTCTGGAGAATGAAGCTGGAATAGAACACTGAGTTATGTGCACGACAGATCTAAAAAAGGACAGGGGGCGGATATCAGTGGCTGCAAGCCTGTCAGCCAGTGTGAGCATTTAAGAAATGCTGTGCCCTTGGCAAAAGACAGTTCATTTAAGTTTCAATTAACATTTCTATGTTTGTAGTTGTTATCTCAGGTCCTCAGGGCTCGTGTGCTCATTAAACCCACTGAAGAGTTGTACAAACCTCTTTTCCAAAAATATATTTAATCTGTGAGGTTGAATAGTCATACAGAGAAGTTACCCATGGTTAATGTACTTTAAACAATCATACTACAGGTTAACTCTTTTTCTGGTGTACTTTAAACCTTACCACCTATATCAGCTCTGTATAGTTAGCACTCACAGTTAAGAGCTCAAAATGATTTTTATATTCTCTGATTATTATCCGCGATAATCTGGCACATTTCATGGGTTCAGAAAGAACTTATTTATCTTTGGCTATTTGCATGTGACCGTCCTTTATGTGTGTTCGATTCTGAGAGGTTGTACACCATGATTTGGTTTCCTAACGAAGGCCACAGGCAGAGCCCACCCATCACACACTTGGTTGGTGGTGCTATAAACGTGAGGTGAGATGGGGTCATTTGTTTTGAGTCTGCATCCTCACCCCACTGTGCAAATAGCCAGTACCCATGTCACCTGTGAGCAACCGTGTGGGAATGTAATTTCTATCTAACAGTGACTTGATGCGATCTCAGAAGAGAAATGTTATAGACCAGGATACACTAGTGCGGGGACATATTGTGGGGATAATTACACTTGGACGTGACAAATCTTTATGAAGCTACAGTATCTTGTCAGTGCTTTACTAAGTTATTTAAAGATTTCACAGAAGTTCAGCAGAAATGACGACAATTTATATGTGTCACTTGTTGAATGTTATTTATCATAAATTTATGTAGTCATATTGTGACATTGACTTGACTGATGTTTAAGATTGCATGTGCTATTTATTGTATAAATGATTTTTAAATGTTTATGTATTTTGAGAGATAGGAAGAGAGACAGTGGGGGAGAGAATAGAGAGGGAGAGAGAGAATCCCAAGCAGTCTCCCCTCTTTCAGCACAGAGCCCGATGTGGGACACGAACTCACAAGCTGTGACATCATGATCTGAGCGGAAATCAAGAATTGGACACTTAACCTACTAAGCCACCCAGGTGCCCCAGTATAAATTATTTTGAACAGTTGACATTGTTTGACTTTGGAATCTAGGAGTCCAAGCTTCAAATCCCCCCTTGACCACTTGTCACTCATGCAAGGCTGGAGAAAGTGCTTCAGTTCTTCCTCCTTAGAGGATGAATGCACTCCCTACATCGTGATGTAGCCACAAGAATTATATTAGATAATCAGTCTAGAAGCTTAGACTGGAGTCAAACACATGGTGAATGCTCAGGAAACAGTGCTCATGATGGAAATTTTGCTTTGCACTTTCGTTCTCAGTACTTGGAAATCAGAAGTAAAAAAAAGGTTTAACTTTACTTCAGTCAGGAAAAAATATTTTCAAAATCTGCTTCGGTCTCTGGCACTCATCAAGCAGGCCTCCCTCCCAGATCCTTAACCTTGGCCATTCCCTCCGCCCAGACGCACGTGGCTGGCTGCTGCACATCCTTCCGCTCGTGCTGAATCAGCACGTCCGCAGACAGATCTGTCCTCACAAACCTGTTTGAGAACCTGCGCCCTCCATCTGCGCATATGTCCACAGGCCTGGCATACAGGAATAGACGTGTCTCTTCCAGCAAATGCCCATTCCCTGCGGGAAATTGTTTTCTCTGCAGCTTTGTCCTCAGCTTCTAGAACAGCGCATTTTACATAGTAGACACAGTTTTTATTGGATGAATGAGCACATTCCAAACCCATCCTCCTTTGCTCCCACATTGCTATTTGATATGCATTTTGTGGCCATGGGAGAAGTCAGCATGACCACCTGAACACTCTGGGGATGCGATGCGGTATGAGGGAGGCCATCCCGGGCCCAGAGTTAGAAGTCCTGGTTTGAAGCCAACTATTCTACTTGCCCCTGTAAGGCTGTGGACAAGCCTCAGTTTCCCCATGTATACAGATTGTTAAGCCTGTACATTTTGAAGGTTAAGTGGGATAAAGTTCTTAAAAACAACTATCCTGGTGCAGAGCATGTTTAGAAGCTTTATAATGAAAAATGACATAAAAGACAAGAAACATTTGGTGTGCTTGTTTTTGCAAGAGCATGATGAAGCATGTATTATTTTCTTTTAATTTCTTAAATTTTTTTAAAATGTTTATTATTTTAGAAAGACTGAGACAACAGAATGTTAGGGGGGAACTGCAGAGAGAGAGAGAGAGAGAGAGAGAGAGAGAGAGAGAATCTGAAGCAGGCTCCAGGCTCTGAGCTGTCAGCACAGGGCCTGACTTGGGGCTTGAACTCACGAACCTCAAGGTTATAACCTGAGTAGAAGTCAGATACTTAACTGACTGAGCCACCCAGGCACCTTTCAAACATGTATTATTTTATCTTCACTTAATGATGAGGAAGCTGGGATTTACAGAAGTTTAGTAACCAAATATGTCATTAAATGTTTTCATTTAAATGTATAGTCCTATAAGGTAGGTAGTTATATGTGGATACATTATCACTTATTTTTGTAATCATTCATTTATTTACTTACTCATTCAGCAATATTTTTTATATTAAATGTTTGCTTTTTTTTTTTCTGTGCTCAATACCAGGTTAATCAATGCATACAAATGAAATGTAATACAGATTTAAGTTCAGGAATTATTTCACATTTCGGCATGCTTGAAGGTGGGGCTGGGAACAGTATGGCATCTGATGATTTCCTTGACACTGTTCTTTTTGCCCAGACTACAGTGGAGAAGTTGAATTATTAGGGGGGAAAAAACTGTAACTGAACTGAAGTCCTTGGATAAATGTCCTTGGATAAAAGTCCAAAGCAGAAGTTACAGCCACATTAACCTGTTCCGACAAGAATGGCTAATTGATAATTTGAGCATTAACTGTATGAAAGATTCAGATGGACTGAAAACTAGCCAGAACACTTTCCTCTCCCAGAGATTTAATTTAGATTCTGCCTCAGGAATATAGCACTGACTCATCAAATGAGCACTAGAGAAAGTTCTCTTGAAACAAGTATCAGCGTATTAAGAAAGGCTTTGGAAGCTTGGAGATAACTTCTGGCAAAATTGATCAGGCATGTGTTGGATTCTAACCTCGATCCACATTTGAAATTGACTCATCTCTTACCTATTAAATATCAGGAAGGATGAGGATCTCCAGGAGTTGGGATAAATTCAGAGAATCGCTTCTCCAGAATTGGATAGCCTGTCCTTGAAGAAGTTGAATATGATTATCTCTGATTTTCAAAGTAGGCATGAGGGGCACCTGGATGGCTCTGTCTGGTTAAGTGTCCAACTCTTGGCTGTGGCTCAGGTCATGATCTCATGGTTCCTGACTTTGAGCCCTACATTGGGCTCTGTGCTGACAACACAGATCCTGCTTAGGCTTCTCTCTTCCTCTCTCTCTGCCCCACCCCTTCTCTCTCTCTCTCTCTCTCTCTCTCCCCCTCATGTGCGTGCACACTCTCTTGCTCTCAAAACAAATAAATAAACTTTAAAAAAAAAAAAGCCAGTCATGAAAAATGAATGGACCAGTTTCTGTAATATGTTAATAGCTGAGATGTGATAACAAAAGAGGATCCTTCACCAAAATGACCCAATGAAATCAGAGGACCCCCTAGACCATGACCCATTATTTACAGAGTCCAATGTTCCACAAAGCTCAGGGAGGACTAATCCTGTGTCACTGGCCTTTTGACAGCATCTTGATAGCCCCTGAATTATGCACCTTGCTCCTGTCTTGTTGGGTGGAACATTACACTTGCTTTAGGAATTAGAGCCTGTTTACTACATAACTTACACTTGGCTTTTCACACTCAATTAATGCCTAGGTCTTTGAGACAAAATTTCATATAACACTTATCTTAGAGATCACTTCCTAACCCCAAATTAAAAGTCCCATGACAATATTGTAAATAGGCCTGGAGTCTCACTGCGATACCATACAGGTGTTAGCCCAGATTTTAATAAGACAGTCCATTATGCCATCTTCTCTTTTGAGGGAGACTCTGACTTGGGAAGACAACTCACCAGCGCTGAGTGGTTTTGCTCATGTCAAATGGTGTGGTCTGCCTCCAGCCCACAGAGATGCCACATGCCACAAACCACACCGCCTCGTGGCTTCCATCCTGCTTGACCTACTGCTGGCACCTCTCAGTAACAAAGGCCCCCAACCCTAATCCAAATCCCACCACCAAGTTTGGCTCGAGCTTCTCTGGTGACCACATCACAGTCTTACTCACATGCCCATGTAACCTATTTATTCTCTCAAGGGTACATGAGGTCTAGTTTATTTCTGGGCACATGAATTACACTAATAACTCATAAATAAATTAGGGATTTGAGAGGGTATTCAGAGGGAATCCAGTGTTTCCCCATTGCCCTTAGAATGGCCCTCTACTCACCTCTCCGTCATAATGTCTTAATAGTTTTCCCTTGGATGACATTCAACAGACATACTAGCTTCATTCTGGTCCTTCTTGGAATGGACCAAACTGATGCCTGCCTCAGGGCCTTTGCCCTTGCTGACTCACTTTGTGTGGAGGTCTCTCACTTGAGGCACTACAACACTGAATTCCTTTCTTTTTCTGGCCCACTTAAAAGTCCCCTCTTCAGAAAAATTTTCTGTCATGATTCCATTGTAAATTTCTGTTTTCTTTATATATTTTATCAATATTTAAAATTATGTTGTTTAGTTATTTTACTTATTTTATGTGCTTATATTATGTTGCTTGGCACTAGAAGGAAGTTCTGAAAGAACAGGAATTTATGCTGTTCACAATTACATCCCCTCTGGATTCATGACAAAAAAACAATAAAAATATGTTGAATGATTAAATGAATATCATTTTTAGGCATAAAATAACCAAAACAGAGTAGTTTTTCTTGTATTTAAATTATATCTGTGTAGAGAAAATGTATCACACTCTTCAGAGCATGCTGGAGAATGGTCATTCAGATATTTACACAAGAAGTGCTCTCCAAACTCTAGAAGTCACAAACCACTTTCAATTCTTAGTGGCCTAGTATATTTAAAATTTTAGCAATGGAGAGGCACCAGGGTGGCTCAGTCAGTTAAGCAGCTGACTTTGGCTCAGGTTATGATCTTATGGTTTGGGAGTGCGAGCCGCATGATGGACTCTATTCTGACAGCTTGGAGTCTGGAGCCTGCTTTGGATTCTGTATCTCCCACTCTCTCTGCTTCTCCTCTACTTGTGCTGTCTCTCTCTGTCTCTCAAAAATAAATAAACATTATTATTTTTTTAATTTAGCAGTGGAGGGTGCCTGGGTTGCTCAGTAGGTTAAGCATCCAACTCTTGATTTCAGCTCAGGTCATGATCTCAACAGCTTGTTAGATCAAGTCCCACACTGGGCTCTGTGCTGACAGTGCACAGCCTGCTTGGGATTCTCTCTCTCTGTCTCTCTGTTCCCCCCGTCCCTGCTCTTTCTCTCTCTCTCTCTCTTTCAAAAATAAACAAACTATAAAGAATTTTAGCAGTGGAGAATGGTGGCAATAAAATGTGTACTGTATTTGATTCTTTAACATTCCTTACTATTAAGGAATTAACAAATGACACACAAAAATGTTTACAGTGACATCATTTGGAAATAATGTCCAAAGTTTAAGTTTAAGATTATTTGTTAAAGCGGGCTCAGGATCAAATAGCTTTCCTGGATTTCCTTGTTATGATGATAGTAAAACCCAATGTGCAGGGCATTACAGAAATGAATAATTTGGAGGAATTTGTCTTTACTAAAGAAAGGAATCAAGACATATTCTCTCAATAATAATAAAACCTTGCAATGAGTCAGAGATGTCCAAAGACAGATTTGCATCAGGAAGAATGAATTTTCAGACTTCTGAAGCATTTAAACCAGATTTGACAGTTCTGTGTCATGGAGGTAATGGTAGGAATAAAAGCAGGGAAGAGTGCTTGACTAGGATGACTTTTAAATTCACTTCCTGGAGGGAGAGCATAGGAATCTAAAATTAGCTTACCTCTTGAACAAATGTCAAATTTACCACATAATTTTTAGCACTTTAACATTTGCTTAATGTCAAACTTTCTACATATATGACCCTTTGCTTCTATTAGTGGGTTCATTTCAAATTTTGTGTTTGCTGTTTCCAAGACTAGCACTTCTGGGACTTTATTATTTAATACTTTTAAAAATAGTGGACTTCAAAGTCACAGTTTATCTCCATGGGAACATTTTGCACACTGTCAAACGCTCTAGTTTGGCTTCTACTCTTAACAAAACCCAGAAATTTTGGATTTTTTAAAAATTCATATTTCATTTTTTAGAGCAGCTTAAGGTGCACATTAAGTCTGAAGATAAGGTACAGACATTTCCTGGATGCTTCCTGCTTCCCATTATCAGCACCCGCCCCCCATGAGAGGTCACGCTGTTCCAGTTGATGGACCTATGTGGACACGTCTTAATCAGCCAAAGTCCATCATGCATATCCAAGTTCCTATGATGCTGTACATCCTAGGGGCTTGGGCGTAGAGAACATTATACATTACATGTTATACAGGATCTTGTATACTGACACGTATTCATCAACTGACATGCAAGAGCTTCAACACTCTGCGAATCTTCTGTGCTCTGCCTATTCATCCCCCTCTCCCTCTCAATTCCTGGAGACCCCTAAGCTTTCTCTGCAGTTTTGCCTTTACCAGAATTTTGGATGGTCAGAATCTCACTGACTGTAGTCTTCAAAAATCAGCTTATTTCCATAGCAATATGAATTGGTTTCGTCCATATCTTTCCATGGGTTTATAGCTCATTTCCTTCTGGGGCTGATTAGAATGCCATTGTCTGGATACATTGGTTTATTCTCCCATTCACCCTCTGAAGGATATCTTTATTGCTCCCAAGTTCCAAGTTTTGGCAAGCAGTGGAAAACAGAACCTTACCAAGGAACTACATCATAAAAAAGGACCAGAGCAAGTGGCGTAGTTCATTTTGAAAGTCATTAAGATCAAAGTGGAAAGCAGAATTCTAAACATAAAACAAGAACATGGCACTTTAAAGTTTCATTGTTGTTGGTATTCAAAGGGAGAAAATCGTGGCTGAAAGTACCAGGCAAATTATGTGCTTATCTTTTCTGAAATAAAATGTTTTGGATGTCAGAGAAGGGAATTAAATAATCTCATTTTCTCCCCCAAAAGGAAAAATGGCTGTCAATCCCCTGATTATTTTTTAGTTCACACTAAGGTGTAAAAACCATAGTCTCTCCTTTCAGAACTTTTTCCCACTTGATTTCTCATTCTATTTATGGCCATGTCCACATTTCCCCCTAGAGACTATGCTTTCTTGGTGATATTCCATTGCTACTTCCAGTTTTTGGCTCCACATATCTATGTCTGGAGAGGGGATCCATGCTATTATGCAGAGAAAAATTTCTAGCTAGACTTGCACCCTGCATTTTTTTTTTTTGCATTGAGTTGAACCACACTTTCTTTCCAACCTAGCAGCTCTTGGGTATAACTGAGTACTTTTCCACCATGACAAATAGCAACAGCCACTTAGGGGATGAGCTGGTGGCATATTTTGGGTAAAGAAGATGTTCTTCTCCTCTGAAAGGCTGCTTCCTTCAGAGGGTGGGGGATGGGTTGCCTTGAGCTTTAAGCTGATTTCATTGTAATGAGATCTGTCCCTTTCCTCTCAATATTATGCCAACTACTGGAATAAGGATCTCTAGCCCCTGCATTATGGGGCATCCACAAAGGGGTTTGGGATCAGAATCCCCACCATCACTTTTACCTCTGTCTTGGGGCAAGTTATGAAATTTCTCTGTGTTGATACATTTTTCTTCCTCTGTAGAAAGGAATTAATAACAGCACCTGCTGCATAGGAAGGGAGTTAAGACATATTTCTTCGTGCATAAGCATTAATAAAAGTTAGTGGTCATTGTCATCTTGAAGAGGTCTTTTGTATTTCACCCATCTGCACAAGAACATCAAACACTTTCCCAAGGGTGGCACCTGGCTCTGTGAAGCCCTCTTCAGCAGCTACAGTTCATGCATCTCATTTTACCTGATTCCTGTGAGTGGCCCTTGGGCTCCAGCCGGCAGGTGTCTCATGGCCCTCCATTCATCAGGATGCCCAACTTTTCAGAAAGCCTTTCTTCTTGATCCCCGACTACCCCCAACATATGCCTCTTCCCTTTGGGCACTCTTGAACAGAACTCGGTTCTCAAGAAGACTCTTCTGATTCCAAGAATTTATTCAGGCCCTCTGAGCCTCTGAACTGCATCTATTTATGCAGAATGGGATATATGTATTAATATGTATTAATCCTCTTTTCTTCTATTTATGGTCTTAAAATAAGTTTTCATGTCATTGAGAGAAATTCTTTCTTCCATAATCTCCCATTCAAACGAAGAGCCTTTTCCTGACATTAAAACCACAGAAAGTGCACAGGCATGACTAACAGAGTCTTCCCCTGAAACAGCTCAGTATTGCACGTACAGAATTATGTCACTGTTTAGATATCACTATGGATTTTAGAAACTGCTAAAAACTGCAGTGTTCTCTTATTCCTAAATGTCTTCATGTAATAACCATGCACATAGGTCACTGAACTTGAAGTTCACAAGATTATTATAAGTTTAGTTTTGCAGGTAAGGTGAAAAGCCACAGAGAGTGCATCTGTCTTAACCCACGGCCAAAAGAAAAACTTGGCTTTCCCCTCTACCAAGACTACTTTTTGCTCTCATCCATTAATTTCCACCTTAAAAATAAGTGGACACCAACTCAGAAATTATCGTAGTAAAAACATGGTCCTGGTGAACTGTTTTATTGTGACTGGTACATTCCACAGGGTGCTGGTAAATATTAATTTTATTACAGGAAATGCTGTGATAAAAATCACCCTCTTGGTGCATCCTAAACAGCTTCCCAGGTCAAACTCAACTCCCCTGATGTGTATCTCATCTCAGTTGTAAACAGAGGTTCACCTAATCTCCAGTGTAGCCCTAAAATTGTGAAGCTCATCCCTTGGGCATTTATAAGAGCACTGGAGGAGAAAAAGGCTAGATTATTTGTATTTATCAGTCCAGCCCCAGAGAACAGGGGAAGCTGTTATGACAAAAGGTGGCCAGCTCTACCTTATTAATTTAATGTACATAAAATTAGAGTAGTTACAGAACATGTTACGATTTACTGACCTGCTCCTCATAAAGTCGGGCATTAAACATTACTGATAAAACTAAGCATGTGACTGCGCTTGGATTGGGTGGCTTTGAAAGCTCTTAGTGGAATACAAAAGGGAAGTGTTTGGGTTTGAACAGATGCCTTTTTTTAAATGTTTATTGATTATTGAGAGACAGAGAATGAGCAGGGGAGGGACAAAGAGAGAGGGAGACACAGACTCTGAAGCAGGCTCCAGTCTCTGAGCTGTAAGCCCAGAGCTTGATGTGGGGCTCAAATCCACAGACAGCGAGTTTATGACCTGAGCTGAAGAGGGACACTTAACCGACTGAGCCACCCAGACACCACCTGTGGCTAGCAAGTATGGGAGAAGGTAACTGAGAAACAAGGTGGGATGCCTTTGAAGAAGGAGTCTAGGAGAGAGAGAGTTAAAAGCCAATACTATCGAGGAGATAAGCGTTCTGATAATGATTAAAATGTGATGCTTTGAAAGCCTAAAAGACACACATTTAGCCCAGTTTCAGAAATCCAGGTTCAGAAGGCTGCAGAAAGACTTTGCTCTGTTAACGGGAGCCAATCTCTTGCCACTTCTACTACTGATCCTGTGCCCTAATTCATCATTTCTCAATGGCAATGAGAACTAAGCCGAAAGATTGCTAGATGATGTTGAATTATTTCTTCATGACAGAGGACAAGGGCCAGCCCCACCTCACACACTTTTGTTGCCATGGTTTCCAAATTAAATGCTTCCCTGATCAGAGCGGCAGCGACCCTGTTCTATTCATCATCATTTTGCCACACCAGCCACACTGTTTGTCTCGGATCTTGAATCCCTCTCGCTCCTGACAGCAGATGAACTGAACGTAAGTGATTAGAAAACACCACCTGCTCAGAGTTTAATACAAAGGAAACAATGTGGCTGTGCTGTTTGGAAGAGAAAGTCATTAGTGTTAAGCTCAGCATGTCACTTAGTGTTGCCGGCTATGAAAAGTGTAAGTTCTGGGTGCATGCAGTGAAATACTGTGTGACAGATATCTGTTTTCTCTTTGGGCATTTTCCTCCAAAGACTGTCAAGGATGCAGTGTGACTGATGAGGCCACTGGAGGCCTCTCTGCATAGCTCAACACTCACTGTAAAGAGTGTGAAAATAACAGTGGTTGTTCTGAAAGTAACACTTTATCAATAAAACACATCAGAGGGCCCCTAAAAAGGGCCAGCCAAATAGATCAGTTCTGACCCACAGCTGCCCTGGTGTAAATAATGAGAGAAAAGACAGTTTTTCAGCTCGAAACCCAGAAACTTTCCATTTAGTTTTATGAGTAAAAAGGAGGACCACACATCATTTGGAGTTGCCCTAATTTTTGCACGGCATCAATGCAAGGGGTCACTGAACCACAAAGACCGTGGAAGCACTCAGAGTAATCACTAGCAGACCAGAATTTTATCTGCTTCTTCCTGTGTCTATCTTATTCCAGCTGCCCTTACACCTCCTCACTTAAAACTCCTCACTTTTAGGCTGTTTGTAATCTCTTTTCCATATATTCACTTCGGTTGCTCAAGTGGTAATTAATGCCATAAAATTGTCTTAGCAGTCCATTATTTTATTAGAAGGTACAATAGAAATGTAGCCTTACTCAGATATTGAAGGCATATATAGGTTTATTATGTTTGGGGACACAGGTCCGATGCCACCAAGACCTAAACTATAGAATTCATAAATCGTTAACCTGCTTATTGTCTTTTGATTATTAGGACCCTGCATGTAGCAATGAAGCTGGAATAAGAGTTCTGAGTTTGGAAAAAAAAAGGGTTGGGCTCTATTCTCCCACAGTTTATAGAGGAAGGAATCATGAATGGTGATGACAAGCTCATGATAATATCATAAGAGTTACAATCTACTTGAACATCTACTCTGAGTCAGACACATATCAAGGACTTAGTGTGCTTCACAGTGTAACCCGCATGCTGATTTTATGAACTAGATGTCTGTGGTAGGCAGAACATTAAGATGGCCCCCATGATCCCCAGCCCCCGGTGGCTGTGCTCTGAATAATTCCCTCTCCAAGTGTGAGCCGGGCTTGAAGATATGATGAACACCGCTCCCAGGATTACACGACTTTCTACAGCACATGGGATTCTGTGGAAGTACAGAATATTCCTTACCAGTTGGCTCTGAGTTTGTCAGAAAAAAATCTGAGATCATGCAGGGCGGGCCTGGCCCACGAGGGTAAGCCATTAAGAGTAAAAGAAATTCAAAGTATGGGAAAGTCTATGCGGCCAGAAAAGAGCCGGGTGCCAGGTGTAGGGGACCTTGGTGGCATCCAGGGGCTCACACAGGCGCCTGTTGTCAGCCGGGGAGCCAGAGGGCAGGGATCTGGTGGTGAACACCAGAGAACTAAGTTCTGGATAATAGTGTAATCCTGGAGAGTGCTACCAACCTCAGCTGAAATGGAAGGCCTGGTAGATGCTCTGATTGTCGACAGCAGGCCCTTGACTCGATGCCCACCCCCAACCCCTTCTGAGCACAGACACTGTGTGATGATTAGTCAGGAAATTAACGGAAACTTGGCACATCAAATTTCCTTCCATCTTTCAAGTAAGGACTCCAGGGCCTCGAGCCATTCAAGGTGCTCACTGGGAGGACTCTGCTTACCCAGAACCTGCAGGCCACGCCTGGGGTTGGGCTGGGGGCAGGGCAGACACCCACGACCTGCAAGGAGACAGAGGCAGAGGTTCGGAGCCTGGTCCACACTGGAGAGCCAGGGACTGGTGAGCCGGAAGGCCCGGCAGTGCTGTAGGGGCGCACATGCGGATTTGTGATTGCGCACCTGCAGCCTTACGGGGGGCGGGCGGAGGGGGGGCGCACCTGGCGCCCTTCACCCGCCCTCCTGAGGACTTGGGCAGGTGTACCCGCGGCCCTGTGGAGGCATGCTGTGGCCCAACCATCAGCCTCCACTGTAAGAGCGAGGGTTGAAAGTGAAAGAAAGAATCGCCCCAGAGTTTAAAGCGTCTTTCATTCTATTCAAGAGAATAGAGAAGAAGTGTGGCTCAGAAGGAATCAAATCAAGAATAGGAGAAATAAAGCGGGCTTTAGAAAAAGAGATAATGGTTTGGGAATCGAATGGTAAATACTGGAGCCAGCAGTTCTGGGAAATGCGGGACATTCACATATAAATAAACAAAACGATCTGACATAGATAACATTGAAAAATGACATCTTACGTGCGGTGAGCATGCTTACGGTCTCTCTCAGCAACTCTCAAGTATCCAGCGTTACTAACTCCTGCCACCAGGCAGGAGTCTCATCCCCAGAGCTCATTCGTCTTCTGAAAGTGTGTGTCCTGGGACCAGGGTCTCCGGCCTTCCCTCCCATATTTGAATAAAGCCGGTTAGCACAAACATGCAGCTTTCTCCTGAAACGTCTGGCAGGGAAAGGGGCAGGAACGACGTGGGAGGAAGACAGTGGGATGGGATAGCTAGATGCTGAGTGATTAGGAGTGGTTTCAGAACCAGTTCAAATGGAAAGGTTTTTAAATGTTTATTTTGAGAGAGAGAGAGAGTACACGGAGGAGCGGCAGAAAGAGAAGAGAGAGAATCACAAGCGCACTCCACACTGTCAGCAGGGAGTCAGATTCTGGCTCAAACCCTCCAACCATGAAGTCATGACCTGACCGGAAATCAAGAGTTGGACGTTTAACCTACGAATCCACTCTGGCGCCCTCAAGTGGAAATGTAATAAAGGAAGAGTAGACAGGGAGTTAGCCTACAGATCCACTCATGTTTGGTGTTCTTTCCACTAAAAAAAAGGACACTCCCACCATGAGCCTGTTTTTGGGGATTGCATGGGAAAGTTCATCACTCCTTCTTATTCTTCTACAAACTCAGGCACTTAAGCAACTGGGGAGGGGGCACCAAATCCATGTTTCTATTTCACTGCTCCCCATAATAGGATTTATGTAAAACTATTAAAATTTACTCACACAAACAGTGTGCATAGCGCGTATTTCCCACAGACACATAAGAGAAAAACTTCTCTATGTGAAGCAATAAATAGTTCTCAGAGTTGTGGCTAAAACCACTCCTGGATGACCTCACTGGGCTCTCAGTACAGAAATCTGGGGAAGACGCAGATGATGTATTGGTACGGGCTCAACAGGCCACATTATATGACTCACTCAGGGTAACATTACTTCACCACCTGACAGTTACCAAGGATCTTTGTGTCCTTGGCAGCTAAGAGCCTCTTACGCAGTGACTTACAGTGACCTATAGACAATACAGCCTCGAACTGTTCTCAGAGACTCATAGATTGTTTCCTGCAGAAGAAGAATATAGAGAGCATAGGGAAGAAAAATAAAATAATTAGAATAAAGGGCACTCAGGTGGATCAGTCGGTTAAGTTTCTGACTTCCGCTCAGGTCATGATCTCACAGTTTGTGGGTTCGAGCCCCACTTCCAGCTCTGGGCTGACAGCTTAGAGCCTGCTTCGAATTTTGTGTCTCCCTCTCTCTCTCTCCTCTTCCCTGACTATGTTCTGTCTCTCTCTCCAAAAAATAAAATATTTAAAAAAATAAAAACCTTTAAAAAATAATTAGAATAAAATTAAAACACATTGAGAAGGGACTCGTATGGAGTGTGGACAATGATGTAATTGGCTGTTACCAAGATGGTCACCAAACCCTGTCCTCAAACATACACTGGCTTTGATTTAGAGCAGGAAAAGAACATGACTTTGATGTGCTATTCAATATTACCCCTCATTCCATATATGGGATCTCACCTACGCTATGGTACTTCTTAAGATAATGGGAGCTATGCTGAACTCCTAATGAACTAACCAACCAACCAACCAACCAAACTTTGGCACCATAGTCCTTAGAGAAATAACTTTGATTTTTAAAGGAAAATTACAAAATGATTTGGTAAAAATAATCTTGTAGGTTATCATCCACAACTTTGACTGAAAGAAAATTCAGAAAACGAAGAGGATGATAGTGTGAATGTAATAGTCACAATAGTTAATTTCAATAGCAAAGTGATTCCAGAAGCAAAGAGGGTTTCATGTGCTGCAGCGCATGATGAGCTAGCAGACCCAGATTGCAGTAGTCCGCTGCTAGAGCACTTGCAAGAATGCAGTCTGTCACTTCAGCAGTTTCAATCAGAAAGATGAAGAACCTCCAATGTGTGATATCAGTGACATTAGAAAAATTGAGACATTATTATGGGGACAAAAATATGATAATATTCTTTACTAGAAAAAATATAAATGTATTAAGGTTTAAAAGAAACAAAATAAATACAGATGAATTATTGATGCTAGTTTTTAGAAGAAGCAGAACTTTCTACCCAAACTGCCCAGACATGGGCACAGTTGATAAAGACAGTAATGAGCAAATCACCCTTAAGAATGCACGGGTGGAGACTTACCCATCGCTTCTCAGGGGTGCTGTGGCAGAATCCAGGCGTCAAGTGGGAAACTGTATTTGGGAAGGTGGCAACTGGGTGGCTTGAGGACACAGTGCAGCACTGTGATTTCTTTGTTTGGGTGTAAGATATTATTTAGAAAGGAACAAATTTGTTTCCATATAAAATTTAAAGTACTTGGCATGAAAATCTTAATTTCTTGCATATCTCAGAATATCTTTTGATACTTGAGTATCGGAAAGTCTAGAAAAATTGAACTGTGTTATTTGTAGCAACAGTAAATAAGATGCAGGGGTTACTGGCCTCTTAGGACAAGTTTTCTTGGCTCCATTTACCCACAGATAAAAGTGTTCTCCCCTATGTTCCCAATATTAACCTCTAATTGGCATTTCTCATCTTATTTAAGTTACTGTTATACTATCTTCCCTTTAATTATCTTCATGGCTCTATAGGCACTCTGGATTTCTATCTTTGGACTAGATAAAGTAAGATCTCCTCTAACCTGGGATTTTTTAGTTCTTTATTCTGACTTGATAACAGAAACTACAGAGTCCTCCCTAGTTCATTTAAGCCAGTGCACATCTAGCCATTTGATCTCACATTACTAATAAAAAGTTAATTGAGTGAACAATTCGCCCAAGAGCACACAGTTAGTTTGTGACAGATCTTAAAACAGGGCCTTTCACTCTGGATTCCCCATCTATTAGGAATTATAAACTTTTAATTGAACAGAAAATCTAGATAGATTTTGGCAAATCACATTTTTCTGCAATCCAGTTTCAAATAGCCTACCTACTTTTTAAAAGATTTTTAATTAAGGATATATATTTTTAAATAAAATGGCCCATTATCTGCAGGTACAACCCTTGAAAGGTAGAAGACTGTTTAAAGTGGAAATTCTCCAATGCCAGCCATTTGTGATTGTGTCATTTCAGTAAAGAGTTATTAATATACATGTATGAAAAATATAAGAAACCAAAAACATATTCAAATATATATTATTTAATTCTGTTGTTTAGAAGGTAAAAATATAAAGCCATGCACAATGTCTACTGAGGTCACACTTCTTATCTGACACTGCACTAGGCTTCTTAGATAGAGTATCTTTGTTAACCATCAAATACTTTTCATTAGATACCTTTATTGCCCCTGTTTTGCAAAGAACAGAGACCTAAGAATGTTACAGTCACAAGTTAGTCAGAGCCAAGCAGTCTAATTCTAAAGCCTAAGGGCTACAACTGTCTACAGTTCTTTCATTAGACAACCCTCCTTCTCGTTAACGTGTCTCACGTGGTAGGCCCGTAGGACCTGACTGGGCACCATTCTTTATGGTCTATATGTGTGTGAAGAGAAAGAGGGGGTTCCAGTTTAGTATGTTCAGACCCTAGAAAGTGATAGCACCAATCATTGATGTCCATGTCTTTGAAGTAAGTTAGGACCTGGTTCCACATTGGTTCCCTCCTGTCATGGCATTTCAGAATTATTTAGCTATTATATGATCATATGCTATTCTGATGTTAGACTTCACCTAGTGTAGTCATTCAAAATTCCCACAAGATCTGTCAGAAACATTTTTTCATCGCCTCGTATGTGTTCAGAAAGGATCTGGAGAGGATGTTTGCTTGCAGCCACGATGAACTACAGAGACAGACATGGTCCCTCCCTTACCCGAGTGGCTCAGAGGTTAATGGGAGCAACCCACCCTACAGTGACAAAGCTAAGAAATGAAATAGTGCAAATTCAGAAGAAGAAAAATTTTTATAGTACCGTAAACCACTTAGTTCTGAACTTAATTGCTAGTTTATTTGATCTAAAATAGAAGAGTTATGGATGGATAAACTACAGCAATAAAAAAGAAAACTAATTACAGAAAAAGATACTGCCCATGATGAATGTTTTCAAAAGCCATTACTTTCAACACATATAAAATCTGTGAATAAGTTTACATGAAAAATTAAAGTCTTGAACAAGGGAAACCTGTGTGTGTGTGTGTGTGTGTGTGTGTGTGTGTGTGTGAACACACACCTGTGTGGGGAGAAGGTTTGGAATGATATATCACGGGTGTTAATCAGCTAAAAACAAAACTTAGTCAAATAAACAACACAATGATACTGTCACCTGTGGGGAGTGGCAAGGATCTCAGCTGCTTGGCCATTTGCTAGCCGGATATGTCACTCCTCCAGGGGGGTTGCAAAATAGGCAGGGGAGCGCCACTCCCTGCCAGAGGAGAAGTCAGAAGATCAAAGATCAACCGCCTGCAGGCAGGGTAGCTTCAGCCCCTCAGCCACTGTGCTAAAACACTTTAGTCTGGTTCCTCTTTTACTCCAGTCTTAATCCCTTGACCCTGTTTCCTAGCAACTGACCTGGGTCAGCTGCCTTGTTCCCCCCCTCCCCCCTCGCCTTGAAGGCTTTATAAGGAACAGTTTTCTCAATAAACTCTCTCTCTCTTTCGCCTGATCGGAAACCTAGAGTTGTGTCTTTACTCTCTGTGCGTCCCTTTTCTTGCCCTTTTCCTCCCTCCCTCAGGAAAAGAACCCACGAGAACTCTCCGCCCTGCCGGTCGGGGCGGACGAGACAGGTACCGCCGAACACGAACGCAGGGTACAAGAGCTCCCGGACCGGCTCCGAGTTCTGACAGTCACCCATAGGCAAAGGCATTTAAAAGACAAAAGTGAAAAGGCATTTAAATAGATCTTGACAAATACTGAAATCATGTAATTGTATTTAAAGTGACAATACCTTTGTACCTTGCAGGACTGGAAAAGTAATTAAAGGGAAGTTATTCTCAGAGCTAGAAAGGCTTGGAAGTGTCATCATTAGGGCCTTGTGACGTTGCTCAGGGCATCCTTGAACACCACTTCCAATTAGACACTGCTGGACAGAGACATTTCCTTCATTAACGCCGTTCCCCAAGTCTTCTAGGTGTTGATTCAATTCACAGCTCAGCTCTGTCCAAAACCGACACTTGGGAAACAGATTCAGTCCTTATGGATCATGGATGATGTTATCTACATGGAAGAACCTGGTTTAGAAAAAAGAAAGAGAAAAAAGTGTAGAGAGTTCATTCTGCTGCAGTTTTATTCATCTGATCATTTTGTTTGTCTCCCTCAGTTGACCTGAATAAATAAAAAATTAGAGAAAAGAACTCTAGATTTTCCCACATATCTTCACAGAGTTTTGTTAGCTCAAAACCTCCAGAAGTCAATGACTAATCCAACATGAACTTTCTCTACTGAAATTTATGACCACATAAAAGTCTTACTGGCATAGAATGGTGTTTTAACCACAGACTCTTGGGCCAGAGTTTGAATTACAGTTCTTCTAGCAATTGACCTTTCCAATATTTGACCTTTAAATAATGTACTTTCCTCTTCTAAATATAGGGAAAAGTAAGAGACTCCCCGCTTTGTTGTGGACTAATGTGCATAAAGTCTTAGTGGAGAAAATGCAAAAGAGAAGTATGCTGTATTAACCTAAGTTCAGGCATGTCAACTTGACCGGTGGAGAAGGAGGTTGACTGACAGGCAGTGGACTGTCCCTCTGACTGCCTCCCAGAAACTTCTTGTTGGGTCAGCAGCAGGCAAAATGCCAGTTGGCTTAATATCTCCATTAATTACATGTGGCACCTTCAACAATGTGATGCCAGCAAGGGAGGGGACTGCTGCACATGTACATTGTTCCTCTGTCTCCAAAACAGGCTGTCTGTGAGCATACGATGATTCTCACCCATAGGTGAGCTCAGGAGGGAGCCCCACCTACTCCCACTCATGGTTTCTTAGACCTAGCAGCTGGGGACCATAGGACATCACCCTTTACACACACATCATAAGAATATATCTTTTTTTAAAGCAAAGCAATATCTTAAAAACATTTCAATGCACAGATTCCTATTTTCTTTCTTAGATGGGTAAAAGGAAAAGGGAAATGGCCAACGTCCTTTTGCCAGCGAGTAATTTAGTTGTTTCAATGCTGTGACTTTTATTTACTAAAGAGGTAAGAGATTCTTTCCGTTCAAGATGGGATTATGAAACATTTCTGAGTTATACAATTTCACCTTCGGTTTTCTATAAATGAACTCCCTTGTAAAAATGAGGGACATCACTTGTGTGTCCTACTCATTTTCAATCCAAATATTTTCTGGATTTCATGTTTGAAGGAACAGACTTTAACAAGTCAAACACTATGATTATTTTGATATTACACTTTTCTAGCGCTGGTTGATTTAACGAAGTAATCACACAAGATTACTTATTTAAAGAGCTATATTCCAGAGAGCACTACTTTAAATGGTGATAAATACCTAGCTCTACAAAAATCTGATCTGAGACTCTCTTTTATTGGATAATATAGGACTGTGGCTATGTTTAGGCATCTGAATCCTTTTGTCCCATTGGCTCTGTTAAGTTTTAAACTCAGTCTTTAACACAGAGTATGGGATATAAAGCTGTTCTTGCTGTTCTGAAGGTAGTCAATAGGAGGCAATCATGAACTGGTAGTTAGCTTATTTCCAACACAATGATGTCTGTACTATAGACTCAGTATCAGTGAGGTCATGTCTGCCCTAATAATTTTAAACAAGAACTCTCTTCATTTGGCTACTTAAAACTTGAATCCATTAATGATTGCTGTTTGCCAAATGTGTATTTATGAGAATTGGAAGAGGTGAGAAAGGTTCATTCGCCCACTGACAAATGATGGCACGGATGGTGCCAGGTTCTCAAGGTGAAGCCAATTGACTTCAATTGTGCGTAAGACACATCTCTGCCTTAGACACTCAGCATCTAGTGGGTGACATAGACAGGGAAATAGGCCATTTCAACCCACTGCAGCATGTTTGACTATAAATTTAAGTAAAATATGTGCCCAAAAGGGGCCCAGTAGTCAAAGCCCTTTTCCAGTTCAGGAGAGTCACTACCACAGCTGGAAAAAGAGCATAAAATGCATATGGCAGGGCGTCATATTCTCATCCAGCACGTTATAACACAGGCATTTGTTGTCTACAGTGGCCATTGAGTTTCCAAGAGGAGAAAACTATGTTCCAGCAGAGTGGAGAGTAAATCCAAGACTGCTGAACTGCCTCCATGAGTGCTTCCTTTTGGAAGTAGTGCATATTAGTAGAAATGGAAAATTGTATTAACACTACTCATTTTCTTCTTTTATTATATATTTATTGATAGATAGACAAAAACTCAAAATTCCTCTGAAAACTATCCAATAAATATCTAAAGAAGATATGGGAAAATTAATCAAGTGACGTATTGCAGAAGAAAAATTATTTCCTTCAAGTTGCTATTAAGTTCCTTGATAATGCTGGAAGTTACAACCATTTTAATAGGAACTCTCTGTGGAGCGCTTGTTGACAAATTATTCTATCTTTGGTAGAAGTAGGGAGAAATGTAGTTCTATAGCCAGATAAATTCTATGGTATTTTATGGTATTATCAGATTTATTATAACCTGAAATGATATATTGTACATCTTCTAAAAATCATTCCCCTAGTGATTTAGTGGAAAAACACTTTCCCCTTCATCTGCGCTACTGTAAGAAAGTGACTCGTTATTGTGACAAGTACACCCATCAGAGCTACCTGCAGGCCCAGGCTGCCCAGATTAGTAATGACCTGGGAAATAAATTGGCCATTCCAGAACTCTCTACTCAGGTGGAGGAGTGGTGGCGACATCACAGGATCACCCTAGACTTAACTGCTGCTCGAAGTAACAGGCTCGAACCCCAAGGGCTTTTTGATCTATGTCTGCATCACACCCTTACCTCCCGAACTGATTTACAGGTTAAGTGCAAGCCCAGCGTACAGGTGTCTGAAAAATAATACCTCAGTGTCCTTTATTTTAGGAGCAGAATAGCTTTAAGCAGAACATGTGATTAAAATGATTAGCAATTAGATTCTGGAGTCTGCCAGATCTGGGTCTAAATCACAACACTGTCATTTATTAGGTTTGTGACCTTCAGAAGTTTCCTGTGTTGTTTGGAGCTTTGATTTTCTTAGCCCCAAAAATGAGATTACAATCACTTACCTCTCAAAGATGCGTGGTGAGTTTCCATTTGCACCTCATTGAACAACTGTTTATTACTAGCTAACTTGTGTTAGGCATGCTCATGGGCAGACCCTTCTATCCTTAGGTTGCATTTTGGTTTATGGTGATAGCCAGTACAGAAGGTAATACAAAGTACGTAGATTGTGACATCTGCTCTGTGTAAATTATGTGTGTTATGACATGACAGAGTGTAAGTGAAGGACACTATGTTATAAAGAGTCACCACGGAAAGGTCCTCTCTGAGAAGGTGACATTTGAATGAACAGGAGAACACCTTCTGTGTGAAAAGCTTGGAGGAAGGGTGTTTCAAGCCAAAGGAACAGCAAAGAACGAGTCCCTGTGCCAAGAAAAACCTCAGAATATTCAAGGATGGACTTTAGGAGTGGAGGAAAATGAGCAAAGGAAACAAGAGTGAAGAATTAGGCAGAGGTTCTGGGAAAGATGGTGGGATTCCAATTAAGAAAAATAAAGAGATAAACCTGATCTGATGGGCATTTTCAAAAGATCAGTCTTGCGGCCTAAAGAGGGAGGAGTCCAGCCTGGAGGCAGAACAACCAGAAATGGTGGAGGCGGTAGGTAAGGAATGACTGGCCTGAGCAGTAAGGTCATATCGGTGCACAGAACTCAGATGCAGGATGGTGGGGAGGGCAGGCTGTCAGAAAGAAAAGCTGCCCGAACTTACAGTGACAGCCGGGCATCACAGGGTTATTGTCGGGCAGGCACCTCCTAGACACACCCAGAGCTTGAGAGTAATCAGGGTAAGCTGGGCGAAGTGGCACGAACCCCATAAAACTGTGGTTCAGGGCTAGGTGTGTACCGGGCCTTAGCAGCTGAACCCTCCTATAAAATGGGGACTATTTTGAAAGTGAGCTCTACGGAAAAATTTATATTTGGGGATTTTCTAAATCAGGTCTTTGAATGACGAGCAGCAGACAGAGGACGCTGTTTCTAGTCTTACATGCAAATGCTATTTAATTTCTACAAGGACAGTGGAAAGAGTGATGATTACGAGCTGTCCTCACAGCCTGGTTTCAGGTAAACAGTCTCTGCGAATCCTACAGCATGTTTACGTGACAAGAACGGCAGGAGACAAGGCCGCGTAGGTGTCCGATGTGGACACCATGGTCAAGCTCTGCTGCCTGCTTTGCTCTGTCATTATGAGGTAGCCTCGAACATCTCTCAGTCTCCGCTTCTGCATCTGCAAAATGCAGATAACAGCAGCCATGGCGGGGCTTTACCGGGATTAATTAAGCAGGGCAACAGAATCAGATAGCAAATGAGGACCTAATAAATTTTTATAGGTGTAAAAGGGCAACCAATAGTCTTTGCAATACATTATTATGAAAAAGAGTATCAAGGAAAATCAGAGAATTAACAGAAGAGTATTTTAAGAAATTGAAGGGTTAGAAAATTAAACACTGATGATTTTACCACACATACCTTGGCCTTAAAAAGGGACAGGCATCTTATTACAGAGACCTGGTACAAAGTCTAAGAGCTATTTCTTAGCAACATGTAGTTTCCGAAATAAGTAACAGCCTCACTGGGAAGTACCATAATGGAGAGCACATTTGAACTTATGCATTATTCAAGTTTTTCTGAATCTGAACTAAGCGATGAAAAATAATGAAAGGGAGAAGCTTGTAATAGATTTTCGTAAAGCTGGTACAGGCTTGTGTTAAATTGACACACCTCTGTTATAGGAAAGCTAGTGTAAGCATTACGATTCTGTCCATTTTTCTGGTAAAGAGGTAATAGACTTCCCTACTTTGGAAACTGATTTTCCTACCACCTTAATTATTTTCTTTAGGGGGAAAAAAGCCACAAAATGCAACCAATGGGATTCAACAACTTTCATATATTCTTTACCAATTTAATTGGCTAAAATTTACATAAGCTGCTAGTGTACTCTCTGAAACCCAGGTTAAATTTCTGAGAAAGATTTAAATCCAGGGTGTTTTGTATCTAAAAATCTCTATTGCCAATGCTGCTCATCTGGGCACTGACAGTACTAACAATGGTCATCTCCATCCCTTGTTTCCCGTTTCTTCCCAGAGGTTATTGGCAGCCTCTCTTGGGGGTAGCTAAGCCCAGTCACCCCCACGAGCTATGTCTCCTTTGGTACCTTTCCATGAGGCCCACATCTTAGCTTCCCTTACTACCCAGGATTTGAAGGCAAGGCAGACTCATTTCTCATACCTGGAAGAATTTGATTCATTTAGTAAGTATAGACTACATATTATATGCCAAACCCTGCACAAGTTAAGGAGAAGAGGATTTGGCACCACATCTGCTGAAGAGGAAAAGCAAAATCTCTGTCTAGAAAGAGAGGAGAGAAAATGTAGTATGTGTCTCTTTTGAGTCTATAATCTCACTTCCACCAATCTATTCTAAAGCTCCACCTCTGACCCTAGGAAAATACGTGTACTTAAGCCTCAAGTTATAATTGCAAAACATTAGAAACAATCTCTGTGCTCATACCTGGAAAATAAATGGACACATCCAAAATTAGACTACTTAGCTGCTGTAAAAAACAACCACAAAAGAAGAATGCAGTAGATCTTTGTGTACTTACATGGAATGATTTCCATGTCATATTGTTAAATGCTGAAATAAAAAAGGAGAACTACAAAATAAAAACAAATATAGAAATGTCTGCTCACTTGAGCAAAGGAAAGGGATAAATAATAAACTTGTTTTGCTTGTTGGTGGTGTTTGCTTATTTAATACATTCTGTCAAGGACAGAAATTACAAAACAAATAAATAAATAAATGAATGGATACTGAGTCCAGTCAGTTACAGGGCATGAGTAAGAAGGTGGTGGAAAGAATAGAAAGGAGATAAAAAGTCTCTTGATTCTTTCTGGTACAGGAATAACTTTGGAAACATAGCAATGTTCCACATACTCTCAAATTAAATACATGAAGTCAACAAATATAAGAGGAAATTCAAAACTGTGTGCACAAATGAATATAAACACAGCAAACTAGGAAGAGTGAGGGAAGGGCTGTAACCTGCAAGGCAGAGTTTGGATTAATCTCCTAAGGCTAAAGACAAACATAATTTTAATCAAATATTAAGCATTAAATGGTAGTTCTTTTTTCCCTTAAATGTGTATTAGCAATCCTAAAACTAGTATTATATGTCTGGGGACTAAATAAATAAGTACATACATCGCAGACAATGAGATCCAGGTTTCTCCTATCAGTTACATGTAGGGAAAGGGAAAGAAAGGATAGAATAAACCCTGCCATGTTGGTTAGAATTAAAGGTGTCAGTGTAAACTCATGGTAAGACAGGTATATAAATAGGTAGGTAGGTAGGTAGATAGGTAGGTATATAGATAAATAGATGATAGATAGATAGATAGATAGATAGATAGATGGATGATAGTGTGAAGACATGTATCTATAGATGCTGTAAATGTAGGTGTTCTGTCAGCTCTGCCCATTAAGAGGAACTAGAAGAAAAAAAACCTAGCAGCAATGGCAACACATGCTCTCATATCTTTTTATAATTTTTTTATGTTTACTTATTTTTAAGAGAGAGTGAGAACACAAGTGGGAAAGGGGCAGAGAGAGAGGGAGACACAGTATCTGAATCAGGCTCCAGGTTCTGAGCCATCAGCACAGAGCCCGACACAGGGCTGGAACCCACAAACCTTGAGATCATAACCTGAGCCGAAGTTGGACATTTAACTGACTGAGCCACCCAGGTGCCCCATCACATCTTGATTTCTAAATAACATTATTTTCTAAATGGAGCAAAAGCTCCTTTAGAGAAATGACTGACTCCGAATCTGGACTCACAAGAATAGAATTACTTTCTTTTCCTATGGTTGACACTCCATGCACAATTAGAAATATCTGAATAAGTTCTATGTCTTAGATTAGAGATCAGAAAATTATAACCCTTGAACCAAGTCATCCTGCCAGCTTTTTGGAAACGAGTATTAAACAGAGCCATAGTCTTTTACTTACATATTTTCTCTGCTTGCTTTGGAAATATGACAGCTTAGATGTGTCATTGCAGGAAAGATTTGCAGAGCCAAAATAATTACTAACTGACCCTTAACAGAATAAGTTTGCCATACCCAAGATTAGATAATGGTATCAAATCAATATTAGGTTCCTGACTTGGTTACTTTACTGTGATTACATAAAATAATTTCTTATTTTTAGGAAATACACATGGAAACTTTGGGGAATAAAGGAGTATCCTATCTTCAATTATTCTTCAACAGTTCAGAAAAAAATATATTATCATGATAATTATATATATCTCAATAGGTAAATGATGATAGATAAGGGATGATAGGTAGATGGATAGATAGATAGATAGATAGATAGATAGATAGATAGATAGATAGATAGATGATAGATAGATAGAGACAGAGATATCATGACTGACAGAAAAAAGGAAATGAATCAGCTTTTGTGGTAAAAGCTGTAATTAAATGTCAGTGTTTGGTGAATCTGGATCAAAGGTGTCTAGTTATTTTTGTACTAGTTTTACAAATTTTTACAGTTCTGAAACTAGGTCAAAAATATTAACAAAGGAAAATGAAATGAGAGGCGCCTGGCTGCCCTCTGCTCTGCCCTGTTTTCTCCAAATGCCCCTCCCACTTGGTTCTACTTCTGTCCTTTTGCCAATCTCTTTTCCTTAGACTGTCCCTTTTATAATTTTTTAACTCCAATGTCAGAAGAGGCCAACATGCCTTAAGGTAAGTAAATAAATGTTCTAGAATTCTCCTTTCTCAGATTCTGTAGGAAATCTAATGATGTCCATAAGATTTATTCATGTTCTCATGACAGGGGTGAAACTTTCATGATCCCTTCTAAATACATCAGCTTTCAGTGAGCTGGAAATCCCATTTGACTCTTACTGCTAACCTTTCCTGTAACTCTTTATTCCTCTGCTTTTTGTCAACCCACATGTGGAATTCAGTCTCCTTTTCCAGGACATCTTAAACACACACACACACCCCTACACACACACACACATAGTGCTGAGTAATAAGATGTAAAATGAGGATAAGACATCTGTCATCTCCAAGGGTTCTTTGTGATCAGACTATGTGGATTCGGGATATCACACTGCTTATATTTTTCCATACATTACACTTCAGCTTCCTTACTGCCCTCCTATAAGTGTGGGTCTTCTCTCCCATAAGTTTACTTCCTGCTATCTTATTTTAAAGAGCCACATAACTCTATATTCTGAGGTCTAGATCCACATTTGGATTTCCAAAAAGTCATTCATGTCTCTGCTAAAAAGATGTCTTGGTTCTGGGGTCTCATCTTTCAGCATAAAATTATAGAAATCCATTCTTTTTATTCCATGTAGATAAGAGCTATATGGCATTTATTGAGTTATAAATAAATATTTATTATGCACACTTTACTTAGGAAAAAGTCCTGAGACTTATAAATCTCAGAGCTCATCTTGAAATACTAGACATTGAAGCCACTTGTCGAGCCACATTGGTCCACTACAAGTACATGCAGCAGCAAGAGCCTGGACTCTGCACGCAGACCACCTGCCTTTGGAGGTTCACTCCTTGTGGCAAGCTAGGGATCCTAGGCAAGCACGTGAATGTCCGTGCTTTCTTCCAGGGTTTAATGAGAATCACAACGGCACTCAGTGCAGCGTATCTGCACATGTGGACACCACAGTAATTTGACGATAGTGAAACAAACAAAGGGGCCATCAATAAGCAGCTATTTAACTAAATAATAGTCCATGAAAATGATATAATACTACACAATCATTATATGATTGATGTATACTTTTGTTTGTAATATTAGAAAAGTAGGATTAAAGAGAAGAATTTTGTGTATATATATTATACTTAGTACATATTTAGCATTTGATCTATATTAAATATATTTATACTTAAATCTGGGAAGAACTACCAAAAGTCTGATTATCTAACATTAAGGAACTGGGTAGAAAAGATCTCACTTTTTATTTTATCATTTTTTATACTGTTCAGATTTTCTGCCCACATAAGATGGCATTATTGCTTACAGGACCAAAGGATATATAGGCAGTGAAATTATGAGTAATTTTTATTTTATTAGTAGTTTACTATGTAATAAAAAATCCAATATATGTCCTAGTTATATATTATGAAAGGAGATAAATTATTAATAGCACTGATGCCAGGGATTGGCTATAAATTGAAAAATGTCCTTGTGAGTTTTTGACATTTATAGGAATGAATGAAATTGAATATGATTATATTGACAAAAAGCAAACAAAAAATAAGAGAACACATATGCATGCAATTAAATTATTTTGCATAGCGATGGCCTACAGGCACATGAAACAATGCTCAACACCACTCATCATCAGGGAAACACAAATCAAAACCACACTATGGCAGTGTTTTAAAGTGGACATTCCTTAAGATGATGAACTGGGAACTCAGCTCTATTCTGGAATGAATTTCTTCAGTAAGAAATGGACTGTTTGTGCAGTAGCAGGTGTCTATACTAATAGAACAATTTTGGTTTTAATTAGCAGCATCTCCCTGCAAAATAATTACATATGTTGTTTACTCAACTTTTTTTTTCAAGAGCCATTAACTTTTTTGTAATCTCCTTTCTTCCCAGACAACACTCTAAAAGGCTTTAAAAACTTGTGTTTTCATTATGAAGGGAATATAGAATAGGTAGTATGCTGATGGCAAAATTTGTCTCCCACAGATATTTCATCCAGAGATTCAAACAAACATGCTCACAGCCTTGAATGCAACATTCACTTTGAGTTTACAAACTTTATTGGGGCATTTTATTGCAAAGTATTTAGGCTTAAAGCCTGTAACAGAAAAAAATGTTCAGAGATACCCACAAAAATGGATATTTCCTAAAGGAAACTTATCCAGCTGCCATTAGCTTTCATGGGTGCCACAATGGAAGAGGGAGGGATGGTGCATGCCTCAGCATCCACAGCCAGAAGCTAGACTGAGTGTTCCCTTCTGGACTGAGTATAGTTGACAGAGTTCAAGGTTCTCATAAAGTAACACCCAAAATGGAAATATGTCTAGAAAAGATTCTTGAGAATCTGCTATAGGGTCATCCTTTGAACTCAAAATCTTCTATGTGCTTGTCAAGTTCAGAGAGACACAAAAGTAGCAAACTACGGGTCAGAATCAGCTTGATTTCCTTGTTTGAAGCTTGGGCTATCAGCCTACGGGCACCTCAAGGAATTGAGTAGAAAAGGTTGTGTTTCCAAGTGAGGCTGCATGTCAGAAAATCAACTCATTGGACTCTTCTAAAGACATAGCCTAAGAGGGTCTATGGTTATAAGCCTGTAATATTTTAATATGCACAACTTAACATCCGAGGATCTCATATCTCAGGGCTTCTGATTTTTATCTTCAGTAGTGGAATAGTTACATCACAGAAGCTGCCTTAATATGCTCATGTTACAAGATAGCAGTCATTATGAAGGGAAGGAAAATGTTTAATTAGATTTAACCAGGAGATTGATCAGAGACATCATCTACATTATTGCTTCCATGTACTAACCAGATGACACCATGTGAGATACATAGAGCAGTTCAAAACTAGAAGAAAATGCTTGAAAAAATTATGCCATTGATTTATTTTTGACAAAGACAGTAGTGGGTAAAGCCTCCCAGACTGCCTGGGCAAGACACAAAGTGTGACTGACCGTTGAGAGGAAATGTCATAGTTGACTAGATCAGTGTCTCTCTCTCTCTCTTAAAAATAAAGACCTTTGATCTGTCAAAGTCAGATATTCAAAGTCCGTAGCCTTACAACCATCAAATAGATGCAGAGTCCAAACCTAGTTTCAGAGTAGGTACCAACCTAGCAGTAAGCAGTGTGTATGTATCCATAGACCGACCACATGCGAAGGGGAAGCTACCCCTGCTTTCTCAAGAGGTGAATGGAAAGCAGTCTAAAAGAAAATTCTCCAGTGTAGACAAGCCATAAGGTTTGGTTCTATGGTAGCTGTGATCGTTTTCCTCAGGTGGTTTCTCCACCTTGCATCGGTACACATTTTCTTTATGATCAAGCATAAGATTACTCTTTACAGTTTAGCACCAATTATAATTGAAGCAAAAGCATAAAACAGAGGTCTGGAAGGGTGGTGAACAGCTGCTGCTTCACTGCTCCGTGAAAAGAGATGATAAACCCATTAGATCAAAAAACTGCTCCCACTATACCTCTAAGTACTATTTCCACTCAGACTAAAGGTGGCAGTGCCTGACCATTACTCTTCCTGGAGTGAAGAAGCCTTTTCACTCTGTCAGGGATAACAAAATTGCCGACTAAATGCATCTAGCATGTTTAATTTGTGAAGCTCTGTCAACATGTGCAAAATTGAGGCCAGACTTTAACTCCATGAAAATGGGTCTTGAATGCAAGAAATTACCTGGGAGAGCCTCTCATTTTTCTAACACTTCTTTAAGTGACACATGTTTTAAATAAAAAATAATGAATCATTTACACACCAAAGTAAGATACCATACATTAAATTTACTGGGAATGTAGGCAATTTGATTCAGACAGTTGATAAAGAGACTGCCATTTTATATGTGCAGGTCTCCAAAAGGCCCAGGAGAGCTGGTCTCCAGCTTTAGTGCGATCTTGGTCAAGGGCATGGTCTCAGTTCAATGGTTTAAAACAGTAAGAACAAGAAAAAGAACATCTGCTTTTAATTACGATCTTTGAGATTTCTGAACTGCGTGCAAAGATCCGGATCATCCAAAATTTTCCCACATTTTTTTGTAGAAAGCTTTTACCTGATAAGCTGGGGGGCAGGGGTGATTAAGCCACCATTTAGCAAGAAGATCCAGCTGTACCTGGGTCTCCAAGAGTTTGCTAGATGGAGAATGGGAACCATGAATTCATTTGTATCTGACATGGTGGGTAGTCAAAAAAGTTTCATGTGATTTATATGCAAACCTGAGCTGAATCTATAATGACTGAGTATAAAGAGACATTTTCTTCTACTGTTAAAATCACAGATAAAATATGGATGCATGTATAATTACAAGTCTTGTAGCTTTAGAATTCTAGAAAGGAGAACTAACACTGAATTGGGTCCTCCTAAGAGGAATAAGTTTAGAATGTGACAATTACCTAGTGAATACTCATTAGGCAGCCAACCTTGATAATTAAAGCTGGAGTTTAGGTTTAATATGTGCCTCTTCTTTAGACATGCTGCAACATATCCTGAAATGGTGATTTAACTTGTCAATAATGAAGTGCCAAAACTGCAGTGTTTCCTGGTACATAATGGATATTGAATACATTTGATGCATAATCAAAATTTCAACATTAAAGCAAGTTTAGGTAATACTGTAATATTTGATTCAGTTAATGTGAATATAACCCACTGGGTTATGCCACCTTTTAGCCTAATTAAATATAGTCTTGCTGTGCTCTGTTCTAAAAGAAATCATGAAAAAATTAATAACATGATGTGCGGTCATACCATCTTTCCATTTAAATTTCATTTTATCGTAAAATCATTTCTATTGTTGTTCCAGCTGCAAAAACTAAGCTGGATTTTCTTAAGTAGGGAAGTTAATTGGTTTGAGACTCCCTGGTCAGTATATTTATTTTAGCAGCAAACATTTTTTTTTCTAAGAAGAAAAAAAGGAAAAAGAAAATTCTGACTGGGGAGAAAAAAGGTAAAGGAAATATAAATATGACATCAGTTTAATAACCAAATATAATTGCTCAAGTTTTTGTTGAAAAAAACAGTTTTCCTATAATGGGGTCTATAGAAGTTTCTAGAAATTCTTTTTAAAAATAATTTTAAAAGGGAAATTCCATGAGGTAAGTAAAGTGTTTTATCTCTATAGTTTTATCCTTCTGTGTTTTTGGAGTAACATCTAGTACTCTTCTACTTTGTAGAGGAATACAATCAAGCACGCTCAGTCTGAGTGGTTTGTGAAAGTTTGAGTTTCCAAAATATGTGTAACACATCTTAGAAGAAATACAAACAATTCAGTCTTAGGAAAATACAGGCTATTTTCCAAAATAAAAACATTTGGAAATGAGCCCCTCAAAGTCCAAATCTGCCAATAATCATTATGTGTTGGTACATACTATGTAGATGATGCAAAATTGTCATTTGAGTGAACAAGTTTGGACACATGTGATAAATTACTTTTTCCTTAAAGTTAGGAATCCATGGCGCCTGGGTGGCTCAGTTGGTTAAGCGTCGGACTTTGGCTCAGGTCATGATTTCAGGGTTTCTGAGTTCAAAGCGGCAACAGGCTCTGTGCTGACAGCTCAGAGCCTAGAGTCAGCTTCAGATTCTGTGTCTTCCTCTCACTCTGCCCTCCCCCTGCTCTCAAAAATAAATAAACTTTCAAGTTTTGCATCCCTCTCTCTCCCCAACTCTCTCTCCCTCCTCCGCTCCCCCTGGTTCTCCATTAGGTCTCTCTTGTTTTCCTGCTAGACCTATGAGTGCAAACATATGGTTTCTGTCCTTCTCTGCCTGGCTTACTTCAATGAACTGAGGGTTGAGGGGGAAGGGGGAGGGGGGGAAAAGAGGTGGTGGTGATGGTGGAGGGCACTTAAGGGGAAGAGCACTGGGTGTTGTATGGAAAACAATTTGACAATAAAATATTATGGAGGAAAATAAATAAATAAATAAATAAATAAACTTGAGAAAAAGAAAAAAAAAGTGTCACATGCTCTACCATCTGAGCCAGCTAGGCCAGGCATCCTGATATTAAGTTTTAATTTTAATTCCAGTATAGTTAATATACAGTGTAACATTAGTCTCAGGTGTATAATACAATGATTCAGCACTTCCACACATCATCCTGTGCTCATCACCACGGGTGCACTCCTTAATCCTCATCACCTACTTCATCCATCCCCCACCACCTCCCCCTGGTGTGTTCTCTGTAGTTAAGAGTCTGTTTCTTGGTTTCTCTCTCTCTTTGTTTCTTTTGCTCATTTGTTGTTAAATTCCACATATGAGTGAAGTCGTAAGATATTTGCCTTTCTCTAACTGACTCATTTCACTGAGGATTATACTCTCTAGTGCCATCCATGTCGATGCAAATAGCAAGATCTCATTCTTTTTTATGGTTGAAAATATTTTATTATCTATCTATGCTCTATCTCACATCTTCCTTATCCATTCATTAATTGATGGACACTTGGGCTGCTTCCATAATTTGTCTTTTGTAGATAATGCTGAAATAAGCACAGGGGTGCACGAATCTTTTTGAATTTGTATTTCTGAAACACTATGTTTGGGTCAGGCCAAGCAGAGACCTTAATGCTGGTTGGTGATGGAGCCTACAGAGTCTTAGTTGTTGATTTCATTTTCAGTAGGTGTACGTTTGCTTGTTACATTGGTTTCCAATTTTAACAAAAATGGAACCATGATTATTTTGTATACACACAAAGTAATGCAATAGATCAGGGTTTCATTATCATATGATGATTAAAAATGAAAAAAGCTAGAATTGAATTAAACTTACCCAAATTGAACTTGGGCTAACTCACCAAGTGAGTTCTGTCACTCAGTAACCAAATTAAAAAATGACACACAGATATTGTCATTAATATTGTCAGAAAAAAACCATTGTTTAAGACATTCACTGTCTTTATCTATCTATATTATGTGTGTGTGCATGTCTATGTACATGTACCTTTATTCTCTATGCTATCTTGAGATTCTTTGCAGATTACCATTTTCTATGTGAGAAGGCATATGAATCAGTGCCCTGTGCTGAGCAGGAGTGGTGTGGAACACTTTGGTGGGTCTGGAGAGGTTGGTCTCTTCCTCTATAATTAATGTATTTTAACTGGCTGGTACAGAACTCTGACCCATGGCAGGTCACCAATGCACTAGGAAAATGTTTTGGATAGAAATGCCACTAAATTTAATTGGAAGAAAGTTTTTTTTTAAAAAATCAATGTTCCAGAAGATTCCAAACTAAATGGACACTTATTTTGGATTGCCTAGGAGACAGCTTTACTATTCAGGCAGAAAGAACCAAAGAAGCAACTTGTTGTTTAGAGAGAAAGCATCAGATGTTCCTTTAGTTATATGCAGATGCCAGTATAAGCCCACAGGAAAATATAAAATATCTGAATTGCATGGTAGAGTAATGGCAAGTAATGTGAGCAATATGAGACAGAGGTCTGTCCTGAATAAACCAAGCCCTCACCTTCTAATACATCTACACACATAAAGATATGAGCTCTTCCCTCTTCGCATAGTCGGAAATACTCAAGCAGCCATAATTTCTCTGGATAACACAATCATTTTCATCTTTCTTTTTTTTAAATTTATTTTGAGAGAGATAGACAGAGAGCACGATTGGCAGGGGAGGGGCAGAAAGAGAGAGCGTGCACGCGTGAGAGAGGGAGAGAATGAGAATCCCAAGTAGGCTCTGTGCTGTCAGCACAGAATCCAACATAAGCTCTATCTCATGAACAGAGAGAGCATGACCTGAGCCAAAACCAAGAGTCAGATGCTTAACTGACTGAGCCACCCAGGAGCCCCAGTATCATCATTTCTTATTGAAAATGTCTTTCCAGCTCTGCAGCCATATCCAAACATCACTGGGAGACAAGTTTGCATCGGTGCCTCACGGCTCAGCTTCAGTGCACCAACCACATGTATAAATGTATGGATTTCTTGACTTTGGTAAAGAGACTGTTTTGACTCATGTTCATGGGCAACATGGGCTACATAGCTAGAGGTCATCTATTTAGCACATACATATCTTCAGATCTCACTGTCTCTCTGAAGTTTCCCTCTTCCTAACAGACTAATCTACTCCTCCCTTCTCTGCTCTGTTTTAATTATGCGTTAGTGTATAGTATGTATTCTCTTTACTAATACATACATCAAGTTAAAAGCCTCTTTCTTCTTTCTCTAAATATTACATGTGATAATACGAAAGTTATTTTAAAAACTGTTGGTTAACCATACCATACTACAGCACAATGAGCACAGATAGACTGGAATAAAAAGAGAAATGAGGAAGATGAATTCTTACAAAATGAATAAAAGAAAGCTTTCCCTTTATCAAAGGGGAAGAAATATCTTATTAGGACAACTATATGGGGGGAGAGGATATGTTCGGGGCATAGAGAGAAAGGTGGTTCCTACAGAACCGGAATCTAGAAAATTTTATATCTCTAGCAAAGAGAAGACTTGAGCTTTGCACATGGCTGTGGGACCTCTACAAAAACACGACTTTACCTTCTCCTGAATCCTCCATACTCTACAAAGCACCTGTCACTGACAAACTCAAGTCCACAGCCATACAATCAAAGGGTCTTGGAAAATATAATTAGGCTTTTCCTTTTGGTGAAGTGTGAAACATAGAAGGGAGTGGCAGTGATTTGGGTGAACCACCGACAATCATGGACAACTCTTTTGTCTCAAATCAGATGTGTTCAAAAAACTTCATAAATAGGACAAGAGTGAAAAGAAACAAACTTTAGAAAATAACCTGAAGCGAACAAGATTTATGCCACCTGAAATACCTGAGAAATAATTATGTAAATGCAGTAATATAAAACTTTATAGAAGTAGTTAATGTTTGGAGGAACAAAACAAACAATTGGAAAACAGAGTTCAAAGAAATCTTTGAAGACTTAACTAAAACCTGACAGAAATGGAAGGGAAAAGAGAATTCAGTTATATGTAAAAATATTTTGTAATCAACCTAAAATCACATTGTGAAGCAATTAGAACTTTACCAGGGATAGATTGTATTGAATTTAAATAGGTGTCTTTTGTGTTTAATTGTTTGAGTTTGGAAAATTTCATTTAGGGAGGACCATGAAGTAAAGAAGTTTTTTTTTCACACAGTGAAGAAAGATGTTAATCTGTGATTACAGATATGTTAGAAAACACACACACTAGGGCACCTGGGTGGCTCAGTCACTTGAGTGTCTGATTCTTGATTTCAACTTAGGTCATTATCCCAAGGTTGTGGGATCAAGACACATGTTGGGTCCATGTTGATAGCATGGAACTTGCTTGGAATTTTCTCTCTCTCTCTCCCTCTCTCTCTCTCCCCCACCCTCCTCCCCCACTTGTTTTCTCTCTCTCTCTCTCTCTCTCTCTCTCTCTCTCTCTCTCTCTCTCTCTCTCTCTCTCTTAAATGCATGAACCACACACACACACACACACACACACACACACACACTCAAACAGCGAGCTTTTCAAAGTACACATTCCCAAACTCATAGTGAAGGGAAACTTATGAAATATACAAAAATTCCTCCATAGCGGTGCCTGGGTGGCTCAGTCAGTTAAGTGTTCGACTTCAGCTCAGGTCATGATCTCATGGTTCGTGGGTTCGAGCCCCATGTCAGACTCTGTGCTAACAGCTAGCTCAAAGCCTGGAGCTTGCTTTGAATTCTGTGTCTCCCTCTCTCTCTGATCCTCCCCTGCTCACACTCTCTCTCTCTCTCTCTCTCTCTCTCTCTCTCAAAAATAAATAAAATATTGAAAAATGTTTTTAAAAAATTCCTGCATAAAACTTTATGTGTGTGTGTGTGTGTGTGTGTGTGTGTGTGTGTGTGTGTGCTTATTTACTGCCAAGTTGTCAACCCCTAGTGCATGAGAATGTGCTTCAAGAAGAGAAGTTGCCCATAGGACCCTGGCAAGTGCAAGGGAGGTGTGAGTGGTTGGTAGGCAACAGATGAGCTCTTAGGACTTCAGAGGGTTAAAAAAACAATTTGAGCAGAGAGGAGTCCCCTGTGGGGCTGCTAGTCAAACATGTATGGGTGGACACCCTGTAGGAAGAAATGCAGAGCCCAGCACAGCTCGTACTGGGAACGTGCTCTGGGCCTGATGGACCACTGCCCCAGTGATACCCAAGCATCCGGCTGCTAATGGGACCCGTGGAGAAACAGCAGAAGCACCAAGGAAATCTCTGTTTTACAGAGAGAAAACAGACAAAGGTTGTATGGATCCACAGGGATGTCCTGATACCCACAGCACATGGGGATGTATGGCTTCCCTCCTAGATCTGTCTTTAATGAAGTTCTTCACTTTCTTCTACCAAATTGAGCCATTAAACAGCGCACTTTGCTCTGGTGTTAATATTATTTTCAAACAGGATTTTTTCCGGATCCACACGTTTGTTTTGCATTTCCCAATCAAGTTATTTGGATTGGTGTTTCTCAAACAGCTATGCATCTTTTTCCAATTTTTTTTGTTCATTGTCACTATAAAAAAACCAAATAAGTTAACAAAACAATAGCAACTGAAGAGTTAATCTCAAATCTTCTTAAAGGGACAAGCTCTTATAACCCTCATGTTTTAGTATAAACGGTTTTACTTTATTTTTTATACAGTTCTTGCAGCTTCTTCCCTGAGTCCTTGTTAGTGTCTATCTATATAGGAACATTTGAATTGCTTTCCTTCAGAATGGATCTCACTTACTTCTCTCCTCTGTGGGAAAAATGCCACCCATGTTTCTGTCCATATAGTTTTATGCATCAGCCATTATCAAGTTTAAGGCAATTCTCATTTCCTGAGCTGCATCTTAATCATCTGAGTGTGGGCCTTATTCTCCACTATGTCTTCTCCTGACTCAGACTCTCCTGACTCAGAAGTTGACTTGGAACAGGACATTGTTTAGACGATCCAGGGAAACCTTAAAAGACGAGGTTTTCCCTGTGTGCACAGAGCAGGACGACCAGGACCAGATCGAAGCAGGGAGAAATGAGCAATGTTGAGCAGGCCTCTTAGCACTTGCTTTCCTGGGCTGTGCTGTTCTCTGTACATTTCTGTGGCTCCCGTGGACAGGCAGAACATAGTTTGCTATGGGAGCACTTTCACACAGACACTGTGTACAGGTATTAGATCAGTGCAGGCAGGAGATCAGCTTAGGGCTGGGTCTGCACATCAGCAAGTCGTAGGTTTAATTAAAGGAGTATGGGGTGCAAAGAGACACATGAGCTAATGGATCATTCTAATAAGCTGATAAATCTAAAATTACACAGCAGGTTGAGCGGGATTATAAAGATTATCAAAGATCATCGATTGATTGCCGACTTCGGGTCAGGTTATGGTCTTGCAGTCCGTGAGTTCGAGCCCCAACTCGGGCTCTGTGCTGACAGCTAGCTCAGAGCCTGGAGACTGCTCCAGATTCTGTCTCTGTCTCTCTCTCTCTTTCTCTCTCTGCTCCTCCCCCATCATGCTCTATCTCTCTCTGTCTCTCAAAAATAATTATTTAAAAAATATTTTAAAAGATTTTGTATATCATGAAGTTGATGCAGCTGGATTAAAATATTATGTTTTGTGTTTACATGAGAAGAAAATAGTCAAATCTTAAAATTTAAGCTAGATGTGAGGTTCTGAGAAATTTGTTTTATGAAAAGTCTCAAGGAAATTCTTGTTCTTGATGCAGATGTCTGTTAAATGCTAACACTGTTGGTCTAAATACTGCATTCACGTCAATGTTTCTGTTTATGAGAAACATCTAAACTGCAGTCATTAAAACTGGGTGCATGATGTTTCTATTTTTAATATCTCCAGAACATATAGAGTATCTATTATTCATTTTTGAATTATATTCATTTATATATTGTGGTCACAAACTATCCCAGACAATTGGCAACATATGTAAAACTTTTTTTATTCATAAGAATGAACAATTTATAAATAGATAGATAGATAGGTAGATAATTTGCATTTTTTCCTTAAGAATTGTCTGTTTGTGTGGTGGGTGATAGGGTGTTTCTCATTAATCTATATGAGTTTTCAGATGTGTAGCATTACCTGTGATATTTGTCCAAAGAAATTTCTCAGACTGATATTTGCTTTAATAATTATGCTGATATTTGTTATCTTACTTGGTTATCATTGACAATAGTCCTTTTCATGGTTAAGAGGTTTTCCCTTTGCTGAATCAATCTTATTCTCTTTTTGTGCTTCCATTTTTTAAAATACTTTATTTTTATATATTTTGAATTTTTCTATATTTACAATTAAGAGAAAAATTGATTTATAGTAGTTACAAACTGCCACTTTTTCCAAGACCACTTGTAGAAAAATTAATTCCATAACCTTAGATTTATAGATTTTGCATTTTAATAGTATGGAAAGAAAAATCGTTTGTTCCTTTTATTATTCTTCCTGTTTTGAAAATAATACATCTTGATATTCTGTGAAAAATTACATGTAATCTTTCCCTTATATAGAATTTTTTAGTGGTTTTAATTTTTTAACTATTTAATTTTTTCTATTTTAGAGAGAGAGAACGTGTGCATGTTCAGGGGAGAGTCAGAGAAAGAGACAGAGAGTCTTAAGAAGGATCCATGCTCACTGACATCAGGCTCCATCCCAGGATCCTGGGATCCTGGGACCTGAATTGAAATCAAGAGTTGGACACTCCACCAACTGAGCAAGCACACAGGCGTTGCTATTCTTTATTTTTAATGCTAGAAGTGAAACGATGCTTTTAATTTATTCCTCTGTAAAGGGACCATAGGTTGTTAACTGGTTTTGGGGTTGAGATCAAGATTTTCATAACTATGTGATGGAAATAAAAATATTAAATAGTAAATACTTAAAACTCCTACTCCGTTTTGCATCTGCATGGATAGTCTTCTGTGCTTCTGATTGTGGTGATTTACAGGAAACTCGATTGGGAAGCTTGTGAGATAGGAGTAGCAGAAAAGAGCAGTGAATGGGTGGGAGGGAGGAAGATCACAGGGAGGAGGGCAGAGAGAATTTAGGGAGCAGAAGTGGGAATGAGGTGAGGAAATGTTTCAGAAATTCTCTGCCGTAGTGTTTGTTACCATCCACGCCTTGCGGTCTTTGCAAAGTTGCGCTTGGCGGTGGAGGGCATTCCGGGCGCGGCTCCCACCGAGGACAGTGAGGAGGAGGCTGGCTACACCACCACCAAGTCTAGTAGCTGAAAGGCTGCAGAGAATTCCATCATGTTAATAAGCTCTTCTCTTTATTATGAGACATTCAGGTTTTATCTCGTAAGTGATGGCACCATAAACATATTTGTGAATAAGGTTTTTCTTTTATGCTAGGACTTCCCCTTACAATAAATGCTCATTTCGACTGATAACTGAATAATCAGAAAGATTAACAATTTTTCCCATATTATAATGTATTTCCTAACTGCTGGTCTAACCAGTTTATACTTTATGTTATTAATGACTCCCCAAAAGAATTACAATTTATACTACTAAGAGTGATATATGAATATAAGAATTTCATAAAGTCTAGAACAGCAGATAAATATTGTTAGTATAAGTAAGCAAACAGTATTGTTATCATTTTACTTTTTGATTAGTTTAATGGGCATTTTATTTTTCTTTTATCTTGTGTTTTCTTCATTTAAATTCTGGTTGTTAAGTATATTTTGCTGTATTTGATACAAATTGTGGCTCCCCTTGTGAAAACAATCACTTAATGTCATATGACGATTTAATTTATTTATATTTTAGAGGCACGTAGGTGGCTCAGAGGCTTAAGTGCCCGACTTCAGCTCAGGTCATGATCTCACAGCTTGTGGATTCGAGCCCTGCGTCAGGCTCTGTGCTGAGCCCGGAGACTACTTCAGATTCTGTGTCTTCCTCTCTCTCTCTGCCCCTCCCCCACTCACACTCAGTCTGTCTCTGTCTCTCAAAAATGAATTAATGTTAAAAAATTAATTTATTTATATTTTAATCAGGTAATGTGAAATAAAAATGTAGGGTAACAATATTCCTCTCTATAATGCCTACAAATATTTTTACATGAATTTAGTCTTATTTGTATTGCTTTAGTTACGTCTTTAATTCTGTCATTGACATTAAACTAATAGTTAATAGGCTTATCGATGTATCTATTCATTTCCCTGGACTATTTTTTCTTTCAATTATGTAAAATTCTATAAAATACTAGTTTTAGAAAGACAGACCTATCTACTTTTATCTTAAAGGAAAGCTGGCTCTGAATTTTCTGGTATGAATTAGACTCCGGTGTGATTCTACAAAACATCCATGTTCTCACGGGGAACCACGAGGACCATGTGCTACTTTGAAGTTCCCATTGTGGTTTTGTGAAAACCAGACCTAGCAATAGCTTGGTCTTTTCTCAGTTCCACTGAGCAGTTTATTACCAAGGGGAGGAGAAAGAAACGGAGATTGCAGTAAAAAATCACTATGGACATTAGAAAAGGTAGAAGAGGGAAAATATGGTTCCCTGAGGAGTGAAACAGAAGTATTAGAGTAAATGGCTCTAAACTACATCTAGAGTTGTTTGTTTGTGTGTGTGTTTGTTTCATGGTGGTCAGTCTTTCCAGAGTGACAGATCTGTCTACATGTATGGGGGGTTGGGGCCATAACTGTATTTCTCCCACGGCACATCAGAATTGGGAATGAAGCTCTTTCCCCTTTCTCTGGAAGGAAATCCCAAAGCACTTCCTCTTGGGATTGGGTTCAAACTCACAAACAGTTATTTGTGTGTTTTAAGAATGTTTTGTTTGCTTGTTGGCTGGCTTTTAACACCATCTACATCGACTTCATATTAAGAGCACATCAATTTTGACGTGAGCAACTTAATACATCTTTTCCGGTGCCTTGGGAAAGCTTTCTCCCCTGGGATAGAGCAAATGGCACTGCCTGTCATTCAAGGGAGGTGACAGCTTTCTAAAGACTTAGTGTTTTCAAAATTTCATATTGTAACTGACTTCACCAGCTATCGTATGAGCAATTATAGGCTTTGTTTCTGTTTTCCTCAACTTTTTTTCTCTTGTGAAATAAACCTCTCTCCTGTTTTCAGCATCATATTTCACCTCATTTTATTTTCTAGAAGTTATTTGCATGTCTATCCACCTTTTTGGTGAACCCTAATGGAATTTTTCTGATACTTCCAAGACCACATAAACGTCATCTAATTTGTTATGATTATCTCTATGGCTAAAGTAATCTCCATGCCTAGAAACCATATCAACCAGGTCATATTCCATAATAAGCTGTCTTACTTCTTCAATCCTTCCAACATAAATCCATAGTCAGATGGATGTGTAGCAATTTCACACTGCCCTAACTTTAATCAATCCATTCCAAGGCTAGTGATGGATGGGTGATGAAGTTTAATGGTACCCTTTACTCCCCTAGCAAGTGGCAGATGAAATAGTGACAGGCCTTAGGAGTAGAAAGCATTGACTTTTGCTTTCCAACCTGGTGAACTTTCCCATGCACAGAGCTCAGATTTATTCTCTTGAAAGAGATTTTCCTGAAGATACATACACTAGGTTTAAAAACTGTGATCCCGTGAAAACACCACACACGTATGCATGAGCACACAAATACACACATGCAAACACAATTTTATAAATTTTATTTTGCTATTGAGATTTCAAGTTCCATGTGGGGATTCTTTTTGAATTGATATGCCATCTGCCTAAGTATTCCTGTCCCACTGTCCAAAATGGTTTATTGCTACACAAACTTTTCAGATCATTGAGTCTTCTCTGCAAGTTGAGCCTACTACCAAACCCAGAATTCTAATCCTGTCTGTCAATCACTTTGGTCATGACTTGAGCCAAGTCATTAACTGTCTTTGTATTACTTGGGAAAAATATAAATTTCTAGTTTGACAAGAAATGACTCTGCCACTTACTATAAGGATGACTTAACAATATGGAATGTTTCTAAACCTCAGCATCTTCCTATCCCTGTTAAATGGGGATAAAGATACCATTAAACTAATTAAACATGGAGGCCATTAGACTAAGGTGGCAGTAAATCTATAATGGCTTATAGAAGCTAACAAAATCTAATCCTATCAACACTTTAGGGTCACAAAAGTAAAATTTCATGACAACCAATCACAAGTAGCCAATTTGGCTTTAAGTTACAGCCAATCAGTAATGTCCGTGCTGTTTCTGCCTTTTCTCTGTGTGAGTCTCTCCCCAGCTCCTAACCACTTTTGCTGTGGCACTGCCTGATTCACATCCATTTTTGTTCAAATAAACTCTAAATTTTTTATTTTGCTTCAGTATATCTCTCTCTTTTTAAGTTTATTTATTTATTTTGAGAGAGAAAGAGAGAGAGAGAGAGAGAGAGAGAGAGAGAGAGAGAGAGAGAGAGAGAGAGAAAGCATGCACAAACAGAGTAGGGACAGAGAGAGAAGAGAGAGAAAATCCCAAGCAGGCTCCCAGGTGTCAGTCAGCGTAGAGCCCAACACAGGGCTCAAACCCACGAACTGTGAGATCATGACCTGAGGTGAGATCAAGAGTTGAACGTCTGCCTGACCAAGCCACCCAGGCTCCCTGTCTTTCAACACTTCACATCCTGCATATTTTCCAGACAGTTGTGGCATGTAAGTGTTAAGAGCCTGACACAAAATAGGCATCTAGTAAATGGCAACTCCTACAACATAACACCTGTAACATATGACACACACGGATTTTGAAATACAAAAATACTTCACAAGGCAAGTCAAGTCCGCTCACAAGGACAAAATGTAGTAGTGATGTTTAGAATAATATCTAAAAATGCTTAAAGCTTAAATACAATACCCTTACACCTGTTAAGACTCAGCTCTAGCAATGTAATTGATTTTTTTTTTTTTTTTGTAATTTAGTTTCTCTGTTTCTAACATAAAACCTTGCTATCTTCCAATTTTCACTTTGGGAGGTAATCTGAAATCATTTTATTTAAACTGCAGTCAAGGAGGCTGAGTCATCCTGATTTCTTCTGCTACTGCCAGGACGGATGTCCCTGTTGGCTTTGATGGTACATGGGGCACCTGCTTCAGAAAGTACTAGCGTTTACTTTGTGTAATTCACTCTGCCTGCCTCTCGGGCTCTTGTCCATAGTTCTGCTGGATGAAAAGTGATGCCATCAGCACATGGTGTTGACATGAGGGCATCTGGATTTATTTTTTCCTGTATTTATTCCTAACAACAGATTACAAATGATTTATACTTTATAATTATGTTGACATTCATGGCTGGTTGTATTGAAGTATTTTCATCAACTGCACTATTGCCTTTGTTTTCATAGTCAATGTTCTTTCCTGGGAAGACTATCAGACATTCAATGTGTTTGTCACATATTGCATGCTTTAAAGTTAGAAACCAAATATTTCTACAAGACCATGATGTGCTTAAACCAATATCAAAGCAAAAACGAAAAACAAAACAAAACCAAGCAAAAAGATGTACCATGGAAATGCTCATGGTCTTCACAAAAAAGTGAGTTTTCTTAAGTAAATTTGAAAACTACTTTTAGGTTAACGCTTTAATTGTTATAATAAATAGTTGTAGTATTAAATTGTAGAGAAATTTCATTAGTTGTAGTAGAGTTTATTAGAAAATAACTAATCATACTAAAATCTTAAAGGCATGAAATGATTTATACATTATTGTTTTAATATTTTTTAGATTTTTTAAAGTTTATTTATTTTTGAGAGAGGGAGGTGGGTGAGAGAGAGAGAGAGAGAGAGCGCGCACAAGCAGGGGAGGGTCAGAAAGAAAGAGGGAGAGAGAGAATCTCAAGCAAGTTATGTGCTGACATCATGGAGACTGGTGTGGGCTCCATCTCATGAATCATGAGATCATGACCTGAACCAAAATCAAGAATCAGATGCTTCAGGACACCTGGGTGGCTCAGTTGGTTGAGGGTCTGACTTTGAGATCATGATCTCATGGCTCCTGAGTTCAGGACCCACATCAGGCTCTGTACTGATGATGTGGAACCCACCCACTTTGGATCTTCTGTCTCCCTCTATCTCTTCCCCTTCCTCACTTGTGCTCTCTCTCTCAAAAATAAGTAAATCTTTAAAAAACATGCTCAATGTATTGAGCCACCAAAGGTGTCCCTGCTTTAAATTTTTATTATATTATTGAAATTCCATGTCAGCCCAGGCACTCTTTAAAATTTTCTGTTAACTTAGATTTATCTGAAAGTTTTCTTTTTTTTTCTTTAATGTCTTGTCACTTTATGTGTTTACCAGTTCTTTTACAGATGGGTAACTTTGGTAGAATTCTTGTTTTGGTTATTAGAGAGCCAGGCAAACCAGGTATAAAATGGTATGAGATAACAAGACTTAATAAAACCACTATGCTCAATACAGAGCTTCTCAATGAGGTTCTGTTGTTTAGACTATAATAGTACCTAGAATTTGAAGAGCATTTTAAATTTAAATAGCACTATGAAGACATTGTGTTTGTAATATAAAATCCCATAAAAGAGTTAAGGAAGAGATCTTCATCCATAATACAAGAAAAAATATGGGATAAAATGAGTGATTTTCTGACACTTCCTTTCATAATCCCCATGTAGCAAATGAGTCCTGGGAGCAGAAAAAGGGAGAATTTTTAGTCAGTACTTGAGAGCATTTTAAAGTTGGTTCTTCAGGTACTAATGGATTTGTCTTTGGTTACTCTGGGCGGGGGGCTCTGTTTTTTAACATTCCTGTAGTATTTCCTGTTAATTACATTCATTCTTCCACATTGAATTGTACTATTTGCTTTTTGGGGGAGATGCAATGTTTTGTTTTAGATTTCAAATTGTTGGAGTAGCTGTATAATGATTTTCATAGGGACTCTCAGTAAATGTTTGTGGTTGTTTATATTTCTTTAATACAGTCTCTAAATTCACTAATCTCTCATATATTTTATATAAGTGGGGAATTCAAAACTATTTTGCCTTCATTTGTGTTGAGAAGTTTGATACTAGTAAATTTTAATGTAGTAGGACCAGAAAAAGTATGAAGTACCCTCACCTTGATTATGCGGCGGGCTTGCAAGCATTATATTATCCAGGATCCCTACATACAGTATGGTAGAACTAAGGTATTTTCTCCTGCCAAACTCACTAATAATTAAATTAATTCAGAGTATAGCAATGATGAAATGTCATTTTCATCTTCCTGTCTGAATGTCAATGATTAAATAGATTACTAACTCTCAAAGATACTAAAAGTAAATGAAAGGTAGATATTTTTATTTATGAGGGGACTCAAATACTTAACCTAATAATTATACTACTGGGACTTTATCCTAAGTAATAGAGACTCTCCAAAAAAGTCTATAAGGCTCTTTATTGCACACATCCTCTTATAACAGTAAAACAAATTGTCAGTTGGGAATATGATAGTTGGATTCCTACCGTCCATCCTAAAGGAAAAGGTAGCAAGATAGAGGTAGGAACCCTTTGCAACATTGTGGAGCTGATATTCCTTTTACTGATAGCTTGTGGACTTCCTTTGTGTGGAGAACACTGTATTACATGTAAGCCAATCAATTCTGTTTTCTGACCTGAAAAAATTCCTTTGAGTATGGAGAACTTAAGGAACACTGGAAGTTGTAAGAATTCCTTTAGAAATAGTCAGCTGTTGAGGCACCTGGACGGCCAGTTGGTTAAGCAAACTACTGGCTCTTGATCTCAGGGTTGTGAGCTTAAGCCCCACATGGGGCTCTGTGCTGAACAGGAAGCCTACAGAAAAGAAAAAGAAAAGAAAAAGAAAGAGAAATAGTTGTTTTCTGACATCTGAGGCAATGCCCTGGATGACATTCCCATCAAGACTAATGGTAAAAATTAAGCTATGATTAACATCCTCTGACCTTTGAGAATTTTCACATGGTAAATACAGCTATGCATTTATATAAGAATTCCATGGTTTGATTTTTACAATAGATTCCTGGAAATAAAACTGTACAATATATTAACATTATTAGTAGAGAAAATGGTTTTCCAAAAGAGCTGAAGTTATGTCATGATCTTCCATAAGCATGAAGAGCAGTGCCATGTTCAGTCAACATATCTCATAAAAACAGAAAAATGATGTCAAAGAATTGTGCAATGGAACTTAGAGATTTTATACAACAGCCAAATAAGGTCTTTGTAATAGCAATTTTACAGTGATTTTTTTTTTTTTGGTCTCTGTTTTGGAACTGCTTACATATATCTGCCATCCTTCAACAGGTCCTCAGATTGAAAACATGAAGAAAGAGTCAAAGTAATGGCCAAGTGTAAAGTCTAAAAAGATATCATTGCCAAGTACCTGCCAAGAGCAAATCTTGTAATAGATGTCTTGGAATTTGTTATTAAATTTATAATAAATGTTGGCTGTGCTATATTTTCAGGGTGTATGTGGCTGTGTGTCTGGTTTTTCATGCATGAGGTTAAAATGCTTCCGCGGTCTCTGCTAGCTAGTAAGCAGGAAACATAAGCTTATCTGTGGGGGGATCCCAGCTGCCTTAGAAGCACTGTTGCTCAAGTGCCCCAATTGCTTCAAGGTATGAGTCACAATCCAGAGCAAGACGCTGTATCACCAAGGAGGCGATCTTGTAAAATCTGAAGACCCGGATGGTGTCTAGGTATCTGAGGGTGGAAATTTTAAATAATTTCAAAGATTGACAGGTATTATATGTGTTCCTCTGTTCTCTCACACCATTCATGGCATCTCTAGCCAATAAGTGGAGCCCATTCTACAGATAAGACTCCATAGTTCCTCTCTCCCTTATTCCCACATTGACACAGGTATACACATAAAGCCACCTTAATACCCCCCTTCAAACAAGAATACAATTTTAATAACCTCAACAAAGCTTAAAAATTAGAGCTATCCTATGCACAGAAATAGTGGTGCCCAGATACTTTCCTTGATTTGAGAAAACCTTCAGTCTCCAACCAAAGACAGCTAGCATCAAGTTATAGAGACACATGTTCTCTCCCTCTCTCTCCCTCTCTCTCCCCCTCTCTCTCTCTCTCTCTCTCTCTCTCTCTCTCTCTCTTCCCCCAGTCTTTCCTCCAGCCACTCTCCCTCCCTCCTTGCTCCTTCCTGTATGTTTGAAGATAAGTAGGACCAGGCCTCACAGGTCCTGGGTGGATTAAAGAATCTAATCCATTTTAGTCCAGTGGATGGAACTACTAGTCCTTAAGGTCAGAGTCTTGGGCAAGGACAGAGGGGTGCCATGTGCTCCCTGTTGTGGTTTTATGATTCTACTCTTTCTGGAGCTGTGTAGGAAACAATGATGGATCAGGGACAGAATCTGGTTTTCTGCAGTTCACCGGCCAGAATGCCATTATGAAATTTCTTCTAATGTATGTTCCTATTGGCTTCCTGTTTCATCATATCTATTTGATTACAGCCCATATCAATTTGATTCAGAATCCATCATTCATCTGCGTACTGCCCTGGTTTCCATCCTCAAAGTCCAGACAGCCCTTAAATGCCTTTTCTATTTTCTAGACAAAACCTGCTCTTGAACAGGGCCTCTTGGCCTAATGTCCATGGACCTAATTGCAAATACTAAGAGGGATTTAGGATATTACTTTCCAAAATTTCATATATATCTATGTTAATTTAGGGGAGGTAGGAATAGAATAAAAAGGTTTTATCAAATTTTAAAAACATGTGGTGCCTGGGTGGCTCAGTCAGATAAGCATCTGATTCCTGATTTCAACTCAGGTCATGATCTCACGGTTTGTGAGTTCAAGACCCACGCTGGGCTCTGTACTGACAACATGAACCCTTCTTAGGATTCTCTCTCACCCTCTCTCTCTCTGACCTTTCCCCCATTATACTCTCTCTCAAAATAAGTAAATAAACTTAAAAAAATTAAAACACCATATTTCTCTATTCTGTGTTTTAAAAATAGTGCCCTACAAAATATATAGTAATTACAGTACTAACGATAGTGAAAATATCATATACTAATAATCATTGCCACTTATTTACTGAGGTAGTGTAGTGAGTGCTTACCATAAAGTTTCATTTGATTCTTACAGCAAAGCCAGAAGTAGGATTAATGGTCCCCATTTCAACGAGGAAGAATCTGAAGATGAGTAAAGTGAAGGAACCCTCTTAAAGTATTAGGGTAAGCAGAGGTGGTACCGATTGTACCCAGGCCTGGCTGACACCAAGGCCCACATTCTTGACATATTACACCCACAGTGATATCGTGGGCAAAATGACTTGCAAAGCTGAATGTATGCCTGTTTTCGGGGTGGGTGATAATAGTAAACGTGGCACATGTGCACACTTTAGGCTGAGGAAAACCATTTCTAATAGTTTATTAGTGAATGGGGAGAAAGTCTTTTCTTAAATCATAAAACTTTTTCTCGGGACACCTGGGGGGCTCAGTCAGTTAATCATCTGACTCTTGATTTCAGCTCAGGTCACGATCTCATGGTTTGTGAGTTCCAGCCCTGCATCAGGCTCTGTACTGACAGCATGGAGCCTGCTTGGGTTCTTTCTCTTTCTCTGTCCCTCTTCCATTCTCACTCTCTCTCCAAAAATAGATAAGTAAACATTTGAAAAAACAACAACAAACACCTGTTTTTTTTTTCAAACTCCCCCATTTAAATTATAGCAAATAGGCTACATGGCCAAATGTCACTGTGATTCCAGGTTAAATTAGGGTCTTATTCTATTTACAATTGAAAAAAAATACGTTAAAAGAAAGCATTAAATTAGATTAGATTAGATTAGATTAGATTAGATAGCAATGAAAATGCTTTAGATAAATACTAAAGTTGGAGCTTTTTAATTGTCCTATGTCCTGAAGTTTATGCAAGCAGGTCAGCATTCCCGGTCACAGTCCCCAGGCTGGTATGTGTGAGGTCAGTGGACCAAGAGTTGTAAGAGCCAGGATGGATTCTGGGGTTGGCCACATGATATTGCATGTGTCAACACAATGCTTCAGGCCCCAACAATGACAGCATCGCTTCTCACTCTTAAGTCTCTGATATGAGGTCATTTGGCTCAATTTTATGCTCCTCATTGCCATAGGCATAGACAATATGAAATATATTGTCAAGCTGTTATGTTCTATGTTCCAACTGTATTACTATGCATGCATGCATACTTCACATGTTTAGCCTTCATTAGTACTGACTGCCAGTCACATGCTTTCCCTGTGTCAAGGCTCTATTATGTAATAGACTTCTTAAACAATTAAAAGTGATAATGATTTCCCTGTATGAACTGTGAAACCTAGTAAACATTCTGTTTCCAGTCAAAAGGACATAACACTGGCAAAGTACTCACTTAAATCTGCTAAAATTGTAAAGTGTCACGTTTAAAGTTGGTCACTTTAATGGAGAAACTGTTCTATCAAAAATCAAATAAAATACTAGACTCTTTTACTTTGGAGTGCCTAAATAGTCACCAACTATGGCAAAACAAACATTATAACAGAATATTATGCATGTATTTTCGAATGATAGAAAGAATCTTAGAGATTTCAAGAAACATAGCAGTTGTGCGCAGCAATCCTATGGAGGCTGAACATTAATTTGCTGGAAAATGGTAAAATCTGAAAGCTGGCCTCTTGCTCTCCCTTCTAGGCTACGTCTTATGGTCGATAAGCTAGTATAGTTTTAAAAACCTGTGTTTGCGTAAGTGTGTGGCTGCGGTGTGCTTCTACCTGCTCTGTTCATTCATATAATATATGCTTATTACTCGTCTTTGCACGAGGTTATGATAGATGCCGTGGGGATGCCCTGTGGTATCTTCTGAGAAAGACAGACATCACTGGATTGACTTTTAATATCATAAAGTAGAAGGGAAAAAAGAAGTTGAAAAACTACTGTTGAGTAGTGGATAAATGACAAAAAGGTGTTGACTATTTCTGTACATGGCTTCTTTTTTTTCTTTTTCTTTTAGCTCTTAAAGGCTAATCTTCATCCATTAGTTTTAGGAAACAAACCTAGAAGTAAATAACAAGAGCAAATTTCCTGCTTGGGTAGGCAGGATTTATTAAGACCTTTTGTCAGACCTGGTACAGGCAGTCATATCAGCAGCTGAAGCATTGAGATCTGTCTGCCGTCTGCCCCAGTGATGGAGGGAATGTCATTTCTGACCTGACTCTACCAACCCCGCAGACATCCTATTCAACCTCCTTAAAATCCTGAGCTTTAGTACATCCATTTAGTACATCCGTTATTTGAAATATCTCACATCAACCTTATAAAAGGAGTGAGAGTACCTAGCTGGGATCATAAATACTGAAGGTAGGACATGAAATGACATTGGGAAATGGAGTTTGTCCTTGAAGTGAGGGTCAGGACAAGATCCAGTTCAGGGCGACCGGATTATAAAAGGAAGCATGATCATAAAGACAAATGAAGTGTCTTTTACTGGAGACTCGAATCGACTTGAGCCTTGTGGCTATTAATGTATCATTTATTTCAATCTAAGAGGGAAGAAAATTAGTAGAGAAAAAGGATGTTAAAATATTCATAGTCAAATTTCCAGTGAATCATTATCAATTCTCTCACTTTGGATGAGAGTTCATCTTACATATGGGATATTATAGAGTTTGCGTTTAAATCCATTCAACTAGATAGAAAGACTTCCTTAAGAAAATTTATCTCTCTGATATTTAAGTAAACTAATGAGTTCTTTGGCTTATACCTTCCTTAAAATAGATGTCTTTACTGAGAAGTATATTCCCTAAACACTAGATATATTCTTCATTTGGAAATTGAAGGAAATTTGAAATATGAATTATTTGAAGAAAGGAAATCATAATAAATAAATAATAAACAAATAAATTATGTGTTTTTATAAAAAAATTCCACCAATTCATCTAAATAAAAATTATATTTATATTAATTTTTATCAACATTCCATGCATTATATATATATTTTTATTATATATATACATTTAAATGTTTACTTACTTATTTTGAGAGGGGGGAGGGACAGAGAAAAAGAGAGAGAGAGAGAATCCCCAAGCAAGCTCTGTACTGTTAGCATAGAGCCCAATATGGAGCTCAGTCTCACAACCATGAAATCATGACCTGAGTCAAAATCAAGAGTCAGATGTTTAATCAACTAAGACACCCAGAAACCCCTACTTTGTATATTTTTATTAATAGTATATTACATGTAAAATTATTTTAAATAAAATATTAATTGTTTTTTCAAGGTTAAATACTTTTTTTAAAGAGACAATTTTTCCCACAAACCTGTAACTTTTTATGAGATAATTTTAGTTATAGTTTTCTGAATGATTGTATAGATATGAGCATTTAAATTAATGGTTTTTAAATTTTTTAATGTTATTTTTAATTTATTTTTGAGAGAGAGAGGGAGAGAGAGAGTGTGTACACAAGTGGGGGAGGGACAGAGAGAGAGGGAGACACAGAATCTGAAGCAGGCTTCAGGCTTTGAGCTGTCAGCAAAGAGCTTGATGTGGGGTTCTAATCCACGAACTGTGAGATCATGACCTGAGCCAAAGTTGGATGCTTAACCAACTGAGCTACCCAGGCACCCCCAAATCAATGGATCTTGATCATGGGTGATTTTGAGCTCTGGGGGATGCTTGGTAATGTCTGAAGATGGTTTCTGTCGCCACAACATGGAGAGAAATGCTACTGCATCCAGTGTGTGGAAGCCGGGTCTGAGTAGCCTACAGGCACAGGACAGCCCTCTGTAGCACAGTGCCCTTCAGCCCCGCGCATCCATCGTACCAGAGTTGAGACCACGACACATGTGGGGCCCTGGGCTTCCCATCTGGTGTCCCAACCCTCAAGTCCTGTGCAATTGTTTCACTGAAATATCATGAAAGAATTAAAATGTACAAGTCATTTGGTATGCGTGTTTCTAAGTAAAACATTCTCCATCCTGTGTGGCTGTATTGGACTAAATGAAAAACATTTTTATATTATGAATATCAAGAAATTATATTAAAATATCTGAGTGAAAGTAGGTTTTTTTGCTTATTAAAAGCTTTTTTTGGCTTAAGCCCCAGTCCCAAAGAATGCCTTTCTGGGTCTAGCATCCTAACGAATCCTGACTGGACCCCAAACAGGGTTACATACATAATGATGTTAATGTCCCCAACAGGTGTGAGCAAAAACCTGCTGTATAAATTAAAACTCAGGAAAGTTTATTTTTGACAAATTTTCTATCTGGAACAAATTCATGTAAATATGAAGATACTCTTGAATTCTAATCCTCATTATTTGCTAAAAACAACATCTCAATGTTTAAAGCCGCTACATTTTCTGTGTTTTTTAAGTTTATTTATTAACTTTGAGAGAGACAGGGAGAGCACAAGTGAGGTAGAAACAGAGAGAGAGGGAGAGAGAATCACAAGCAAGCTCCATACTGTCAGCACAGAGTCTGATCTGGTCCTCGATCCCACTGGGAGATCATGACCTGAGCCAAAAGTAAGAGTGCGACACTTTCCTGTATGGGCCACCCAGGTGCCCCTATATTTTCTGATCTTAATCTGCAATGAAGGCTGATTTAAAAAGTAAAACCCAGTCAATTTGTAGGCATGCATATGTGTTAGGTCTCTCCCAGGGTGGAAGGGTGGGGCGGGCAGGGGTGAAATGTCTGCAAGCAGACTGCCTGACTTCAATCCTCGCCAGTAACTCAGAAGTCGTGCAGACTTGGTGGACACACGTGCATCCCAAAAGGGATACATAGTTTTATTTTTGTATTTATCCTAAATGCTAATGCAGCATCCACTAAAGGGGCCCAGCAGACAGCTCCCAGTCAGTGTTGCCCACCAAGGCAGGGACGGCTCTGCATTCCCATCTCTGATGGGTGCCACATGGTGTCAGGGAGCAGGTGTGCTCCGGAAGCCCCCAGTGTCACAGGAAGTGCTATGGGTCAGGGCAATGCTCCTTATGAACTCATAGACACCAGACTGTCAGGCCATTCCTACTCCACGTCTGGTGCCTCCTAGGTGGTGTCATAATGACATGATTCCACTCACCAAAATCAACTGAAACTAAGAGACTTAGAATTGTTTAAGTCAAAAGAGTAAAAATTAGAAGATTTTCTAGTATGAACGTCAGCACTAGATTATAGTTTTTCAGAATGACATGCTTTCCCACAGATAATTGTAGATATTTTAAAAGAAAATTATCATTCAGAAATTCACACTGAGGGCACATTTGGCTGCAGGAGATTTAATCAATGGCGAATTTCCTCAAAGCAAAATCATCTTTATATTATAAATAATATAATAAAATGTATTTAAGAGCTGGTTATAACTTTGTCATTTTACTTTGGAGCCTGGATATAAGGTGTCAGGTCAAAACTAACGCACAAACATATGGGCTCCAGGATTTTAGTGGGGCCCTGGAAAAGGCCAGACCATAGGAAGAAAAAAAAAGATGCATTAGAGAAAAGAACTTCCATGGCATAACAGGTATCTGGTGCAACATACACTCAGTCAAAAGGCCTAGATTCCCAAAGGACCTAGTTGTCCTGATTCCAGTGTGAAATTGCTTCCTGAACCTCCTCTGTCTTGGATGCTGGTTTGCACATCTCTACAAGGCAGGAGAGAGCTGGGGGGGAAAACACGCTCTGCTTCTGGGGGAGAGCCTCTGAAGAAGTGCCCTGAGCTGAGCTCTGGCACAGAAAAGGAAGATGATATTCTCCATCAACAACCAAGCAAGGCACAGGACAGCAAGGCGGAGTCACAGGAAGTGGCCTTGGGTTTACATGAGATGTGTGTCCCAGCCTCCACTCCGGGCTCTCCCCCACAAAACATACTTTTTGAAAATTCTCAGAGGGAGGCTTGGTAGTCAGGGATGTTTTATCAATGGAGAGACCATGTGTTAAATGACTTCGTCGAGATAGAGTTAGAGTTTAATGGGTATGTCTGTCTATCAAATTATGTATGGACACATACGCAACACATATCCACATGCATATGTCTTACACATGTCATGCATTCACATGAATGCTAAATGCTCTCCTGCTGATGCTTTTGGCAAGCAGAGTCAGAAAACTGTAATGCAGCATTCACATTTTTCCAGAAGGTAAAGCACAGAGAAGTTTGCTTTCATGACAAACGTTTACCCTCAAACGGCTAATCGTGAGAGTCATTATCACTGCTAGGAAGGCAGGTACTGGCAGATGTTCAAGAAACACAAGGGATAGTCAGTGATTTCAACTGGACATTTTCCCCAGTCATAGAGAACTTGGAGAGTTTGTGATGTAAAAGAATAAAGGAAGAGTTGCCTAGAGGAGAGAGAGCATCATTCTTGATTGTGTACAACTCAGTTCTAACAGCTGTTACCTTCTTAGGATCTACACAGCATCTAGACAGACTCCTCCCTCAACGTGAACTTGGCTTCTTTGTCTATTTTCTGGCTGGCTATTGCTGAAAAGCAGCAGGAATCATGTTAAGTGGTACATTATAAGGGTGTCTTTCTTGAACTAAAGAAAACAGAATGGAATGAGTTGATATGAGGTATGTTTACTTTGTTATCATTATTATTTCAATAAAAAATGTGATAGATGATTTCAGGCAATTGTTTAAATGCCAGATGAAATTTAGTAAAAGTTGATAGTTTTTATCTCTTGTTTCAAGAAAGGGCATGGAAGTCCAGCATGATTATTTACACTAAAGTAATAATCAAGTAGAATCATCAATAAATTTGTTTTTCTACATAATTTAATTAAATGGATAACTGAAATTCACAATTTGAGTGCCAAGAAAAATATCCATGGATCTTATTTTAGCTTTTTGTTTTGATAATTCAGTACAATCCTATTATGAGGTTACTATTTAAGGCTGAAATTTTCATTAATAAATATATTTCTACCAAAGTGTTTAGGACGACTTACCCCCACAAATTTTACATTTTGTTTCTCTATTTGTTTTCTCCTACCTCTTCCCTCAGTTGGGATTTTGGATCAGAAAATTTCCTGAGGTGGATATCAAATATACTCCTTTTGAGACAATCTTTAGCACAGATAGAAACTATATCACTAAAAGATGTAGAATTGTTTTGCTATTGAATTATGCATCATACCATGGGTATTAATGATTGTAAGTTCAGGAGCACAATTTTACATGCCCTCTTTAAACATTTACCAATTACCTTCTCTTTGATGGTGGCAGCCATTTCCATAACTCCTGGCCAGCCCGGAGTGCTCTCATGCTTTAAATCTCTGATTATTATTGATGAATTTCAGAAGAAGCTAACAAACCTAACTTTAATTTCTGAGGGAAACTGTGAGTATTTATGGGAACTCCCACTTGGGTGTAAAGGAAGACAAATATAAATTCTGAAATTGAACTGAAAAACAATTGCTACAATCAAAATGAAATACTTCATTTCACAAATACTTCTTGAGTCCTTACTTTGTTAGATGGGTAATAAACACTGAGCCAACATAGTAAAAAAAAAGGCAGACAAAGTCCCAGAGGCCCAAAATTGATGAAGGGAGGTACAGATCTTAAATTCCAATGGTAAAATGCATATAATAAACTTATAAATACATTAATAATAACAGAAAATAATAGGTAATTTATTACAGCTCTAGAAATACCTATTGAGTCCCTTTTAGGGACACTGAAAAAAGCAGAATAAAGTCTCTATCTTATGGGGCTTGCATTCTAGTAATAGTTATATAACATATAAGTAAATTTGAGAAGCATATAATTGATATAAAAATCAATTGATCAGAGTAAAGTAATTAAGTGTCAAGTCAGAGTAGAATATTCAGATCCATGCAGAGAATTGCTACAAGGTACACCATAAATAGTAAACATATCTAAGAAAGTGTCATAATGGCTCAAATTTGAATGACAAGAGAAGACATCTATTTTAAGATCATGGGGAGCAACACCAGAAGCAAGAAGATTATTGGTACAGGGTCTGTAAGACAGAAAGTACTGGCATGTTGGATGGAAGAGAAGAAAAAGCTAATGTTCCTGGTGCCCACAGATCATGGAGTCACAGGTGCTTTGGTCTATGAGGAGGCAGGGGCCAGATCTTACCAGGTTATGCCAACATGGGTAAGGATGGCGTATATACAAGTGTACAGTTAGATTTATATTTATAACCGTATAGCATATTCATCTCTGAAATCCATTAACTGCTCAATGCATCCCATATTTCTGAGTTTAACCATCTGCATTTGTAAGTTTGTGTGTGTTTCTGAAACACTCACTAATAATGTAACTGATAGAAGAGGTGGTGAGGTCACTTTGGCACTTGCTTTCCCTGAGGTTTTCATATGGTTGGTTGGTTTCTTTGGCTTAGTGTTCCACATTGAATGTGAAGAGCATGCCCAGCTAAGGTGTTGCACACAGGCCAGTCAAGGTGCATAAACATAAATGCAGAGATGTCATACATATAATGAGACAATCAAAAGACAGTGTATTTCAGAAGGAGGAAAACAAAAACAAAGAGCATACAGGTTATTAAAATACCAAAACATCATGCCAAATAGTGGATAAAGATTCAGTCCTGGAATTTGGTGTGTTGGGAGGGAAGTGTTTTTTGTTTTTTGTGTTTAATTCATTTCTTAGAGTGAGAGAGAGACAAAGCATGAGCAGGGGTGTACCAAAGAAAGAGGGAGACACAGAATCAGAAGCAGACTCCAGGCTCTGAGCTGTCAGCACAGAGTCCAATATGGGGCTTGAACCCATGAACCCTGAGATTATGACCTCAGCCGAAGTCAGATGCTTAACCAACTGAGCCACCCATTTGCCCCAGAACTGTTTTTATATATAATAATTTCACTCAATTTATTTCTGTGATAACTATTTTATAATTTTTACAACTCTTATTTTACCAGAGCAGAATCAATAAATAAATTCAGTCAACTATGCATTCTCATCCATTCCTTGTGTTTGTCTAAGATCCAAAGCTGCTGTGGTACACCATGTCTCAAGGAGCAAGGGGAACTAAAGCATCTTCAGAGACATCCATGCACACTCTCAATCCAAGTACATTATCTAGGCTGGGCTTCCCGCATTAGTCCATACAGACTGATACTGGGTCCCATCAACAGCCCCCTCTAAATCCATTGCTTTCCTTCTACTCTCATGTCCTGCCCAGGAGCCCACAGTTATCCTCAATGTGGGTAAGTCAGTTGGACATCAAGCTGCAGATGGCTTCTCCTCATGTCCCCCTGTTGAAGTACAGTACTTAAGTTAGCACACAGGGCTGACACCAGTTTGGTGCTGAAGAGGTGTGCAAGAAAAAAACAAGGGTCTAAGGTCACCTGGGTGGCTCAGTTGGTTGAGCCTCCAACTTTGGCTCAGGTCATAATCATGCGGTTCATGAGTTCGACCCTACATCAGGCTCTGTGATGACAGCAAAGATACTTCAGATCCTCTGTTTGCCCCTCCTTGCCCCTCCCTCACTTGCACTCTCCCCCCTCCAAAAAAAACCAAAAACAAAAACAAAAAAAACCAAGGACCTAATATTCACATACAATATGAGAAAAAAAATCAATTACTTATTAAAAAAATTTGCTTGTCACACTAGTCTGCATGATAGCAAAATGAAATCCTAGATTAGGATATAACACAGGAAAGATTTGCTTAAAAGCAAGCCACATTTGTAAAGGATTCAAGTACGTACTCATATATGTTATTTAAATGCATGGCAAACTTCACCCATAAAATACTGCAAATATACAAGTATTCTTTATGCATAGAAGTTTAATTATAAAGAAGGAAAAATACTTAAATTCATCAAAGCCTCAAGATAAAGAATTGCCAGAGATAATTACTGAATTTTAAAAAATTGAAATTTAAATTAAAATTTTATTTATTTCAACGTGGAAGAAAATAAATCCCTTTTCCCTGTTTGCCACTCATTTCATTGTAATATATTATATAGCTTTGCAAGAAATCTTATCAAAGATAATGTTAATTTGGTTCACCTCCAGTGGCAGTAAAATTTTGAAAAGAAAGCTAGGTATAGATTTGTTAGAAGGGGAATTTACTTTTATATCTAGGAGGCTGCAAGTTTTATAGACTTCTTTTTAAAGAACATTTGACTATAAAGATTTCTCGTTAGAGGAGAATGTTCCCATTTGATATTTTACTCTCTTTCAGCTTGTGCTGCACAACAAGCCAGGATCAAAAAACTTCTTTATGTAATCTAGTTATCTGTGTGTCTTAAATTTATAAAATATACTTCAAATCAGTAAAGGAGCTAATCAAAGAAATATATATGTATATATAAAATATATGAAGCTTCCTGTTAGAATACTTGATAATAACACAAATATTATTTTAAAGGTCAACAAGTACTTTAAAATTGTTGAATCAAGTGTAGAGAAATTGATCGCATGTAATTATATGTATTTTGCAAATGGCATGCTCCTTTTATCACAATATTAAAATGCACATTTCTCTATGCAGACCTTCTTGTACTATCTTGAAATTTTCTATAAATGAAACTGTCCTCAGCATTAAAGTCTATTGAATCATTAAAAAGTCCTTCCTAGCTAGATACTATAATTCCTTTATGCATGACTCTATTCCTTAAAAGGAATTCAGGTAATACAGCAAATAAAAGATTGAATTCAGGATGTCAGAGCAACCCCATATAAAGATGCCAGTTCTTCCCAACTTGAACTACAGATTCAATGCAATTCCAATCAAAACCCACGTTATTTTGTGGATATCAACAAAGGGACTCAAAAGTTGATATGAAAAGGAAAAGGACCCAGAATAGCCAACACAACATTAAAGGCAAAGAAAGTCTGAGGAATCACATGCCTAATTTCAAGACTTCCTATAAAGCTACAGAAATCAAAGCAGTGTGGTACTGGTGAAAGAATAGAAAATAGATTAACAGAGCAGAGAAGCCAGAGACCGATTCACACACATATAGTCAACTGATCTTTCTCAAAGGAATAAAGATAAGTCAGTGGAGAAGAGTTGGGTTTTTTTCAACAAAATGTGTTGAAACAATTGGATGTCCATATGCAAAAAAGCAAGTCTAGACAAAGATCTTACACCTGTCACACAAAATAAAACAGAATGGATCATAAGCCTTAACATAGAATCCAAAACTGTAAAACTCCTAGAAAGTTAACATAGGAGAAAATCTAGGTGACCTTGGGTTTGACTATGTCCTTTTAGATACAACACCAAAGGTATAATCCATGAAACAAAGATGACTATTAAATTTTTTTTACACAATTAAAAACTTCTGTCCTATGAAAGACACTGTTAAGAGGATGGCAATACAAGCCAAGACTTGAAGAAAATCTTTGCAAGAAAATTACCTGGTGAAGTACTTTTTTCCAAAACATACAAAGAAGCCTTAACACTCAACAAGAAGAAAACAATTACATTTAAAAATGGGCAAAAGAGGTAAAGAGTCACCTCACCAAAGAAGCTCTAAGCAAGTAAGCATGTGAAAGGATACTTAACATCTATGTCTTTAAGGAATGGTGAATTAAATCACAAGCTAGGTACCCCTGAACACCTATTAGAGTGGCCAACGCCCAAAATACCATGGATACTCAATGCAGTGGAGGATGTGAAGCAACAGAAACCCTCATTCACGCATGGTGAGAAAGCAGAATGGTTAAGGCCACCTTCTAAGATATGTTGGCAGTTTCTTGCAAAACTAAATATACTCATCATAAAATTCAGCAGTCACACTTTTTGGTATTTATTCCAGTGAGTTGAAAAATTATGTCCACACAAAAATATGAACACAGTTTATTCATATTTGCATTATTCATAATTACAAAAATATGGAAGCAACCAAGATGTCCTTTGATATGTGAATGAATAAATAAATTGACCCACATCCCTACAATGTAACATTGTTTAGCCATTAAAAGCAATAGGTCAGCAAGCCTTGAAAAGACATGGAGGAAATGTAAATACATATTGTTAAGGGGGAAAAAAAGCCAATCTGAAAAAGCTATATAGTGTATTAGTTCTATTATATGAAATTGTGTAAAAACTAAAACTATAAAAACTTTAAAAAGATCAGTGATTGCCAGGGGGCTGAGGGGAAGGTGGGAGGGATGAAGCACAGCGAACGTTTAGGTGGTAAAACTACTCTGTGCGATAGCATAATGGTGGACCACCTCGTTGCACATGTGTCAAAGCCCACAGAAATGTACAGCACCAAGAGTGAACCCTAACAAACTACTGACTTAGTTAAAGATAACCTATCAATATTGGTTCATCAGTTATGAAGCAAATGCACTACACTAATGCAATATGTTCCTAACAGGGACAACTCTGTGAGGAAGCAGAGAAAGTAACATGAACTCTGTATACTTTCTGTTAAATGTTGTTGTAAATCTAAAACTGCTCTAAAGAATAAGTTTACTCATTTAAAAAAGATATATAGGTTTGTGCAGGGATAACAGGCTGAGGAAGAAAATTGGATGCTACCTTGATTTAGAACTGGCTTTATTTTCAGTCAAAAAATACTCAGCAGCAAGTACACAAGAGACATGATGAGCCAATTCCCTGTGTCCTTTTGGAAGTAAAAATAGACAAAAAGAAATAAATAAGGGAAGAAAGAAACAAAACAAAGGACGAAAGAAATAGATGACTCATATCCTTAGAGATTTAATTTAAAAGAGACTCCATGTATTAAAGGTAAGGACACAATCATTTTGTTCTATGGTCAAATCAAATGTCATTTTAATTGTTATTTTTTTCATTTATCCATTCATTTTTTCATTCTAATGATATTCATTGAACATCTACTATGTGCTAAATGTTTTAGATGCTGTGTGTTAGTCATTGAGGATGCTACAGTTAGGTAGACATAGTCTCTGCCCTCCAAAGGGTGACACTACACATTTCGGACAAGTAATCATATGATAACTATAGACTCTGCTAAATATTATGGATGAGAAATCACAAGGTGCTATGAAGGTGCCAGAAAATGAACGACGGAAGGGCCCCAGTCCAGGATGGGGGTGAGGAAAAGATATGGGAAAAAATAGTAGATAGAATTCATGAAGAAGACAGGAGGGACAGGGAGAAAAGATCCTAAGCATAGGAAATATCTGTACACCAAGCTCTTTCTAGAAGCATGAGAGAAGCTTATTTCAGGAAATTTTAAAAAAGTTGGTTGAAACATAGATTTGGGGGCAAGGAGAGAGGTGGAAAACGTTGATGAGTTGAGCAGGTTCAGACTTGAACAAATAACTCTCTGTTTCAGCATGGAAACTGAATTGTAAAAGGGGAAGATTCCTGAAGAAGCCTGCAGGATAAAATGGCGGTCGGCATATGGTGGAGTGGCGGTGATGGAAAGTAGTGTACTGAGGAATAAAGGTTATGTGTTACCGAACTTTGTGGTCAATGGGAGGTGGGCAGTTAGGAAGAGGGATCAAGAAAACATGTCTCCAGGCTTCCTTCCGGTACAAATGAGTGGGCAGCAGTGTCTCTCACACACAATACATCAAGACTGAATTACGTAGGTAAAAGCTAATAAGGTCAGTGTTTCAAGAGTTGTTTTCTTTTTAAACCTAAGTCTGGGAGTAAATTCATATCTGAGTTGAGGGTATAGATTTGAGAGTTATTAAATGGCAGATAAAGTTGTGGAACTGGTGGAAATTATAAGATTCCCTTACAGATAGATTAAGTGGTCTAAGAATTGAAAGAACTTCAAGGGATTTCAAAACTTTGAAACAGGAATGGCTTTTCTGGAATTTTGACTGGAAATGCTTTCAGCTAGAAACAAAGATATAAAAAGCAAGGAAATGCTTCAGGCAATCCTGATTTAATCATAATGATAATTCAAACTTATCTTTATGATGAAAGATACATTCATTCTCTCTTAAAACATTCACAATTACAAAGTCTTTAAAAAGTGAGTTTGGTTGGCTAAAAGGTATTTTTCAAATTGATGGTTACATAATAAATTGGTAGTTATATATACATTGGTAGCTATTATATGTGTAATGCTCTTTCATATACCTGGAAATTTTAAATTATCCAAATTTAAATGTTTTACTTCTCAGAGATTCTTTCAAACCCCCAACCAAATTCTTAAAAAAATAAGTACAGTAGAAACAAAGACTTTGAAAAAACTGTTTTATAATTTTGTATACCAAAGCCCTTTATTTGGAAGACACTGAAGCTTAGTTGTGATTATAGAACTGTTTTTCTCAAGATTACATTCTCAACCTTGTAACTAAAACAGATTAAATTGTAGCAGGTTCTTTTCTGCTCCAGTCGTGGCAGAGGGCTGGATTTATGATGCACTGGTTTCCTTTCCTCCTACAAGTTTTGTCACAGGAATTAGATGTTAGAATTTTATGGCCTCATATGTCCCCTGAAAGATAACACTTAACTGTATAACTCTGACCTCTTCCATGTTCTGTAATTTTACTGAATGGCCACTCTGATTCTTCCCTTTACAAGGTAGCTCAGCAGCCAATGACCAGGGTGAGTCACAAAGAATGCCATTTGTATTTGATAAGTGGCCAAAGACAGTCAGTCCAGTCCTATGTCTCTCATAATAGTCTTGGTCTTCTAATTGTATTCCAGATAGATCTATGGGCAAAAGCCAAAATACGCAATACTATACTCCACATCGTTAAGCATTGGCAAACAGCCATCTGGACACAGAATAACACACATCACTAAAATATTTAGGCTGAAAGGAAAAGTGATTTGAAAGTGAATAGCAGTGAAATTCCTCTGCTTTGAAAATTGCTCAAGAAGGAGCTGAAAATGGATATAAAAATCTTAGAAAGTTTAGGTGATCTGACTCTCTAGAAGAAAAGGATTCAACCAAGTCATTTTGACTTCAGTGGTTTCTGCAATGAATCTGTAAGTTGCAAAGTAAAGGCAAAATTACTCTTGTTTTTTTTTTTTTAGCCAAAATTGCATACATGGAATGAATCAGAACAATGCATTCAGTTTCAAAGATTCAAAAATTAACAGAAATATTTCATATCTAGTCTTTGTTGTCCTCTAATCATAAAGAAAAAAGAATCATAGAAACCATATGAATAAAATATGTGAAGACTTTAAGTAAAATTTAACATCCCCCTTTCCCTCTTATATCGAAATGCAAAATATATCTTATCTTTATGAGTTGCTTTAGCTTACAAACTTGTTGCTTTTATCTTATTGATGAAATGCATAAAATCTTCATATTTCAGTTGTCAGTTTGCTCTGCCTCTTAATAAGTTCTAATTAGATCTTTGCTTAAAATTAATAGAGAAAAATGAGAAAACTTTATTCAGAAAACAATTATCCAAATTCATTTGAATGGACTTTTGTGCAAAAGATCTTTCTTCTCCCCTAAATTTATCACTATCCAAAGTTCACAGCTCAGAATTTCATAGGAAAGAGAATCTCCTTGCTTCACCTTGAGGCAAACTTATGCCTATCGGACCTACTTCTTTCAGGTATTTGTTTTCTATTATATCTTCCATAAGTGAAGTTTACTAGCCTCACATTTTCCCCTTGAGTTAGAATCAAATTCACTGATTTATAAATTAGTAAATACTTTAAGGCTCAAATCTCTTTTACTCTTTTTCTTAAAAGATGATAGATAGATGGACGGATGGATGGATGGATAGAGAGATAGAAAGAGACAAATCGATAGATATGGGGATTAATATAGTATTTTCTTTTAGTACTTAGTGCCTCTCCCTTAATCCCATACTGCTAGATCTTATCTGAAAATTGTTTAAGACAATACAAGCATGAAATTTTCCTTTAATTATTATTAGAAAGATAATTAAACATCTTCCATTTTACTGAGTACAAAATAAAAATAGGCTAAATATAAATGTATCAAATCATAGATGCTATGAACACATTTCTGTTTTCTCCACCTGAAATATTCTTCCCTCTTCTTATACGGCCCCATAGTCCACCATCATTCAGGTATCAATTGAAGTATCATCTCGCTCATGTAGCCTTCCTCACTCCTGGGTGAAGTCAGCTGATCCAGCAAAATACTAGCATAAGGCAATGTCTCCCTTGTCACATTTATTCCAGTCAATTGTCACAGCATGTGTAATCGTCACTTCTTTGGCAATAGCCTGGTAGCCTGGGTGCGGGAAGGGAGTCTGTGTACTTGGATAAATATATACGTAGGGTCCTGCAGCATGCTTTGTGCAATAAATATTTTCTTTTAAAAGATGAGCAAATGAATAAATATGAAGACTACTTTCAGTCTGTTTTACACTAATGAAAAAACAATATCTGTTTACTTTAGAATCTGACCCATTTAACAAACACTTAAAAGACATGAACTGGAAACTATTTGGTTTTTAGCACTCTGGGTATATAACTTCAGCAGGATGGGCTGTCACTGAAATGTTTAATCATTGTGAAGAGACACTGCTAGTTCAGAAAGGCTTTCAAGTAGTCTGATTTATATTTCTAAATTTTTGTCGCTTAGGGCTTCCTAGAATTAGAAGAGCTGAATCTTGAAATAATTACTTTTTTAAGATGATTCTTGAGAACTCTAACATTTTAAATAATTTTGTGAACTCCTTTGAGAAATAATTCCTGGATTCCACAAAAATGGGCATTCACGTGACATTTTCCTTACAATTTTAGAGCATTAACAGAACTCTTTAATCTGTGTCCTGTTATGATCTAGTCTGGCCATTTAGAAAGGTGAGCAGAATCGTCAACTGAGGACATTTTCAGCTTCAATCATTGAAGCAAATATCGTAGTCATACCTGGATCCTTTTAGAACAACCTCTGGTGAGGGCTCTAAAGTAAACCATTTCCTGGGTATCTGTGTGGCTCAGTTAGTTAGGCGACCAACTTGGGCTCAGGTCATAATCTCACTGTTGGTGAATTTGAGTCCTGCATCAGACTTTGTTGACAGCTCAGAACCTGAAGCCTGCTCCGGATTGTTCTCTCTCTTTCTCACTCTCTCTAAAAAATAAATAAACATTAAAAAATAAAGTAAACCATCTCCCTAGTTAATTGACCGTCAAAGTTATAACAGAAACAATCTCTGTACTGTGTCTATAAGAACATTCTCATGCAAATTGTAAGTTGTGTCTGCAGGCTTAGAAAAAAAGATGCCAATGATAACAGCAGTTCACTAGCCAAACCCAATTAGCTGGCAACAGACCAACGCCTGCATCTGACAGCTGGCCTGCACCAAATCTCCAACACCAAAATTGTTGACAAGGGAAATGTATCTATATTCAGGACAAACTTTTCTAAATCCTCAAATAAGACTTCATTTTTATATTTCCCAGCACTTGTCCTCTGACTGAAAGAAAATATGCTCTCATGAGAGAATGTTGATATGACAGCAATATGTCAAATTTAGGAATTACCAAGAGATCCTTAATAGTCCTCCTCCACTTGGACATTTATGAGTTACCATTGTTAAGATACATGCCCATGTTGACTCAACAGCTACAGGACAGTGAACTCTACAAGTTTACTGCTATGGCACGGTGACATCAAACGCCTCCAATGTACCATCCTTCTCCTCGCACTTACAATTTCTCCTTTCAAGTTCTGCCCCACAAGTATAACATGCTGTGATTCTGTAAATGAGCAAAGTGACTAAATACTTACAAAGTCATCCAGTAGCACGGGAACTTGTTATTGCCAATTTCTGTACTAAGGGCATTAAGGGCAAAAAAGAATGAATCACCACCCTGAGTCCCTGAAGACAAGGCTTAAAACAGGTGGAGGAGAACTCTCTTTTGATACACATACTTCTTCCAAAAATATTACCTCTAGCTTGTATTTTATTGCATAAACCTGTTAAGGCTTCAGAATGATCAACACAGATTAAAGATCTAGTAGGCTAGGGGCACCTGGGTGGCTCAGTCAGTTATGCATCCAACTTGGGCTCAGGTCGTGATCTCATGGTTCAAGGTTCAAGCCCCATGCTGGACTTTGTGCTGACAGATCAGAGCCTGGAGCCTGCTTTGGATTCTGTGTGTCTGTCTCTCTCTGCCCCTTTCCCACTTACATTCTGTCTCTCTCACTGTCAAAAATGAATAAATATTATAAAAATTTTTTAAAAGATCTAGTAGGCTAAACATTTGTAACATTGAACATATGAATAATTTTGTGCACCTTAAAATCAACATATAATACTCACATTAATATATACTTAGAGGAGAAGCTGAGTTCTGCTTCAGGCAGAAATGAAAAAGGAGAGAATCTGGTCACAGCACTCAACCTGACGGTTACTCTCTTGTGTTCAAAGCATTACACTATGGATGCGTACTTGGACTTGTGCATTAGGCAAAATGGAAAATATATGATCAAAAATGGAGATTCTCCATGTTAGAAGACATATTAGTTACTACCTCTCATACAAGCATGCCCTCTGGTGTTCTTTTAACCCTTAAATAATGCTCCTTCTGAATTACCATATTTCTAGTAATACTTTGCCCACCCTACAAATTGGCACTCCAGGAAGTTGTTCAGTGACAGTCTTTTATTCATTCTGTGTTTTTGCAAGCTGCTCCTACTGGCTCCATGGCTTTATGGGTACTCTGAAAATTATCTCTTACCCTCATTGACACTTAACTCCTCAATTTAAGAAGTACAGAATAAACTGAATTTTAGTTATTTTATAGAAAGAAGGTGAGTCAACGACATGTGAACTCACTTATTCAACAACTACACCATCTACCTAGAAGCAGAGTTCATCTGCTATTAAGTGATTGTTTTTTTCCCAGGAACAAATTAAGAGCCTTAGAATGTTTCATTTTTGTAGTATGGATGGTAGGAAATAGGGAGTGACCATGAAGAACTAGAAACTACAAGAGCTGATTTATTATAATCAGTTAAAATACAGTAGTTCCTCATGACCCCCAGTAGATGTGTGACATCACAGATAGTACTGAATCCTGTATATACTATATATTTTCCTATAAACACATACCAATGATCAAGTTTATAAATTTGGCACAATAAGACGTTAACATCAATTATAATTCATTATAAATTCATTATAAAATAGAACAATTATAACCATAAACTGTAATAAAAGTGGCATGAGTGTGATCTTTCTCTCTCTTGGTCTAAATATGTTCTTATGCTGTACTCATCTTCATGATGATATGAATTGATGACATCTCTATGCAATGAGGTGAAAAGAGGTAAATGACTAGGCGGCGTGAGGTAGTGTTTGGCCCTAATATCCTTCTGAGGAGACATCTGAGGAGGGCCATCGGCTTCGGATCTTGGTCGACCATTTGACCTCAGGTAATTGAAACCACAGAAAGCGAAACAGCAGATAAGAGGGCACGACCACATGTAAAAACCTGTCTGGCTGTATCTTCTGCCACATCAGCACATTGTCAATAAACGCCAGATATTGTCAGGTATTGCAGAGTGATTTATAGCTATTTTGGCTGCTTTGTGGATTCTATTACTCAGTGATGCTTTCTTCAGGATCTTAAAGACGTTTTATTCTTTATTATCTGATTTATCTTTGGTGGTCATAGCATCAATGTTAAGAAGATTAGCTAATAACTGTTTGGGAAGTACTTTTTTTTCCTTCTATCTTATATTTCATCTGTTTAAAAAAACATTTTCTAGATAGGTTATTAATAAATTGTGAACGTCCTGAAGTTGCTGGGTGAAATACTTTATGATGTGCTTTGTCCTTTTACCCGTTCTTTTTAATACCAGGGTACTTGTTGTGCATGTCTGGTTTTATTTGGTGAATGTCCCAAATGTCTCATGGGACATTTCTTCTAAATATATCCTAAAAGAAATTACTTACTATTTATCAAAAATTCACATTTAACCGGCAATTCTGTATTTTTATCCTATGTTAACAAAAATAATGTTAACTTTCTTTGGTCCTAAAATATATTCATGATTAAACCTGCTCTTCAAGAACATTTTTAATGTAAAATTATGACTCTTACATAGATATAAAAATATAGACATGATTTTTAGTCTATTATTTTCTACTAATTTTATATAGCAATAAAAGCATTGGCTAAGAAGTCTTAAACAAAGAGCAATGGTCATGTTTGATTTTCTCTTATATCTCCTTTCAGTATCAATCTGCTAACCTACTCTTGAATTACAGATTTAATCTCATAGATAATTACAAACCATTCATAAAATCTATTTCATGTAGTCTACTTTTATTAGTTTGTGGTTTTCAAAGACTTAGCTTATTTCCTGTAAACCATTGTATTCATGTGCATATTTCTTACAGCATTACTTTTTATCGTTGGTGATAAATCAGTTTCATTCCTGATATTTGTGTCCTCTCTCCTTTTATCTTAGCCTTGCTAGAAGTTTATCAATTATATTGCTCTTTTAAAAGAATCATCTTTTTGTTTCATTGATTTTCTTGATTGTTTTTCTATTTCAATTCTTTTCATTTTTAGTCCTAACTGTATTTCCTTCTGCCAGATTTTTTGGCTTTGTTTTGTTCTTTTTCTAGTTTCTTAAGCTCAGATATTTGCTTTTGATTGTTTTTCTTCTCTAATACAAGCATTTAATTCAGTGAATTTCCTGCTAATTACTGCTTCAGCTGTATCCTACAAAATTTGACATGCCATATTTTCATTTTTGTGCAGTTAAAAATATTTGCAGGAGGCGCCTAGGTGGCTCAGTGGGTTAAGCCTCTGACTCTTGATTTTGGCTCAGGTCATAATCTCACAGGTTCATGAGTTCAAGCCCCACACTGGGTTCTGCACTGACTGTGTGAAGGCTGTTTGGAATTCTCTCTCTCTCTCTCTCTCTCTCTCTCTCAAAATAAATAAATAAATAAACTTAAAATATTTTCTAATTTCCTTTGAGACTTTGTCAACCAGTGTATTATATAGATGTGTGCAGTTTAATTTTAAAATGCTTGGAGATCTTCTGTTATTTATTTCTAATTTATTTCCGTTATAGTCAGAGAGCATACTTTATATAATTTCCACTATTCTGTATATTTTGAGGTTTGTTTTATGTCCTAAGATATGATCTACCTTGATAAATGCTTCAGAGACACATGAAGGGAATAGTTAGCTTCTGGTGTGCGTGGGGTTCTGTGAAGTTTTAATAGATCCAGTTGGTTGGAAGTGTTTTAAACTGTCGTGTATGCCTTCCCATTCCATGTCCATTAGTTCTATTACAGACAGAGGAGGCTTAAAGTTTCCTGTTAAGACTGTGGATTATTCTATTGCTGCTTTCTGTTTTCAAAATGCGTTTTGAAGCTCTGTTTATATAGACATACTTACTTAACAATTGTAAGGTCTCCCTGAAAAACTGACCCTTTTATCACAATGTGATATGACTTTTTACACCTGAAAATTTTCTTTGTTCTGCAGTCTGTGTCTGTCATTAACACTCATCTCTTGGATTAGAGTTTGGATGGCATATTTTCCCCCATTCTTCTACTTGTAGCCTACTTATTTCATTATACATAAAGTAAGTTTCTTGTAGACTATATATAGTTGGGTATTACTTTATTATCTGATCTTAGAGTGTCTGTTTTTTAACTAGTACGTGCAGATGATTTGCACTTAAAGTGTTTATTTATATGTTTGGATTTAGGCCCACAATAGTGTTCTTTATGATCTGTTTATTTCATTATTTTAAAATTAGTTTTTTTCCTCTTCCAGCTTTCTTTTGAGTTATTAAGGTATTTTTTTTTAGTATTCCATATTGATGTGCCTGTTGGGCTTTGGTTATACCTCTTTGGACACCCATAGCTGAGCTTTTGAGAGACAGTCATGGTCTCCAGCTTCAGGCCCACCTTTGCCAGACGGGCTAATGCGGTGCTTCCCTAGAATTCCTACTGTCTCAGCTGTATTCCTACTCAGCTTTTACTTGTCCACTTAACCGCCTGTTCACAGCCTGAGCTGATTTTATATGGGGGCCACCAGGACAGGCTGAGGAAGCCAGTGCTGAGGTTTACCATAGAATCAGAAACAAAACACTTCTTTAAAAAAAGTACTGTTTATTTACTTTTGAGAGAAAGACAGACAGACAGACAGATAGACAGAGACAGAAAGAACATTCACAAGCAGGGGAGGGGCAGAGAGAGAGGGAGGCAAAGCATTCCAAGTTGGTTCCAGACTGACACAGAGAGTCCAACGCAGGGCTTGACCTGGTGAACCATGAGATCGTGACCTAAGCTGACATCAGACACTCAACTGACAGAACCACCCAGGCCCCCAGAAATACAGCACTTCTGTGCCCCAGGTAAACCTCCACAGTTTAGTTAGAAGCAGACTTCACAGGAAGAAAGTGACCCACTAGCCAGCTGTGGCCAACAAGGAAAATAAGCCAAAAGACAGTACTGATGGCCGATGTTAATGCATGAGATACAGTGTTCAGCAGAAAAACAAGGCTATTGGAGAGCTGAGGGAGAGTCTCAACAGAAATATCTAAGAGGGTTTAGGCACGTGGAGGAAGCTGGCGATTTGAGATGCTACAGACTAAGAGAGAGCTCTAAGCTTCCTAACATGTTTAAACATAACTCTTTTTAATTAAAAATATATTATGATATATGTGATAAGTAGAAACTATAATCCTAAGAACCAAAGGTGGGGCCTCATTTTCCAGAATTTTCTGAGAGCCTATATTCATTACTATTTTGTTGTTGTTGGAAATCCTCGTGATGATAGAGAATTTATCATCTGCATGAATAGTAAATTGGGAATTGTTTGAAATCAGGTCAAAGAATTAAAGAACTTCATGGTGTGATTTTAGGGGATCAAAGAGTAAGGACAGCTCTTAGAGAAACCAGATCAAATATCCACTGTAAGGAAGGGTTTCTGCTTAAGCAAACACTAAAGGGGCGTGAAAAAAATTCTAAAGGAAAATCTCTAAGTCAGTTTTGGAGCAAAGAAAAGAGTGTAAAAATAATTAAAAGGTGGAGTTCCCTGGAAATATCATAAGTTCTATGGAAGATTATTAAACTATCAGAGGGAAGAGCCACCCAGGCAGCTAGTCCGAGGGCATTAACTCAAGTATGCTGCTGGAATTCAAGAAGGAGACTTAACCTCCACCACCTTTGAGAAACCAGAACTTTGCCTCAAAAACAGATTCCAGGAGAGAATTTGGAGAGAAAGCAGAAAATATTAGAAGTTAAAATATAATAATACAAAATTCAAGAACCAGAAAAACAATTACCAAAACTCAAACCAGTGAAAGCCTCATAGAACTCTTATATTTACAAAGACGGTCCCTGGTTCCATAATTACTTCTCATGCTTAAAGAGCTCTTTTTTTTTAATTTTTATTTATTTATTTTATTTATTTTATTATTTTTTTATTTTTTTATACAATTTATTTTTTTAACATATGCAATTATTTTCCATCATTTACAATACAGTCATTACAATGATACTCCAAACAGAAAAGCAAAGTAAAAAATCAAAACCCCCACTTCTATTTCATGTAATTAGACTTATACAGAAATTAGAAGGTTAGGTACCAACTAGTTAATCACCTAATTTCACAGCTATCTGAAGTGGCAATTGTAATATAGCAGCTTATCTATGATACATTCAAGATACATGATACAATTTATTACT
>NC_043701.1:117318253-117333736 GCF_006229205.1 Suricata suricatta | reverse complement strand
TGGACTTGAGGTCCATGCAAAAAAGTAGCTACTTTTTATATAGAAAATGGATGATTAAGTCTTTGGTGCTGTGAAAGCAACTTCAATTAAACATAACCACCCCCTAAGAGCTCTTTTTGAACCAAGACATCGGCTGCCAACCTGGAGATACACAGGAAGACAAGTAAACCAAAACATGGGTCTGCTTCCAGGGCCGGCTCCTAGAGGGTGTGCTTATCAAATATTCGCAGAGACTGGAACTCCAAGGCAAGGGGGCTTCATGTTTTGCCACCACCACTGAAAATACATCTCTGTATTTTTTTTTTTTTCTTCTTAATGAAAAACACAAGTCTGTGGTTAAAACAACTGGCCTCCCTCTGGGGCAGCAATAGATCCACCTTGGGCTTGGAACCTGGGCCCTGCTCAGCGTCCTCTTTACTCTGAACTGCAGTGTGTATACACTGGTGCCAGAAACCTCAGGCCTTGCACCCACGGCCGTTCCGGACTGTCCACAGGAGGATGGCACCGCCCATCTGACTGATGTGGATGACCCCTCAGTTGAGTGGCCCTTGAGCCTTCCTCCACTTCCAACTATAGCTGGGCACTGTCTTATATATATATATATTTTTTTTAAGTTTTTTATGTTTATTTATTTTAGAGAGAGATAGAGTGCAAGCAGTGTACAGGCAGACAGAGACAGACAAGGAGACAGAGAATTTGAAGCAGGCTCCAGGCTCTGAGCTCTTCAGCACAGAGCCCAACGTGATACTTGAACTCATGAACTATGAGATCACGACCTGAGCCAAAGTCAGCTGCTTAACTGACTGAGTCACCCAGAGCCCCAGCTGGTCACTGTCTTTAAGGGGCCTCAGTGAGACCTTCATTCACCTTGACAAAGGGCTTGCCTTCTAATCTTGAGGGTATAGACATAGACACACACCTTAGAAATTCAACTCTGAATTTCACTATTTTGGTGACAAAGGAAGTATTCATCACCCATGAAGATCATTGTAAGCTTTGGAATCCTATAGATTTAGCTACCTCTTATAATTTACATTGCACAGCTCATCAAAATAGAGAATGATTTAAAAATTAAAATATATCTTTTAATATGTGCTATATTTGTATTATATATTTAAACTTTCTATTGCCTTAAACAAATTGCAAACTATACATTTCACTCAGATATGGAGGTTGTTTCTTTGAACATTAAATAAAGCAACATGCATAGTTTCTGGTACAGTTGGCGAAAGATCTTTTGCATTAAGATCTTTTGCACTTTGATTTGTCATCCATGCTTCAGATTAGCAGGTATCATCTGATTTTCCAGCCAACACATAATCTCAACTATCGCATTTACTATAGATAAATTACCTTCTGCACTTCCCTTAAAAAGACATTACAATAAATAAAAGGTAGTTGTCTTCTGAACAATAATCATTTGCTGATAAAAGTTGGTGTTCAAAGCCTCAAATGGTAAAATGGCAGACATAAAGAGCAAACGATCCCTTAATCACCTCATTGTAAATGTTTACAAGAAAGAGCATCACGGGCATGAAATGTGAACTTCGTGCTCCCTTTACTGCAATCCCCTGCAAAATTATCATTAAATGCTTTGCTAAACGGCCCCATTTACAACACATGTTCTTATATTACTGCCATTTCTTAGTTTGATGGAGCTATACATCCTGGGATATGGGCTGAAACAGAGCCTACCCATGTTACTACAGCGATATGACCAAGCTGTCAAATAATTTGTATCCTAACCATTATAACATCTAAGGGAACGAGCCTGTTTTAGCTCATCTGAGGCAGGCCACAGAGTAAGAAAACAGCAACTTTGAAAATAATCTTTGAGCTCCTTAAGGGTATAGACTGTATTGTCTGTTGTACACATTCATGTTAGAATAAATAAATAAAAGCGAGACCATGCAAAAAACATGATAGGCATTAAAGTTTAACTTACATCTCTATCAAGCGTAATTCCAAAGTCTGCCTGAGGGCACATGCATATGTTATCCTCTGTGGTTCTCCTCCGTCATCTTTACTCAGACCTAATTTACACAATAGAATCAGAGCAGCACGGATCAAAAGGACCTATGGATATAATATCGAAACACCAGTAAAATTCGGCACTTTGACTACAGAAAGGAATTGTTTTTATTTAACCTAGACATAAATCTATTTACCCATTTTCTTTGGTGATACTTTTTCAAGCTTTCAAAAATTTCTATAAACTTTTCAAATTAAAGCAAATCTGTTTCTACTGTTTCCTCCATATAAAGGTATTGATTTTAATACCATTCTCTATTTTGACTTAGTGACTTTTCCAGAGCATTTTTATCTGAATAAAGGGTCACTTAAACATGTGTTATGAACATTTGCCACATTCTTTTCAGAGTTGAGGTAACTCTGGTGTTGTGGACTTTCTAGAAAGAGAAAAGTATATATATTTGATTAAATCAGAACATAGTCTAAACATGCCTAACCTCACTGCAGAGGAAATGGTTGATAAGAATGAGTGTGAGGATAGGCTCTTGAAAACATAAATCTCCAGGATTCTTGAAGAAACGAACTTTGCACCAGGAATCCTGTGCTTTAAAGCTGTTGAAAGGGAGGCACCTGGGTGGCTCAGCTGGTTGAGCATCGACTTCGGATCAGGTCAGGATCTCATGGCCTAGGAGTTTGAGCCCTGGGCTGACAGCTCACAGCCTGGATCCTGCTTTGGGTTCTATGTCTACCTCTCTCTCTCTACCACTCCCCTGCTTGCTCGCTCGCTCTCTCTCTCTCTCTCTCTCTCTCTCTGTCTAAAAAATAAATACAAACATAAAACAAAATTAAGGTACTAAAAGGTAAGGCTGAAGGAGTAACATTTGGAGAAGCAATCTCCAGCTTGCGTCCTATGAGCACCAAGGGTCAGGGCTGCTTGCAGCCCCTAGAAGGTAGTGACCACCCAAATCACTGGCCACAGCAAAACAACACACCTGCCCAACTCTGTCATTTGTCTGCTGTGTGGTGGGAGGAGAAAGCGTCTATTGCTCTCTGCCTTCCCAATCTCTCTTTTCCGTTGGCGCACTTTCCTTCCCAGATCCGGCCCCTTCAACACAGGTGAAATTTTAAAACCAGTGGGGAATCCAACAAATAGAAACAGTTGGGTAACGTCTCTCAAGTTCCTCACTCAAAGTTGACAAACAGCAAGGAATGAAAATAGTAGTATAACGGTGACTTCATGTCCTCAGATCTCTGATGGATTTGAAAACCAAACATCAAAAACCAAACCAAAACAACCCACAAGTCAAACTGATTTTTTTTCCTTCTCAGCTAATTAACATTTTAAGGGTAGGAGTTATGGTCTGCTGAAACTATATATAATTATAATTATCTGTGTGGAATCAGGAGTCGACAAACTCTTTTTCGATTCTGGTTGCATTACTTTGATACATATGTTTCCCATAGGGCCTCTTCATTTATCTGCACACTTTCCTTCCTTGCCAGAATTAAGCAGATAGTTTTCTGTATGATATCTATTCAATGGATGCTTGTACAATTCCTTTCCAAACCAGTGCTGTGGCCCCTCCAGAGAGGGGTAGAGACACCAAGGGTAAAAGGTCTGCCATCCCAGGATGACTTCAGGGAGGCTGGTTATAAACAGAAATAAATGGGGTATTTTTGAGAAAATCTGAACAATTTATTCACAATATTAAAGTGTTTTTTTCTATGTTTAGTTTAAGAAGGAATTACTTCAGCCTTTTGTTTTTCTTTGCAGAAAATATCTTCATGTCTACAGCCAGAAGGAAGCAAATTCACACCCATTTTCAATGCAATTTTTAGAGATAAATCTTTGCTCCTTGCTCCAGATGTCAGTGGTGCTGCCGTCAACTCAGCAGTGCTCATGTTTTTAAGAAGCTCTTTTGAGGAAACAGTCAAAAAGTTAAATAGGGAGTCTGATATAAAATGGAAAATGGTCCAAACCATACCTCACATCTACCAGTCTGCCTTGCTCTTTTATGTTACGTCACATTGTTATTTATTTTATTTTTCTAAGATAGTTCAGATTTTTTGTACAGATGAATAGATTTGGGGCAGATAGATAGATTTTGGCTATGCCAAGAATGAAAAATCGTCTTTTGCAAAAGAGGGGTTTTTGCAACGACTTTTTGCAAAAGACTACATCTTCCTGTCAAGATCAGTTACAATAATTACTGCTACAAATACAAGGAAATTTAGCCTAAACAAACAAACAAACTAACAAACAGAACATAATAACTTTGCAAAGAGTTACATAAGCTGAGAGAGAGTCTAAATTGGCAATGTAGCTACAGAGGTCTTGACAGGAATATGTTTAAATTGGGCTAATGACTGGAATTCTCTGGAAAATAAATCACTGCATTTTAATTACCAAGTCCAAGACAAACAAGATTTGGGAGTAATTACAACTTTTACTCTTAGAACAAAAACTTAAATATTAGCTATACATGAAAGTAAGCCAAAACAGAAAAACTTCTAGCTGAACTAGAAATTACCTTGTTAATTATCACATAGCAATTTAACATGAAATAAATATGATAGATCAATAAATGCACCAGAAAACAAAGAAATTATTTGTCTTTCACTATTTTAATCCACCCTGTGCAAAACAAACTGCAAATGCAGTACAGTTTTGTGAGTTAAAACAGCGATGTTTATCAGAGACAGTATTCTTCATATTCAGTTTGTGAGCGACCCAGAGTTACACCCAGAGTTACCCAGTCTCACACTGTTATCAAATGGTCACCTGGATCCAAATCCTCTCTGTTGGCTGTTTATTGTGTTGATGTCTGGGTCCCTTCCCAAGCAGATTGCATCAGAATTTGGGGGGGGGGTCAACTGAAAGTTTGCAATTATAGCAGACGTCTCTGCTTTTTCTCATCACAGGGAGGTTTGAGCATTACCGTTTCATAGGATAGAAGGGGGAGGGGCGGGGAAAGGGAGGTGGTGGCAGTGGAGGAGGGCACTTGTGGGGAAGAGCACTGGGTATTATATGGACACCAATTTGACAATAAACTATTTTTTTAAAAAAGGAAGAAAATTTCTATCAACTTCAGGCATATTTTTAAACTGAAAAGATTCATCACAGAAGTGTTAATAAAGAACAATTTTAAAATTAAAGAACAAATTCTACAAATTAGAGATACCCTGTGTTTGTGTGTGTATATAAATATATATATATTTAGAACAAAGAAAAGTAGCATATTCGTTCATCAAGAAATATTTGTTACCCAGCCATTGAGTGGCAATGTTCTGACATAGAATCATATATATTAAAAATATGAGAAACCCAGTAGGATAAAAAAAGAAAGAGAATAAGATACGTATATTGAAAAAACAGCATATGTTTTCACATGTTGTCAATCTTTAAAATTAGAAATTTTCTGGGTTTTTTTTAATTGGATCTCCATTGCAAAAATGAAACCAACGTTTGTCCTTTATGATAGTTTTACTTAAAGTTTTACTTAGTCCTAATAATGTTCTAGAGAGTACAAGGGAATACATTAATTTTAATCTATAACAAAACATTTATTCACCATCTTGATTCGCAGTACCATCATCAAAGCAGAAAAAGAAAGGGAAATATTTTTATTCTCATTTTTCAGATAAGAAAGTTAGGCTCAAAGATGAAATAATTTACTCATGATTAAAGGATTAGTTCTCGAACCAAAGTCTTCTGGTTCTAAAAGCTGCACACTTGGTTTTTCAAACCCATTTTGACTGTGACTTATTGTAAGAGAAATATTTACCTTATAATCAGTTGTGGCAGCCAGCCTCCAAGAAAGCATGTGCTGATTACTACCTCCTAGTATTTTTCCATCGTATTTTCTCACATTACCTTGGAATGAGTCATAACCAAAAGGACATGGTGCAATTGTTGGACTGTGGCATCTAAGTGGACGTCCGAACTTATGTCTTACTCTTTCTTTTCAAGATTTGCTCTGGGAGAAGCCAGCCACCATGGTGTAAGGAACTGAGGCCTCCAGTGGAAAGCCATTTGAGGAAGCCATCTTGGAAGTAGGCCATCCTGTCCAATCAAGCCACTGAATGACTCTAATCCTGGCCAGCCCCTTAACTGCAACCTCATGAGAGGTTCTTGGGCAGAAACATCACTTAAGCTAGTCCCTAATTCCTGACTCAATGACCCACAATGAGTTAATACATTTTTATTATTTTAAGGCACTCTTTGGAAAACAATTTATTATGAATAGATAACTATTGCACCCAATGCACACATATGTAAAAATCAAATGAAAATAAATGCTTCCCAAAAGCAAGTACTTGCCCTTAAAATGTGAGATATATTTATGCCTCATTCTTAATCTATTTTGTTAAAAATATTCTCTTCATGACTCCTAAAAATACATTATTCAAAGGGTTAATCTGCCTTACCATTACTTCACAGAGAGAATCAGGTGACTGCAGCTTCAAATCTTCTTCCAATTCATTTTGTGTTACTGAGCCATTTCTATAGAGAAATTCTGGATACTCACTGCTCACCGTTTGTATCATTTGTTTATAAAATTGTGACATCACATTAAACTTTCAGTGCAGTCTGAAACTAACAGAGAAAAACTCTCCCTTCCTGTCAAATGGGAAATCCTCCTGTCTTCAGTTAATTTAGTTGATGACACTTCTAGAAGTGGAATCATGTCTGAGGCATCTAGGGCGTAATATTACAAAACTGATATAACTGGTGACACTGGCAATATCTCATTATATCATTGAAGATTGTATAAAAGACATAACAAGTCATTAGAGCCAAAGCAGGGGCACCTGAGTGGCTCAGTCGGTTGCGAGACTGGCTCCAGTCAGGATCTCACAGGTTGTGGGATGGACCCCCGTGTTGGGCTCCATACTGAGTGTGGAGTCTGCTTAGGATTCTTTCTCTCTCTCCCTCTGACCCTCTGCCCCACTCACACGGACTCTCTCTCTCTCTCTCTCTCTAAAATAAAATAAAATGATTTTAACAAGTCATTAGAGCCAAACTAATACAGTTCTATCTGCATGCTAGTTTGGAAAAGTCATCTCACCCCTGCACCAGCCTCCCTGGCTGAGGTGGGGAGGGCTATAGTAAAGATTTAAGGACCTGAGAAAAAGGAAGATCTTTAGAAGGAATGGCTACATGAGGCCTCTGCTTACCCCAAGAAGCAGAATAAACTGATGGTGTTGTGAGGTGACGTATTTGCAGACGGATGGGGCTGAATGAAGTGTGGCAGGAATATAAGTCGTGTCTCCAGTTGTGGGCATCACCACTGTTCCTATTTCACAAATAAAGATATAATGGTTGAAAGCAGGTATTACTTCAAGATTACAGTTAACAAACACCAAGGCAGATATGTGTTCACTAGCTCAGAACCTGGAACACAATAAAGAGAGAGAGAGAGGGATTTCTTTACTTATATAACTATCTTAGAACCTTAGTATTATTTACTTAGAGAGTTAAGAAAATTAGACATAAGTTGTCTACTTAGAAGATCAGCTGATAATTTAAGCCTCAAGTAGGGGCCTTGATGAGATTAGCTTTTCCACATCACACAGTATTTCTGAATAAAGATGATCTTCCCACTACTTGAACATGTCAGGAACACGAAAGTTGAGTTTCACTAGTTCAAAAACGTCTTATATTGGATTGAAGTCGTCTTCCATGTAATTTTTACCACTGCTCCAATTTGGTATGTGGGACAGCAGAGTGGAGATCTACACATGTTTCTACATGTTAGTTACTCACATATTTAACTACTCCCCTGCTGTTAAACACATGGCATCAGGAATCTTCCTTTTCTTGGTACCCATATTTTGGAGATATCTTTGTTGTTGATGATTTTATTTTTTCCATTACACTAAACACAATATCTTCAATGACATAAGATTAGTACAAAACCAGATATAATTATGATATGGATTTCAACTACATTAATGCCTTCTAAGGTAATTTTTTTCCTAGTTATAAATTGGGTTATTCCCCTGAGCCATTGGGCTGTACTCTTCCACTCTCACCACCCAGGCAAACGAGAACTTAACATCCTGTATAGAGCTCAAGATGTTCTCTCTGCCTTCACAGCTGTCTCATCTGCCATGCCCTGCAACCCTGCTACACCATGCACTTGTATGCCCCTAGATTCTGCTCTGTGGTTCAAGAGAGCTCAAGGGCTGGATTCCAGGAAGTCCTCAGGATCCACTGATCACGAGGAAACTGGAAACTGCCCACCATACTTTGAAGAGACAGTTGATAGAAACATGGGTATCAAGAGTGCTTCTGATGAAGTCTCCAATGGAAATGAGGAACATGTTATTGAAAACTGGGGGAAAGGTTATCCTTGTTATAAAGTGAAGAAGAAATTGAAAAAAAATAAAAAAATAATAATAAAATGGGTTATGCTGCTCGCTAATATTAAATTATGGCAAATTAATGTCTGTACCCATACTTTTTTTCCATATTAAGAATGATCAAGTCATGCTAGCCCTTTTATACACATGCACACTTATTTTTAGCCTAGTTTTAAGATTTTATGTTAAGCAAGTGACTATGTCAAGCACAACTCTTGGACAATGAGGAGAATTTATTGTTAGAGGGACCAAATGGTGTCGTGGTTGAACACGTGCAACCAGGAGCCAACTTCTTGGGTTGAATCCCTGGCTGACACTTAACAAATAACGTAAATGATGAAGAATTGCTTAATCTTTATGTGTCTAATTTTCTCATTTATACAACAGGGGCATTAATAATAATAATAGAGTTATGAGATTTAAATAATGTTCATGCAGTTTAAAAAGCATTTTGGTGTCATCTTTGACCTCAGAAAATGTCATAAGATTGGTTCCTCCCTACGCAAATGTAAGCTTCTCTAGAGAGAAAATATCAAACCTAGACTCTGTCAAATGTAGACCATATCTGATATTTGGCCTTAGAAAGTACTGGCTACCATCACCTGTTGCTTTCATGATCCTCCCTCCACTCACCTGTAGGAACAGCTAACAATCATTTAGTTTATGCTGACTATACATTTAGCTGAATGTTCTATATGTGTTACTTACTTTAAAATTCACTTCAATCTTGTAAGAAAAGAGTAATTATTCCCATTTTCTAGATAATGACACTGAGACTCTAATAATTTAAGTCACCTGGAAAAAGACATGGCTCTTAAGTGCTGGTCCAACTAAGCTAAGACAAATGTATACATTTTCTAGTTTAGCCAGAAGGTTAGCTAGCTATGGATGATGTGATGTGAATCTCAGATTGGGGGCTGGTGGAAAAGTTACTCCAGAACCACCAGAAAACTGGAGAGTGTCTGTCCCTGTTCATGCTATGGACCCTCCCACTTTGGTCTGGACCGCATCCACTTTCCAGGGAATAGAAATGCTTTCATCTGGGCTCTTAAACAATCTCTTCCTATTGATCTTCAATGATTTCTCTTCAAAATGCTTCAGGTGATAAAGCAAAGTAAATTCTGAAAGGAATAACTCAAAGAGATCTTGTTGGGAAATGCAGATCTCAATTACATATTAAAAAGGAGCTGTGAGAATAAAGTATTATTGGATTTTATATCTCAAAGATGGATGTCAGTAGTTACTCACTATAGTTGGAGCAGAATACTTGCTTTTTATTTAAGGAGCCCCTAGCTGTCATCTCCTCTTGGAAGTCGCCTGGAGTCATTCCCTCTTCTGGTGTCAGCTTCCATCCAGTAATTTGTCCATGTGAGAATACAAGTGCTTGATTATGGCCAGTCTGCAGCAGATAATGTTACCCCATCTCATGACAGAGGTTGGCTGAGATTTTCAGAGAAACTTCATCCTGCCCAATCCTTCCTTTCTTTCTAAAGATGCTGATCTTAAGAACATTTTTACTTGGGGCGCCTGATAGATCAGTTGGTTTTGTGTCAAACTCTCAATTTTGGCTCAGGTCATGATCATATTGTTGTGAGTTTGAGCCCCGCATTGTGCTGACAGCACGGAGTTTGCTTGGGATTCTCTCTATCCTTCTCTCTCTGTCTCTCTCTCACTCTCAAAATAAAATTTTTAAAAAAGAACATTTCTACTAGACCTTCTGCATGCTAATCTCCCCTTCATTGTTTCCCAGGGATCAAACTGACCAGAGCAAGGGAATATTTCCTCTCTAAGAAAACTTTCCACCAAACAAGCACCATGATCAAATATTTTATGGGCCCTCAGTGAAGTGGTGTAGATTTGGAGCAGCACTTTACTGAAATACATTTTTCATTCCGTTTTGATTTTTAGTGTTTTTTATTTTACTACATTAAACTGGCTTAATTGGCTGCCTAAAGCAACTTTAACTTTTTGGTACACTGAAGGCTGTTTCTGCCTCTCACTTTTGCAAATGCCAGACAGTCTGATTTTATATTTGATACTTTCTAACTCTGGATCTCAGTCATCCTCAAAAAAGAGAGTTTTTAAATAAATCTTTCTTGTAGTTGTACAGTAGAAAGATTTGGAAATTGATGGTATTCACATCTCCTATCCCCATAACAATATTCAGACAATGCAAATCCAATTTCGTTTACATTTCTTTTTATCTGGAATTTCTATCATATAGCAAGTTGAGCCTATTGGCAGATACTGAAATTTATTTCTTGCTTCTGAATTTACGTTTAGCTATTACAAAAATCCCCTGTGGTCTGATCTTTCCTGATTCTTAACCACTTATTCCCATTATTACATATATCAGGAAGAAAAATTTGCTCTTACCCATTTTGAGAATTTTGTGATAAGAAGATACAGAATTGGATTTTAATGGCTCGGCATAAGCAGAAGGCAAAGGTGCAAGCTTCTGATCTTCTAATATGAGGGCTAATTACAAGGAGGCTGATGGCCAGATGTCCTCTCTTCCCCTTCAGCACAGATCAAGGGTACGTGGGCTTCAGCTCAACTCTGAGATTCAGAAATCACACCCACAAAGCCCCAGGCAGTCAGGCTTTTCCCAGAGATGACTACATTTACAATTCACAAAGAGAGCAACCAACACTTTGCTGTGAGTCCTCAGCTTCCGATTCCACATTCACCATGAGACAAAATAAAAGAGTTGATGTTTAGGAAAGTGTGTGTGGGTTGTTCCATAAAATGGTACTGGGAATTACTGAATATAATTCATAATACACTATATTGGTCTCGATTTTAATGAATCATGTATTTATTGTGTCCCTATATATTTAATTTTATGCTAGGGAAATGAATGGAGACAACATAGCCTCTTAAATTTTCTTCTGAATTGTAATGTTCCATTTCAGAGACCACTGAAAAATCAAACCATGGACTCTAAATTCTCTTTTGCATATAAAACCAAAATTACTATTGTCCAGAATTCATCCAGAATATCGCCAGTACTGACTACATATTGATTTTAAAATGTGATGATGAAAATATATAACACCTAAAGAGCAAGAATCAATGATGTATAATGAGCTTATGCAAATTGGTACCATATGCCCAATAGAAAAATTGGTACAAACAAGAACAGAAACAGAAACAGGTACATTACCTGACAAGGTGGTAAATTCCTAGGTAATATAAAAACATACCCTAATCCTTATGAATACAAAATGTGTGCTAATGAAAAGAACATTATTGTTTCATTTTGTAGTTATCAAGCTGATAAAGTTTAAATATTAACATAAACCAAATGTGGTATACAATAGGATATTATTTGGCTTGTAAAAGGAAGGAAATCCTGTCACATTCTGCAATGTATATGACCCTTAAAAGACCCTTAAAATATTTTACTAAGCAAAATAAGCCAGGCATAAAAAAGACAAATACCATATGATTCCACTTATTTGAAGCATCTAAAGTGGACACATTTCTAGAAAGGGAAATTAGAATGATGGATGTTGAGGGCTGGGATAAGGGGGAAATAGGCAGTTATTTAATGAGTACAGAGTTCAGTTACACAATGAAAAAGTTTTGGAGATATGCTGTACAACAATGATATACGTAACATTCTTCTAACTTCTAATGGAAGTAGGTCTTTTCTTTCCTTTTAGGTGTATTACTTGATATAATATTTAAATATTTTGATTTGGTAGCTTTTGTCATTTAAAATTGTATCCTAGGGGCACCTGGGTGGCTGTGGGTTAAGCATCCAACTTGAGCTCAAGTCATGGTCTCACTGTTCATGGGTTCAAGCCCCATGTCAGGCCCTGTGCTGACAGCTCAGAGCCTGGAGCCTGCTTTGGATTCTGTGTGTGTGTCTCTCTCTGCCCCTCCCCCACTCACACTATGTCTGTTTGTCTCTCTCTCTCAAATTAAATAAACATTAAAAAAAATTTAAGTAAAATTTGTCTTCTCTTTTAAGTAAAAATTCTACTTGGAGACTTATCATATATCCTTTCTTACCGAAGCAGATAAGCTTAAATCATCATTTGTAGAAAGAACTTTTATTAAAATACTATCTCTACATATCTGTCAACAAAATAAGGTTAGCTGATATAACAGATAAACTGCAAATTTCAGTAGCTTAATACAATAAAAGTTCATTTCTCAGTTGTATAAAGCCAACTGGTTATTCCCAATTAGCATTAAAGATACAGGCTCCTAGTTATGGCATGAATAAATCATTCATAATAATGATTCAATTCAATATTGGATCATTCAATAAAGTCAATATTCAATATTGAATCATTCAGTAAATTCAATATTCAATATTGAATTATTCAATAAATAACCATTCTATACATAAATCATGGGAATAAAAGGTACAACCCAGGGAATACTCACCAGTGCTACAATAGTGTTGCCTGGTACCTACACTCATGGTGAGCACAGTATAACTTGTGGAGATGTTGGAACACTAGATTCTACACCTAACGTAACATCATGTGCCGACTATACCCAAAGGAAAAAATAAGTAAATAAATCCACTCATGTACGGGCGTCTGGGTGGCTCAGTCAGTTAGGAGTTCGACTTCAGCTCAGGTCATGATCTCACAGTTTGTGGGTTCAAGCCCCCGATCGGGCTCTGTGCTAATAGCTTAGAGCCTGAAGACTGTCTTTGGATTCTGTGTCTCCCTCTCTCTCTGATCCTCCCCTGCTCATGCTGTCTCTCTCTTTCTCTCTCTTTCTTTCTCTCTCTCTGTCTCTCAAAAATAAATCAAACATTAAAGATTTTTTTTTTTAATAACAAAAATAAATCTGCCCATGTTGTCAGAGACTCAGTCTGAGGAAACAAGATTTCCCCACCTTAAATGTCTGGCTTCCCTGGTCATTTTCAGGTGACAGAAGAGAAAGCACAGTGAAGATCTGGAGCATGGGTTATTTACATGGTCCCTGGGGGAACCCAGGCACCTGCTTGTGACACCCAAGCCTGGTCCACGAACAGTGGCAGCAGCTCCAAGGGCCTCATAAATACACTTGTGCAAGTCTCATTTCAGACCATCCGAGTCCGGATCTGTGTTTTAATGTGATCCTCGTGTGAAAGATACTCATGCTAACATTCAAGAAATGATGCTTTGGACAAGGGACAGGCAATGTTGCTGGCCAAAGAGAGCTTGTTACACTCTGAAAGATCTCTAGGGATTTGTATAAGGGAGAAGATATGTAGGGCTTCACAATTTATTTTCTATATTTTCATTTCAATGCACCTGTCATATTTGTCACATACAGGTTTTTGTTTTAAAAGCACAGGAAACTATTATCTTGCCATCTTCTTGTTCATCTTGATCCCTGCTGACAGAGTAATCTGTGAGGTATCTGGATATAGAAGGTTTTAACTCATGGAGGTAATCTCATTTAATCTCTCTGTGCTCACATTTAGATAATACTGTTCTGGAAAGACAATATTCTCCCTTAATGATATTGGGCAAATTCTACATGGAATTATAAAAAGTATAGAAAAATATTCTTGCAAAAATGGGGGGAAATTATTCTAATTAGAGCAAGTAAATTTGCTTTGGTGACCACTTTGGAAGAATATGAACATGTCAGTTCAATTTCTTCATCTTTTATTGGAAGCAAAATCCATATATACTTGTATACCTATAATTCATGGAGGTTTTGAATAGTCAGTGGAATCATATTTTGCAAAGATGAATTTTGTGAAGATAGTTGCCAAGTTTTGCTATAGTTTTTTATGTTATAATGGCATTTGAACAAGCAGGCTCACTCTGGTGTTGGAGGTCTACCACATTTAAATATTAATTTTCACAACCAAATTAAAAATGAGCACCTTTCCTAAACCTGCTCTCAACCAAAGTAAGAGAAAACAGTATTAGAGCGACCCCTGCTGACACACAGCAGCCGCAGCTTAAACTCCTGGGCAACTACCGTTTACATCACCAAGCGGTGAAACTTCGAGATTAATACCTCGAATAATTAGAAGACTTCCATGTCTTATTTTTCTAAATCCTTCTTCTTGTTTACTCTGCAACATACAATTGGTTCATTTTGCAAAACATTAAATAAAGAGGACTTTTTCTTGAAATTGTTTACAAAAAAAAGTGGGCAGCTATTTCTCTGTAGCGCTTGTAATTTTTTAAGATGACTTTTATTTTTTCTGAGAAAAGTGCTTGAGAACATTTACCATCAAGTAGAATCCTAAAGTTTTAGATCTGAAAGAGATCTGGGATTTCAACTGTTTTAAAATTGTATTCCCTAATGGAAAACCAAAGAAAGCATTTGCTAGAGTTCATAGTGCCAGACTGTATCCGATTCTGAGTTAGGGCCCAGGGTGATGTCCAGCCCATTGGTTGATCCGTTATTTATTAGAATCACTTAGTGGAGAATGTTGAACAAAAGGTTGTTTGTTCTCCAACATTTAAAGACTGTCAAAACGCATGGGAAAATTGATATAAAGATTATAAAGTCTATTCATATAACAAACACACTCCATTTATTAAATTCATATGTTGAGGGTTTTTTTATTTAAACAAAGAATACAACATTTAAAATTTTGAATATAAAGGCCATGGTCATTAGTTTACATGCGAAAATCTACTGCTTTGGCTTTTGTTTGGTCCTGCTGCATATTTTATATCCCTGCTTGGCTATTTCTGTAAGTCATTACCCCATCTAAAAGGCCATATGGAAGAAGCCATAATCAACTAAATTGAGAAAATTCAAACTCTAAGAACCATTCTATTTCATTTTTCTACTTCCCTGACAATTTTCTACAAAACTCAGTTTCAAGAGAGAATTGCCATGAATTTCTATAATAATTTCAGTTGTACCTGCTGGCATCGGAAAATCATGTTATAGAAAAATAAACAAAAGTGATTTGCTACAGGGCCTAAGGACCAACACAATTCTTTCCTGATACATTTTAAATGTCTCACCAATTCTAGGCAATAAGAAGCTGGTAAAACTCACTCTGGAAAGATCATAAAAATATTTCTTGGAGTTTTCAAATCTTTCTCTTATACTGCAGTAACTTAAGATCATTAAGAAAGACTCATTTAAGGGTAAAGAGTATATATATGTGCATGTGAACAGCTAACAAATGTTTCATTGTAAACATCTTTTCCTCAC
>NC_043701.1:117309593-117318153 GCF_006229205.1 Suricata suricatta | reverse complement strand
TCTCTCTCTCTCTCTAAGATAAATAAACATTAAAAAAAAAGACAACTAGCTTTCAGAAGGTCCACCAAGTATCTTATTAGAGCTCTTCAGCAATTAATCTATCATCTATATGTCATCATATTGTTTCAACTTTATTAAGAGCATTTCAACAACCCAGTAAACAACAGTGCCCACTTTTGCCTCAAGTCAGAAAGTTTTGCTTGGGCAACTTATTTTTTGTTTGTTAAAAAAAATAGCCATCCTTTTATACGAGACCCAGGTGGGGCCCTCCCAGTAACTGACAGCTGTGTGTTTTCTGACAGACGGACCAAAGCCCTAGGTTTAGGCAGAATATTTTATCAGTTTTTAATGGGCTTACGTAGAACTATGCAAAGAGCTTTCTGTGAGAACACTCAGATGGCCTTCATGGCCAAAATCTGCCATCATAGAACCTTCCAGGAGGCTCCTTTCTCTCCTGGCATCCTTAGCAAGCACATACACTGAAACAAAGCAAAACAAAATATGCAAACAAAGGCCCAGGAGTCTTTGGATAAATAAAATTAAGTCCTCAATTTCAGTTTCAAAGAAGTGGTAATTAGCTAAAGAAAATCACTGAGATCTGAGCTTTAATTCCTGTCTCCAAATCCCTGACACTTTATCAGGATGTGTTACTCTGTTACATGGTGAAGGTTTTGTAGTTATTTTCCTGTTATTTTAAAACCAATTTAGTCTACTATCAATAAAAATCTAGTGTCTCTTAAATTTGATTAAAATTCAATTTGCAACCAATACCTATTCAGTCATCTCATCTGTAAATTTTAATGATGCTGAGTTAAATGTCAAGAGAGCTGCTATTTTATTTCCATTGATTTGCCATGCTCTCCACCCATTTTACCTAATGCTTACCCATTATGTAAAAAGTGAGACTTAATAACCATTGTAATTTGACCTTTTACTTGTTCTAAGACTTAAAATCAATTTGTTATTACAAGTGTTCATTCATTTATGTAATTACAACAAACATCACTAGTGCAGACTTTATACAAAATCTAAATTATGAAACTACTGAAATACAACTGGCAAGTCCATAGTCTATCGCCAACCCTGCCCTCCAACACTCTTACACACCCCCATGCCCGTCACCAGACTACCACTCTTGCCAAATTCCTTCTCTGTATTCCTGTCGGTAGGTATGGGTCTTTGTGGTCACTGGGTCTGTGAAAGCATTTACTTTACCTACATGAAGGACACAATATCACATGGAGGGGGAACACCATTTATAATTCTCAAGAAGGCTTTCACCACATGAATCCAGAACCATCTTTTCTATTGACAACACAATGTCTTCATTCCTGATTTCATTTGTTTGTCTTCTGTCAAGCCTTTCCCAGACAACTTCTCAGCCTTTTTTCATGCTAAAACTGCCTTAGTTAGACAGACTGTTTCTCTACCTCTGATGTCCCCAGTATCCAGCTTTTCCCATTTTAACATTAACATTTGGAAAAGAATGTATCCTCCTGATTCTTATAAAATCTAACAGTGGTCAAGATGTCTTACGGGCTTCCAATGGCCAAAATCTTTTCCATGATTGGCCAGGTTCTAACTGGCTTATTTCACTTCTGTGATGTCACTGTGTCAACATCCGTGGCCTTCTCATTCCATTTCTTATTTCTTTCAAACTGGGAGGATTCTTCCTTTTATCTTCCTCTTTATCTTATTCACCAGAGCAACTCAACCTAGCCCTTAAAATATCCACATACCTTTTGTGCACCAGATTTCCCTCTTGTCTTCAACATTTTAGCAACAACTTGTTATTTACATTGCTATGTGAGTATATTCACATGCTCTTATTATATTTATTGTCTTATACTGCATATAATATAATACATATAATTCAGTTTTTACCGTATCTCATCCTGGATGACCTAGACAAAGTGAATGCTTACTTCCCCACACTGATAAACATATGTTACTACTAATTTTATTATTTATAATAATCTACAGGTTGGTTGATAGCATCAATACTTGCTTTTCCTTCTAACTCCTGTTCTAAATTTCCAAGACTTTGACAGAAAAGGAGATTGTTTTCAAAGAATACCATATACATTGCCTCTACCCTGTATCCCAAAACCCAGCAATGTTTTAATTCTGAAAAATAGAATCATAATAATGTGTTTGTTGAAGTTTGAGATATTTTAGGAATATGGTAAATTACAGTCTACATAAATTATAGTGTTACATTTAATATATAAAAAATAATTTCAAAATAGCTGTTTTCCAAAAGAATCTCAAAAATGCATCTAAATTCAGTTTTCCACATAAAGGCAGACTGACAAAAAGTCACCTTTTCTCTTTTTAAATTTTATTTGAGAGAGAAAGAGAGTGAGAGCAAGGGAGAGAGAGTGTGAGAGAGAGAATATGAGCAGAGCAGGGGGCAGAGAAAGAGAAAGAATCTTAATCAGGCTCCACAGTCAGCAGAGCCTGAAGCGGGGCTCGATCCATGACCTTGAGATCATGACCTGGGCAGAAATCAAGATGCAGATGCTCAACAGACTAAGCTTCCCAGGTGCCCCAAAAGCCAGCTTTTCATAAAGCAAAAAATATTTCTTAGCCAATCTCAGTTATTCATTTCTCTCAAGTACCTGTATTTCTTTGTAATAAATTCTTAGGAAAATAAATCACAGAAAATCAGAGGGCATATTTATAACTCATAAACTATACTGTATGCAATTGAAAACAAGTGTTTTTTATGTTTATTTATATTTGAGAGAAAGAAAGTACACACAAGTGGGGGAAGGGCAAAAGAGAGAGAGAGAGAGAGAGAGAGAGACAGAGACAGAGACAGAGACAGAGAGACAGAATCTGAAGTAGGCTCCAGACTCTGAGCTGTAAGCACAGAGCCTGATGTGAGGCTTGAACCCATGAACCGCAAGATAGTGACCTGAGCTGAAGTCAGATTCTTAACAGATTGAGTCACCCAGGTGTTCATGCAGATAAAACTTTTTAACATATTTTTCCTTTCAAATAGTTTTGACTTATAGAGTACTTTCCAAAACAGTAAGTTTAACCTAAAGATTTAGATTTCTAGTATCAAGTGGAAAAATCCAAAGATGAGACCATACATTCCTATATGTCAACAACCATCAATTTAAGTGAGCTGCTGCCATATTGGACGGATCACACGTTTTCCACATCATTGGTGTCCTCACGATGGACATACTGGGGACCAGAATTGTTTGCCACTGTGACGTACTGACTCCTGGTCTACCTCTTGATTGTGCCTTGTTTTCTAAAGTCCTTGGCAATCCCTAGACTATTTGGAACTGGACACATTAAATCCCAAACTCCGAGGTCTTGTCCGCCTCTGGCAGTAAGTGCAAAGTCTTTCAGCATTGAAGATTTGCTAAATTATCTTAATAGCAGTGACTGACATCTTTTCAAATGGATTTACAACAATGTAGAAAAATTGCTGAAAGCTATTCAGAAATTTCAATTAATGCATTTGGTGCAATCAAAATTAGAGTAAATCACGGTCTTTTAAAAATTTTTTTTACATTTATTTATTTTTGAGAGACAGAATGACACAGAGTGCAGAGAGAGGGAGACACAAAATCTGAAGACAGGCTCCAGGGTCCAAGCTGTCAGCACAGAGCCCTATGCAAGGCTCAAACCCATGAACTGTGAGATCATGACCAGAGCCGAAATCAGATACTCAACCAACCGAGCCACCCAGAGCCCCGAAGCTCTTTTTTTTTTTTTTGGATGAATTATAATATGCTCATCACATTGTAGTTTGCACTGAAGTCTCATGAATACAAATATATTTTTGTATTTTTTCATCAAAACCAATGCAACTAGATATGCTAATCTGATAGGAAAAGATGCATTGAGTCTAATTGGAATGCTCAGATATATCTTTAGCAATGAAGAGGTTATCAGATTCAAACATGTGTATCATATGTGTCTATACATGAGAAATCTCTGATGTTACCTCCTTAGGGATCCTCACCATCTAGTGTATGAATCATTCTAGATCACAAATGGCTATTTCAACACCAAGGGAGAGGAGGAGGTCTCATAGGTCTTAGAATTCTGCATGCCACAGGGATATTCACAATTAAATTATGTTAAAGCCAGTGATGCCCACAAATCCTATTAAGGTGAATATATTTCTTTGTCTTTTTGTCAAAACCTCCCAAATAAAATATGAATGATTGCTTTCCAATATAACTCATTCAGTTCCTTGTTGCAAAATACTCTTCCTGTTTTCTAATACACAAACTCACTTGCAACATTTTCACTGCCTACAGTAGTTTTCCCAAAATTCTGTTTCTAATCTGCCTTAAATTCTAAATCGGCCTTTTGGTATAATGGAGGCTTCTTCCAAATGTACAATTAGTGGATTTTTGGTACCCGGGTGTGATGATACCAGCTTTGTTTACTTGGAGGTGTTTTGGGTGTCAACAATCACTTGCTTTGCTCTATTATAAAACATCGTAGATGAATTCCCAGACACGTATCTATTGCTAGGTGACTCTAGAATACTTCTGATATAGTGTGTGAGCTGTGATTCCTTTTGCCTCTCCACTGTAAGCTACCAAGTTTGAGAGTGTAAAGAGCATACAAATATTGAGTGCATGAAATTACTGATAGCTAGATATTCCCCTAGAAAGGCAGAATGGTTAAGTGTAAAAGCATGAATCCTGGGGTCACTACTGACTAATGGAGACACTAATTGAGACATATTTTCTGTCTGTGAATCTTGACTTCCCTCCGGTGAAATAGCAAAGAAATGTAATTCGCTACCTGTTACCATAATTCCATGGCAAAACAATATAATCAGTGTTAATGTTAATAACAACCATGAGTTTGAAGATACTTGTTTTATGAAATGATTTGTTAAACATTCTATGGAATAAACATTTCTCAAAATAATCTACAACAGTGTGCTCCTGTGTCATTGAGAGGACCTTTCATTGTTTATCCCTCATCTATTACTTGCTTTTCTTCTGGGAAGCATTGGATTTCTCAAGGTTCATTTCTGAATTAGAATCAAGACGGTGGCTGGCATTTACCGAGAACACAGCATCCATTGATTAGAATGAGTATCAGAGAGTGACGAGCAGAGAAAATCTATTTCTTATGCTGCCTTCACGTTCTGACAATTTGGGGCACCAATGGATGATCTCTTAGTTCCTCTCAGAGAGTACAATTTATAATCCTTATCTTTTGAAGTGTTACAAGGATTAGTATTTGTAAAACATTTTTAAAATCCCAGAGTAAAGCTATTCTATGAGTATCAAGAAATCATTGTACAACCTTAATTTCCAATTTCACAGGAAAGGATATGCATGGGCTCTTTATTATTAAATAAATATGCGGGATGATCCAGCTTTAGTGTGATTGTTACAGCCTACCACTTGTTGTAAATTTTATCCTCGCAATGTTTACTGAAGGAGACTTTCATAACACAAAGTGCACACACAGAATGGGGAGAATAAAGCTAGCGTTTGAACCACAGAGCTCAAGGCAGCAATCTGCAAAGTAATATAAAAGAATTTCCGTGAGAAATTACAAGCATGTCCCTTTATCCTAAACTTAGCATTTAAACGTACAGTTATCCCATATCACAAGTCTATCTAGTATCGAGGCGTGAGTAAAATTTCAAACGTATATATACACTTGTCCTCTCATTCCCTGCCTTTCACACACATTAATTCCCTCATTTGTGTGATAAGTAAATACGAATCATTTTTGGGTGGAAAATAGAATTCAGAAGTAGTGTGTGGACTGAATTGACAGATGACATTTCAGATCTACTGAAAGGAATTTTGTTTATGAAAACTAAGAACTGACTTAAAATAAATTATAAAGATAAAAGCTGTAGAAACATTAGACCAGAAAGGAATTTCATTATGAAGCACTACATGCTGGTCTAAATGACCTCACACAATTGGTGTTTGGGAACAAAAACTACGTCCTATGTGACGATATTAGGACATAAGGGACATCAATATATGTGGAAATATATGTAATTTTATATTGCAAATAAATAAGATACCGAAGGTATACAATACAATTCTGTAAAAGCAAGTCTCACCCATTGCCTCATCCCACCATTTTGAGCATGTCGATCAAAAATAACTGACTCAAAGTTAGAGTCCTCAAGCATTGTCAGGTCATGAGTTTAATGTCAATGATGACTCTATCAAAAAGCCTATGTCTTCAGACAAGAACAAGGTGGAAATTAGCAGCTTAATTAAAACCCTCTGGAAATGGGGAGGTAAATATGATGACTCTGGAACTGAAATGCCATAGGTGTCCACTTCAGGACATACCTACCCAAACCTCAGCAAGCTCAGACCATCCCTTTAATCTTTCTGCCTCAGCTTCTACCTGAGAAGCAGACTTGGTAACTACTGTGTGTTGGCAGCATTGCTGAGTGCTAAGGCAATGAATAATAGGTGTTACTTTGCAAGTTAACAAACACATTATCTATCTGGAATCCAAACCAGGCTACTAATTTTGAGTGTCCATGTCCATTAAAACAATGACTGTAAGAAAGAGTGAAAGGTCAGATTCAGAACTCCTAAGACTTTGTGATTACTTTAGAAAATGCGAAGAGAGGATCTGGGTCTTCAGAAAAATGTTAACCTGTGGACCAGCATTACCAGTCCTCTGTCTCTACCTCACGTACCTCAAACCTCTTAAATTCCATTCCATCTGAGTCAGAATTTCAGTGGTTCTTGACTGACCCTTCTCTTTTCTCAAAGATGAGGTATTTCTTATTTAACCAACTGCTGAATATCTTCTTTTGGAAAAATCTAGTGAAGAACTCCAATGAATGTTTGTACTTCAAGTAATGTATTCCACCAGATTTTAAGCTGCTTCTGGGAGGAAAATCTCCTGCTAATTTTAAAAAAAATTAATTTTTAAGAAAATAGATCTTAGATTTTAGAGAAGTTTTACACTCACAGCAAAACTGAGTGTCAGCAACTGGGCTCCTCTCGCTCTCGCTCACACACAGCCTCTTCTACTACCATTCTGTGGCCCCAAGTGCGCGCTGCCCACAGTGACTACTTACCGAAGACAGTGTGGAAATACGTTGTGATGGACACACAGGACAAAAGTATAGCAGGTGACCAAGGTCAATATCAGCAATAAGAAGCCAGGTGGCCATTCCACACCCTTGAGAGGATGTGATGAGAATGTCACTTTATCCCGGGGGGGGGCGGGAAACCCAGTCTAGGAAAACAACAGACAAATCCAAATTGAGGGACAGTGTACAAAATATCTCACCACTGTGCCTCAAAAGTATTAAGTTCATCACAAACATAAAGACTTGGGAATTGTCATAGTCAAAAGAAACCTAACAGGACATGATAACTCAGTGTCACATGGTACTCTGGATGGGACAACTAAACCATTAAGAGAACATTAGATCATTAGAGAAAAAAACTAATAAGAATATTGAATTTAGTTAAAATTGGTGTGTCCGTATTGGTTCATTAGTACTAATGTAAGATGTTTTTAATGTAACCTATTATAATATGGTAAATTCTGTATGGAATTCATGGTACTATTTTTGTAAATTTTCTATAAATCTGAAACTATCCTAAAATTTAAAAGTTTATTGAACCATTGATAGAAACTGAGATAGAATTATGATTCCAAGGAAAATAAGAAAAGGATGTAATATTTTTAAATGCTAATAAAGATCTCAAGTATTTATTTTTTAAGTTGAATTGAAAGTATCAAACCACTATGTGATGTGTATCTTTTTTGTGTACTTACAAGAAAAATGGAGGCTCAGTTGGTTGAGTGTCCAACTTCAGCTTAGTTCATGATCTCACAGTTAAGTTTGACCCCATAACTGCTCTCTGCTGTCAGCAAAGAGACTTCATGGGATTCCCTCTCCCTCTCTCTCTGTCTTTTTCTCCCCCTTCCTCCCTCACTCACTCCATTGCTCCTGATCTCTTTCTCTCTCAAAAATAAATAAATAAATAAACATTTTAAAAAATAAATAAAAGAAAGAAAAAATGTAGCTCTTTTGCTTTACACTGTTGATTACTGAAAATTACAATTTTACAAATTATTTAAGCTTGTGAGACAAAGTTTTAGATGCTGTCTGGAACTTAGGACGGGATCCACCTGGTTTTTCAAAACATTTTGGGAGTTTCTGGAACAAATATATTTTGAATAGCCTTTATAGACAGTAAAGAAGCCACGATTTCAGAATCATCTAAGACTTGAAGAAACTCTGCGACTGTGATAAAACATTTTGAGAAGATAATTTTCTTATTCTTAGAACAAGAGAAACAACAAGAGAGGCTTCTTCTGATCTTCACAGCAGTGTTTCCCCTTCAACCATGTTTAAACATGATCAAGTTAATTATACTCTTCATTGCATATTTTGTGCAGCAACAAATGGTGTGATTTACAACCTGCCCTTTTTGTTTTAAGCAGTGTTTTCTCTGTGTCTAGGGCAATATTCAGCCTCAAAGAAGTTGCATAGCATGAAATACTCAGCAAAAAAAGTAAGTATCATTAGTGACACATGGAGAAATGTAAAAAAAAAAAA
>NC_043701.1:117194695-117309493 GCF_006229205.1 Suricata suricatta | reverse complement strand
AAAACAAAACAAAACAAACAAAAAAAAAAACGAAAAAAAAAAAGCAAGCAGCAGCTCCCTCTGGTGGCTAGGCATGGTTTGATGTGGTAAGTCTTGGAGTCTGTTCTCAGAGGCTCCGCCCCTGCCTGAGGGGAAATGAGCAGCAGGAGGTGAAGTGCGCACCTTCACAGACTCAATTGCGGAGTCACCACCCCCAGTCAGGATCGCGATTGCAATGGGGGAAAGGAAAAAAACAAAAAGCAAAACACCGAGTCTCTCTTAGTTTCCGATAGCTTTGCTCAAGACGCTGTGCGCTGCTGGAAATGAGCTGGGAGCTCCTACATTCTAAGTGTGCGCCCGGGCCTCCACCCGCCACCAACTCTTTGTTGAGGGTCCCCTTGGTGTGCGCCTTATTTTTTCCCTGTGGGGACCTGGGATTCGCTCAGTCCGTGCAGGGGGCGAGGTGTGCCGTGGAAATGCGGTCCGTGGTCCCGTTCCCAAAACCAAGTTCGAATTGCTCGCGCCTGGCGCAGTCAGCGCTCCAGCTGCTTCCCGCCGGGGAGCGCGCCTCCCCAGTGCAGCTGCTTCTCCCAGCCACAGACACCTCTGATTCCCTGCCGAGATGGCTTAGGGCTGGAGGCTATTCCTTCTCTTGCGCCCCGCTACCCAGCAGTTATCTATGGAGTGGGTTTCTGTCTCCAAGCGCAGCCAAGCATTCTATACCTCTTCCCCAGAGACAGTTCTATGAGCGGGTTCCGACTCTGTCTATTCCCTTTGTCTTTTGGGCGCTGCGCACTTGCACCACGTTGGGCTGGGGATCTTACCTCCCTGCCCGTCCCGGGCTGGCCCGTCCTCGGATCTCCCCCGTTCGCCCCCACTCACTCAGATATCCTTGAGGTTCTATTCCTTCTGGAGTTCGTGTTTTCTCCTTCCGCTCTCTCAGATGAACGTAATATCCTTCTCAGTTCAAAAAATGGTGCGGAGGGAGTTTACAGAGCTCCCTTCCTCTCCGCCATCTTGGCTCCACTGAGGTTCTAAACTTTTGAGATTATAAGCTTCTCAAGTGTTTGCAGTGCCCCAGTCGTTTGAACTGAATGGGCATTTTGGAATCATTCCTGCATTTTGTAAGTGGGTAAATGGAGATTCCAAAAGACAGCCACTTCCCAGGCTCACAAGGAGTAAAGAGATGTGGCCTGGATGAAAATCTGGTAAAAACATGGACACCAGGAGGTGGGCATCATGGTTGGTGGCAGGGAGGGGAATGCGGGGGAGGGGGGGCTAACACCCATAGGGTCTGTTCTCCAAAGTTTCCAATTGATAGAATATGTGGATATGAAAACTTCCTGGTTTAGCTATTTGACCAGTAATATTCAAAGCGAAGACTCTAAACCCAGTTCTCAAATTTCAAATACCTTTGTGAAAATCTTGCTCTGGTACTGTTTGTGATGCTTTGGTACTGTTCTGAGCATTTAAAAATGTGCAATATATGGCTTAACATTTGATACATTTGTACAAATGACATAAACAATAACAAGACTCTAAAAAGGAAACAGAACCATAGGGGCGCCAGGGTGGCTCAGTCGGTTAGGCTTCCGACTTCGGATCAGGTCTGATCTTACTTTAGTGGGTTGGAGCTCTGCCTCAGGCTCTGTGCTGACAGCTAGCTCAGAGCCTGGAGCCTGCTTTCGGTTCTGTGTCTCCTTCTCTCTCTGCCCCTCCCCCTCTCATGCTCTGTCTCTCTCTGTATCAAAAATAAATAAAACATTAAAAAGATTTTGAATTTAAAAGGAAATAGAACAATAAAAGTTGAAGCAGGGTGCTCTGAGATCTGAGCAAGAAGGCCTTAATGATCCCGTGCGCTGGACTAAACCTAAAGCTTCTTCCTGATTCTAGGACATTGACTTCCCTTTTCTTAAAACATTTACTTGAGACAATTTGTCATTGTAAATTCTTCTCTGCCTTTTGAGATGCAAATCTTTTTAAAAGCCTCTTGCCACTTTTGCAATCCAGGCATGTCTTTCTCAAGGACTTAGGAGTCATCTCTCTGAAATGTCCTCATCAAGGAAGACATGTTCCCTAAGCCCAGCTCCTGCTGGAGGGTAGGAGTCTAACTTCCTCAGGTTCCTAGCTCCAATTTGTAACACTGCCTCCTCTCAAGAAGAAAAAGTTTTCTCTTACTTTGGTTAAAACCAATCAGCAACAGAAAGCCTACAATCTCCCCTTGACCCCAGTTTGTAAAAACCTCAGTCTTATGCTCCAGTGAAATTGAATTTAGACTCAGTTCTGGCCTCCTGCCGTGGTACAACAGTCTCAAATAAACTCCTCCTTGTCTGTTAAAATTTGTCCAGTGCAGTCGGTTAAGCATCTGACTTCAGCTCAGGTCATGATCTCCTGGTTCATGAGTTTGAGCCCCGAGTCAGGCTCTGTGCTGACAGCCCAGAGCCTGGAGCCTGCTTTGGATTCTGTGTCTCCCTTTCTCTCTGCCCCTCTTCTGCTTGTGCTCTGTCTTTCGTTGTCTCTCAAAAATAAATAAATATGTTAAAATTATTTTAAATTTGCCTTGTCCAGTGCAATTTCTGCCTTGACAAGTCAAATCTCCATTCCTCACACTACATTCAGAAATGCTTTAGGAGGTAGGTCCAAATAAGGTCTTGGACCCAAGACCTCAATTTCTGCTAATTTAAAAGCATTTTGCCCAGTGTTAATTAGCAGAGAATGACCTTTCAATACTGGTTTTGCTTCATTTTGATCAAATTTAAATCTAAATTCACTTCTCCCACTGGCCTTTGAAGTAATTTTCCCTACACTTGAATCAAGACAATCAAGTGACTGTTTCATAGGTGTACCACCAATATGGCCTTTTTTGTTTTTCCAAGGAAAAAGCTGTAATCTAGCATAAGCTTTCCCTAACTAAGGACTCACTAAGGACAGATGAAGAAGTCTCCAGAAGATAAAACCCCTCTTTGCATTCCATTGCCACTGGGAACTCCCTGTCTTTTTCAAGCTAATGCAGAAGAGCTGAAGATGACATCAATAAAGATGTAAATGCCTACAAGAGAGTGCAGAGTGTATACTGGGTGTTTGCCTTGCAATTCTGGGCAAGCTTTAACTGTACAGAGCAGCATGAATCATGCAAAATAATCAATCGTCAGATCAATCGTCAGAAACTATGATATCAAACATTTGCATTATTTTAACTTAACTCAAATTCTTCATCAGAAACAACAAAAGAATTTATTTTCTCTCGGAGTCATACTTCTACTTAAACACAAGTGGAAAAGCAGTCTGCAGCCAGGCTGCAGGGCGCCACTACACCAGAAATATGTATTATTTTGTACTGTAATGTTCCTAAACAATGAGTCCTAACTTAGTAAGCTTGTCCTCAGGGCCCAAGAATTTTTCTATTGAGGGCAGATCTGAGACTGCTTCAATTAAGGTCAATACGGAGCCCCAGGGTGCAGAGCTCTGACAGGTCTCTGCTGATCAGGCCCCAAGTTCACACTCAGCCGATTTGGAGGAGAATTCTAGGTTCGAGGGATTATGTGTGCCACTCCCTAAATGCACAGTGCTGATGTTTCCAAGACAAACTCTTGGAAGTTTTAATGCTCAACCCTTTATCTTCCTTCTTGTATACCTGGAGGGGATTTTGTAACTTTATGCCAGTGGTCTATGCCAGTCTTTCCATTTGACTTTTTTTTTTCTTTTGTTAAAGACAAAGGTTAAGCAGGAACTGTTTGCTGTAGTTATTTGTGGATACGCTTCTATTTCTTTTCTAGTGTCTCTTTCAGCTGCTCCAGATCCTTCTTTAGTTTTCATCTTTTTACAAGGGCAACATTCACCTTTTTCTTTCTCCCCTACGTATATCTTTTCTATAAACTTACTTGAGCAGGAGCCAGGGTGTGGTTTGCAAAGTACATGAGATTATTCAGGACAGACATTTTAAATTTGGCTCTCTCTAGGAGCCAAGCAGATTGCAAGTGAGTGAAACCATCTTAGTTTAAGATAAATGACATCTTTTATTGTGTGCATATTAAATTCTAAAAATAGTCTTCACTTGAATCAAAACAGAGAGTGCCCACCAAGCTTCCTTGAGATACCCAGACTCTAAGTGTACATTTTATTCTCCTACTTGTGAGAGGGATTTTGTCATAAGACATATTTTTCTTCCATAAAAAGTATCTGTTGGAACAAAATGACAACTGTCAACTGATGTTTGACCCTGCTGCTGGGAAGCTAATAAGGAACGCTGACTAACGCTCTGAACTGACAGGTACATACGTTACGCTTCTTCAAGGGGTTGGTGTTTACTCATTAAACAGACTCAGTGATGCCAAACTGTCTACTATTTCAAGGTTAAACATATGAATTTATTTTAAATGTGGATGACCCAGAGGTTAAAAATACTTCCCGTACTTGCTTTAAGACACTTTAAAGATCAAGCAGTATACGTATTTGCATCATATGAAGGCTTTGGGGCAACAATTTTCCGTCTTCGGTGTTGAAAACAAATTATATGACACAAAGCAGCACACCAGCAGGCAGCTCCCTCGGGCTCAGCGAGCAAGCGTGCGATGTGGTGGTGAGCAGGACCGCGGCGCCCAACGCCTTGCCCGCGCCTAAGTTCACCCACCACAACTCATCAGCACTCAGCTCTCTGATCCGATGAGCCAGTGTGAAACGGCTCCTGGGAGGCTTATGTCCACACATACAGCAAAGCTATAGGTGAAAATACTGTGTTCTTTGCCACCCGTGTGCTGCCTCTTGCTAATCTGCCATTTTATAGGGTGCTTTCTTGGCATGAACACAGAAGATAACGGGCAAAATCACAGTGTCTCCAACCTCATGTAGAGTTAAACTCGAGTAAATTTAATCAGATGACCTGAATGTATTGTTTCTTTTTGTGTTTCTTTTTTGTGCAAAAAAAAAAAAAAAAGTATTAAAAATACAATTGTCTCTGTACAAGAGTAAATGGCTTTGTTTAAAATATACTTTAAATCTTATATATTTTAATCAATTTGTTGGCTTATGATACACATCAAAAAGGGAACAATGGTAATTGTACATCTTGCCTGCATCTCCATCTGACCAGCACCCAGATTCCTGGCAGCACAGTCCTTTATTCGCTCCACCAAGAGTTAACATTATCTTGACTTTTACACTGTATATGTTGCTTTTGGTTGCTATAAAAATGAAATGAGACTGCAATCATTTTGAATCACTTTGAATGACTACTATCATTTGAATGATGTAAATGAAACCATCAGTTACTAGCTGTGGCTCCATTTATTCAACATTATGCTTGTATGTTTTGTCCATGTTATTGGTCGAAGCTGTAACTGGTTCATTCTTATTGCTGCATAGTACTCCACTGTGTAAAGACGGGCATGCTTATCTGCTCAGGGTTTACCTTTCTTTTAAAATTACAATTCTCAGAATGTATTCCTCCATGGCTGGCCTTCTAGAAGCAAAATTATCAAAAAGATAAAACTAAAACCAGAATAAAAGTTTATTCACAGTTTCAACTTTATTCATTAATTTTTTTTCATAACACTTTATAAGGAATTTTTCTAGAGTCCAGGAACACAGTAGTCCGCACACTCTTGTCCAGGCTATAAGCAGAACACCTAAAGCAATTCAAGTACTGTAGGAAGGACCATTTTTATGTAGACATAAAAAAATCATCACAAACTTCTCAAAACTGTCCTCTACGAGTATTATAAAAACAGGATCCTGAATTAAATGAAATAGTGTCTTCTCCAGTGTGAATCCCCTTTATTTTTATCATTTGAGTTTCTGATAGTCCCAAGTAATTAGTTTGCTGGGAAAGACAGAGTAGAGAAAAGGTTAAGAAGGTATTGGCTGGAGGACTGCATTGATTTCCCATGAACAAATTGCTTCTGAAGGTTTGTGATGATTAATTATGTTCTGTTCAGAGAAGAAGGCCTCCTCCTCCTCTACTTTCGCTTGAACTGGTTACATTTGCCCTGCCTCAGATCCCTGCCCGGATTACTGGATGCCTTTCAACCTGTCTCTGGCTCAGAGCTCAAGTTGTCTATGAGAAAAGACAAAGCATTCAGAGTGAACGTAATAGGTACAGAGTGAATTTGAGCTGCTCTTGTCTTTGTCACACTGAAGAGCACGATCAGTCACAGGTTTTCCCCAGTCATTAGAAGTAATTAGATTTACCATAGTAACTAGTGACTTTGAGGCCTATATTTAAAGGAGAGAAAGAGCAGCAACATGAAGAATTCTTAGAAATGGAATCATACGCATTCCAAAGTAGATCCAGTTAGTAAAAATCACACTTATCTAGGATTAGCCATCAAAGACATTATCTTGCCGATGAGCAGTGTTTGGCTGTTTTCTCTTTGATGGTTTATTTATTTTATTATTTTTATACTTTTTTATGTCTTTTTTTTTTTAATTTTGAGAGAGAAACAAAGAGCACAAGTGGGCAAGGGCAGAGACAAAGGGAAAGAGAATCCCAAGCAGGCTTCATGCTGTCAGAGCAGAGCCTGATGCAAGGCTTGATCTCACGAATTGGAAACTCAACCAATTAAGCTACTCAGGTGCCCCTGTAAACATTTTAATTTTAAAGAGAATTTTAGCTTCACAGCAAAATTGAAAGGAGAGATTTCCCATGTACTCCTTGACCCTGTCACATGCATAACCTCTTTCACTATAATTTGTTAAAAACAAACGAGCCTTCATTGACACAGCATACTCATCCAAGGCTATATCTTAGGGTTCATTCTTGGCATCATACATTCTTTGAGTATGAACAAATATTTGTGACTATCATTATAATAAAATACAGAGTATTTTCACTGATGTAAAGTCCTCTGTGTTATACCTATTCATCCCTCTTACCCACCCTCCAATCCCTGACATCTTCTGATCCCTTTAATGTCTCTATAGTTTTGTCTTTTAATTTTTCCAGAATGTTACATGATTGGAATCGTACAGTATGTATACTTCTTATATTGGTTTCTTTCAGTTAGTAATGTGTATTTAAGTTTCCTTCATGTCATTTCATGGCTTCCTAGCTCATATTTTTAGAGATGAATAATATTCCATTGTATGAATGCTCCGTAGTATATTTATCCAATAAGAGACAGGGGAATTCAATAGAACTATTGCCAGTCTTACAGGATGGAGAGACAAAATATCAAAGACTTCAGTGAGCTAAAATTTCAGTACACTAGAAGGATAGAGAGCTGAGCTCAGCTTGTCATTGAATTTGTCCTAATAATATTTGCACAAATTCTGAGACTGACATGGGACATGCAGAAATTTTAAAGAATGGAGTATAGAGATAAAGTAAAATAGACATATGTAAATAAAAGGATTTATAAGACTTTATATGTAAAAATGCTTTTTAACATTTATTTATTTTTGAGAGACAGAGAGAGACAGAATGTGAGTGGAGGGGCAAAGAGAGAGAGAGGGAGACACAGAATCTGAAGCAGGCTCCAATTTCTGAGCTGTCAGCACAGAGCCCAATGCAGGGCTTGAACTTGAGGGGCTTGAACTCATGGATCATGACCTGAGCCAAAGTCATACACTTAACTGACTGAGCCACCCAGGCACCCCAAGACTCTATATTTTAAAGATGGAAATAATTTCCAAATTTATCTATAGATACATTCAAATTCAAATAATAACTACTCAATTTATAAACTTAATTTGTAAATAAAAAACTATAGGTAAGATGAAATATACATAATTGTGAATACAGAGACTGTGTTCAACAAACTTATAGAACAATTCTGGGTATTTCTAAGGAGAGATATTATCAATGTAAGATCAATATTAAGATACATTTTAAACCTACATTGGAGTGCCTGGGTGGCTCAGTCAGTTAAGTGTCCGGCATCAGCTCAGGTCATGATCTCATGGTTTGTGGGTTTGAGCCCCATGTCAGGCTCTGTGTTGACTGCTATCTCAGAGCCTGGAGCCTGCTTCAGATTCTGTACCTCCCTCTCTCTCTGACCCTCCTGTGCTCGCGCTGTCTCTCTCTGTCTCTCAAAAAGAAATTTAAAAATATAAAATAAAATAAATCACTTCTCTTTTTTAAAAAAAGAAAAAAAAAACCTGCATTAATTAAGAAAATATGCTATTGGTGCAAACACACAAATAGATTAGTGGAATAGAATAGAGTCCAGAAACATAACCACACATGCACAAAGATGGCAACACATAACTGTGAGAAATTATAGTCTTTTTAATAAATGGTGTTGGGTCATTTGTACGTCTATGTGGGGGGAGTGTTTGTGAATTTCTACCTTACGCTATATACAAAACTTAATTCTTCATGTATTATAAATCCAAGTAGAAATGGAAAAAATAAAAATGCTTTAGAGGATAAACCAGGAAAATGTGGTCTTAAACTCAGGGGTAGGCAAAGATTTCCTAAGCAAGCCATAAATGGTACTAACCATAAAGGAAAACAATGATAAATTAGACTATATTTAATTACCACTTCTGTCAATCAAAAGACACAATCAAAAGTGGGAACAAACAAGCCACAAAATGGGAAATGGTATTTTAGCTATATCTTGAAATTTTAATATATAGTTTGAATACGTAATAATGAGTATGAAACCATTTTTATATTTAACAATATGATGAATATTGCAAACACAATGTTGACTGAAATTAGCCAAAGTTACTACAGTACCATGCCTATGATTCCACCTGTATAATGCTCAAAAACATGTGACATTAGGTTATACTTTTGGAAGTGACTAGAAGGAAAATAAGAGGGATTCTGGGCACTGATAGGATTCTTTTTTTTTTTTTAAGTTTATTAATTTATTTTGAGAGACAGCACATTAACAAGTGTGGAAGAGACAGAGAGAGAATCCTGATGCTGGGCTCAGTCCCATGAACTGTGAGATCATGACCTGGGCTGAAATCAAGAGTAGGATGGTTAACAGACTGAGCCACCCCGGTGCCCCAAGATTCTATTTCTTGATTTGACACTGAATGCAGCAATCTGTTTGCTCGGTGAAAATTCATGGATCTATGCACACACAATTTGTGATATAGTGCACAGATACGTAAATACATGTGTATATATCATCTATTCATCTACTTATCTATCAATCTATCTATTAGACTTCAATATGTTCTTTAAAGCTTGATGTTTCGGTATAAAAATGGCCATTAATTGACTTTTTCAGCACACAAATACAATGAACAACTACTTTGTGCCTAGTGCCAGGTACTATGTTAGATATTCAAGAATGATTCATTAGCAGTATAGAAAAAAAATCTTCCACTAGTATTTTCTAATAAAAGACAAGCACAAATGATTATTTACTTGATATAACATACCTATATCTTAATAAACTTGTGTATTAAATGATGGTAAAAATATGGACAGTCCCATTATTTTCTGACAGCGACATGTGTTTTGGAAGTGTAATGCCAAATGGAGACTATACCCTGTCATTTAGTTGTATCTCCATTAAAAATAAATCCACCAAGATCAAATAACTTAAAATCATAAAGTCTGATACTTTTTTAATTAAAGATTTTTTTGAGGAAGGTAGTGAAATAGCATCGAAATATTACAAATATTTTCATAGGAACATTACATTTCTCTACCAAACATTGTTGACTTTTGTGGAGACATTCACTGTATTTTGCATCGGGTAACATTGTGCTTTGGCTGGCCCTGAGCCTAAGATGAACTCTCCCTGTTGATCAGAATCCCCAGTCTTCCCAAAGACAAGCAATGCATGAGAATGCACCAGGGAAATACCACAATCTGTAGTCAGAATGGCTTAATTGGGATAAGGTGCAGAAAAGAGACTCAGTGTATTCATATAACCCAATGGTATTTTAGTAATTCCATCATTCATATTCTTTGGGTGTGTAATTGGCTAAAAACATAAACTAGGTATCAAAATGTGCAATCAACATAGCAATATGCTTGTTTCAAGTATTCCATTTTCACAGAAATGGACAACTCAAAGCAAATATGTTAATACAGCATCAATAGTCAAGTGTTGCTTGCTATCTTGAGGCTAGAGGACCTTGAAAATGTACATGCAAAGTTTATTTAAGACAAACAAACCCAACAAACAATTTCCAACAAATGATCTGCTTGCTTTATTTATTTACAGCCCTGGAACTGCCTTCCACTATAATTTGTATTGGCACTTAAAACTTTTAAATGATTTTCAAATACAATAACTAGCTACTAGTTAGAATGCCCCCAGAAGTTCTCTCTCTCTCTCTCTCTCTCTCTCTCTCTCTCTCTCTCTCTTTCTTTCTTCCTTCCTTCCTTCCTTCCTTCCTTCCTTTCTTTAGAGTGTATCAATAGAAAATAAGAAACTAAGTTGACAGTTTGCATTCTATTTTCCTTTAATTTTGAACGATATTATTTTTATTTAAGATAATTCTTATATAATGGTCTGGCAGAAAACAAATACACTTTTGCAAAGGAAAATAAGCATTTTATTCACAATTCATTCTCCTTTCTCTCTTTAGTGGAAGTGGGGTAAACTCTTATTCTGGAAGATGTCTTCAATCTCCATTAGGAAATGCTAATTCCACTTCCATTTTAAGGAACTGGCAAAGTGAAATAGTGTCACTCCCTGTTATCTGCTAGCAACTTGTAACTACATGTTCTCTACCAGTTAATACTAATCAAAATCATAGGTCATAAATAAATGTAAGGATTATCCACATGATATGAGAAATCCTTCACTCTTGGTAGTTTTACTTTGTATCCTTGCATTAATGCCCATGTTCAGAAAAAAATATTTACCTTTCCTGTTTGTGGGATTTATGAAAGTGTGCTGTATCATTATATAAAAGATATGTGTTGAAAAGTGTAATGGCAAATGACCTTTTGATTTTGGTTTATGAATTTATAATTAGAATGTCATCCTATGTTTCTTAATTACATTGCATCCTATAAGAAATAAACATTTTACTTTAGTTCATAGTAAAAGTAAACTTTCCTTCTTCTGAGCAAGTTTTATTTTCATTTATTTATTTTAGTTTTTGTATGTATACTGTGGATCTTGTAAATCAATGTGTTTTTCCCCCCTAGGGTAGCCAGGAAATACAAAGCCTAGTTATGACCTATAGAAGGTGAAAGTTACAGGATCTCCTGACATGTGCCTTGAGGGGTAAAATTTATTACTAGCTGCATCTGATATTCCCATCTATGTTCTCTTTGTGTCTCTCACACCTTACCTAAAATACATTTTTGGTATCTTGTTTTACTTTTCTTTTCTAAACTCACAATTTTTTTAAGTACAAAAGAAGTTTAAAAAATAAAGATATAAATTTATTGCTCTCACCTTTTTAAAAATAAACCAATCAATAAAAATATCTGATTCCAGTAAGTTCATATCCCATCTAGAAGAGGGTTTTTAAAATTATTTTTCATGTTTATTTAGTTTGAGAGAGAGAAACAGAGCATGAGCTGGGTAGGAGCAGTGAGAGAGGGAGACACAAAATCCAAAGCAGGCTCCAGGCTCCGAGTTGACAGCAAAGAACCTGACATGGGTCTTGAACCCATGAGCAAGATTGTGACCTGAGCTGAAATCAGACACTCACCAACTGAGCCACCCAGATGGCCCATCTGGAAGAGTTTTAAATGACTCACTTACTGTTGCTTAAACTTTGTTTAATACAGAAACATGTAGAACTATGGCAATCACAGAAGTGATTTAGGAGAGCATTGATGGAATCCAGAAAAGGCAGTTTTCCATACTTTTGAACTCTAACCTCTTTGTTAGTATAAAGTGAGTACAGGATAAGGCAATGAGTGTGCAGTGAAGAGATGACTCCAAAATACATTACGTTATTGCTTATATGTTCTAGTCAAACATGTTCTAATGCACTATGATTCATTTGCTATAATGCAGCACTGTCCGACAAAAAATAAACTGTAAGCCGCAGATATAATTTTAAGTGTTCTAGTAGCTGCATTAAAACAAGTAAATGGAAGCAGATAAAAATATTTTAAATAAATTTTTCCTTTAATACTATACATCCAGGGACATCTGGGTGGCTCAGTCAGGTAGGCATCTGATTTCAGCTCAGGTCATGATCTCACCGTTACTGAGTTTGAGCCCCAAATGGGGCTCTGTGCTGCCAGCTCAGAGACTGGAGCCTGCTTCTGATTGTGTGTCTCACTCTCTCCCTTTCCTTCCCCCCCCTTAAAAATAAACATTAAAAAATTTAATACCATCTTTCAAAATATTTTTCAATTCAGTTAAAGTAAAAAATATTGAGGAAGTTTATATTCTTTCTCTATTTCTATTTTCCCTTTCAGTTCTATCAGTTTTGTTTTATGTTTTTTAAGATGTATTAGTGCATAAACTTTTAAGATTGGTATAGTTTCTTGGTAATTGACCTCTATTAATATTTTGCCTCTCTTTATTTCTGATGATACTCCTAATTCTAAAGTCTAATTTATGCTATATTAATACAGGCAATCCAACTATATTAATACAGTTTTAGCATGGGATACCTTTTTAATAATCTTTTAATTTTAAATTATCTATGTCTTAATAGTTAAAGTGGGCATCTTGCAGACAGTATATATTTTATTTGAAAATCTCTGACTTACAACCAGGATGTTCAGACCATCTATAGTAATACAATTATTGATATGGTTGGATTTAAATCTACCATTTGCTAGCTAGATTTTATTTCTCCTCTGTATTATTTATCCGCATCATTCTTTCCTGCCTTTTTTATGATTATTTATGATTCCAATTCAACTCCACTATGGTTTTATTAGTTAATTAGCTAGTTAATTAATTACTCAACTATTAAATATACATGTTTAAACATACGTTTAGTTAAATATACAAGTTTTAAATATACACATGTAACTCATCTAAATCTATGTTCAAATAATATCACACCATTTTAGGTATAATGTGAGAAAGTCACAACACTGTATTATATGTCTAAGTCCTCTTTCTTATTCACGGCTTTGTCACTGGCACGCGGCATATATGCCTGTGGCAGAAGAAATGGGATTCCCCTCGCAGTCCGTCAGAGGACACGGATGCCCTGTATACTCTACCACATTTCTGTTCTTTATTCTTTTCAAGTTTCCTTTCGAATGGCTTGAAACTATGAGATGAGGAAATTTGTTTCATTTTTACTTGTATTTTAATTTTTTTACAGAATCACAAATCTCTTTGTTTACTATGCATGTTAGCAAATATAAATAAATAATAAAAAATTCAGTCAGGCAAATTGTTTAAAAGCAGTATTTATAGATTCTGTTCATGGTTCTGAGTGAACTTAGACTGCTTCTATAACATGAACAGCTCAGAGTGGAGAGTTTCTTCTATTATTCACAATGTAGCTCCTAACACTGAGTGTTACCAAAACCCATAACCAATAACCCTTCTCCAAGCTGTCTTTTCTCACTTATGAATCTCGCTGAAATTATGTTGTTTCTTTATTCTTAAGAAAAATGTGTTGTAATTTTATAACTATGAGAGAATAAAAATAAAAGACAAAAAGTAAGAAGCAATAAACTTGGATTTTTTTCAAAATTATTCTATTTTCTCTACAACATGAAAGAAGAACCCCATGTAAACTTTTAATGGGTGTTTGTTTTGGTTTGTTTTAGTTGGCTGAATAAAATAGAAGCTTGACAGAGAAGTCTTCCCGCTTTGTTTGTTTCAATCCCCAAATAATGCACTTCATAATAATGTGTTTAGTATTCACATATGCTAATTCTGGTGCTATAAGCAAGAATGGGAAGAGCTTTAGGAAGGCCAGAAGAATATTAGAAAAAAACTACTTTTATGTGGAAATAGTCTCTCCTGGGAATACTTTCTCCATTACTTCATTAGTTTCAATGACTTCCACTCACTCTTTGGCCACAGTTCATTCATAATATATCAATGAATCAATGTTCTAAACTGCACATCAAAACTCAATAATAAAAAAAGAACTCAATTAATAGAGCTTAATACAATAAATTATCAAAAAATCGCACAAAAACAAACACAGAAGTAGGAATCTAGGACTGATACAGGAGATAAACAATATATCCATCCTGTCACCCCTGGTATGTGTGGTGTGTGTGTGTGGTTAACTCATATGTCCCCGATGATGAAAAGAAAGAATGAGTTATGTCAGTCTAATCTCTACTTAATTTTAGACTTATGCCACTTCTCAGTTCATTAACCAGAGCTATTAGCTGATAGGTCAAGACTAATTTCAAGGGAATCTAACCTCAAAAGAAGCTTTAGGGGAGCCTGGGTGGCTCAGTCCGTTAAGCCTCTGACTTCGGCTCAGGTCAGATCTCACGTTTGTGGGTTCGAGCCCCGCGTCAGGCTCTGTGCTGACAGCTAGCTCAGAGCCTGGAGCCTGCTTCTGGTTCTGTGTCTCCTTCTCTCTCTGCCCCTCCCCCTCTCATGCTCTGAGACATTTATAAACATTTATAAAATGAAAGAAAAAAAGAAGTTTTAATAGTTCAAGTAAAGAAAGGCGAAGGCGGGTTAGAAAATGATGTCAATCAGGCAATAGTGCCTGACATCATTACTTTTTATAAAAACTTACTTGATCTTGCTAAGCATGTCAGATCCCTATGATATGCTCTAATAGCAAAGGTCATTTTAATATGTGATATAATTATAAATTAGTTTTATTTGTATGCTATTTTATTTTATTAAAATCTGTCTCCAATTAATGAGAGGAGATATTTTCAAATGATGTATATGATAAATGGTTAGTCTCCAAAATATACAAAAAATTATAAATAAATAATCCAGTTTAAAAAATGAGCAGATGACATAAATAGATACTTTTCAAAAGCAGACATCCAGATGACCAGCAGACACGTGAAAAGATGTTCAACATAACTTATCAGAGAAATACAAATCAAAACTACAATATGCTATTACCTCACACCTGTCTGAATGGCTAAAATCAACAACACAAGAAATAAACAGGTGTCCGTGAGGATGTGGAGAAAGGAGAGTCCTGTGTGCTATTGGTGGGAATGCAAACTGGTGCGGCCATGCTAGGAAACTGTATAAAAGTTCCTCAAAAAGTTGAAAATAAAAACATCTTACGATCCAGCAATTGCACTAGTGGGTATATTATCCAAATATTATGAAAATACAAACTCCAAGGGATACATGCACCTCAATGTTTATAGCAGCATTATCTACAATAACCAAACTATGGAAAGAGCACAAATGCCCATTGACAGATAAATGGATAAAAAAGATATGGCATATGTGTGTGTATGTGTGTGTGTGTGTATACATGGATTTTATATATGGATGTTATATAATATATATATATTTATAATATATAATTTTGTATGATTTTCCAACTTTCCAAGTATATACATATATATGTGTGTGTGTATATATATAGTGGGATATTATTCAGCCATCAAAAATCTTGCCATTTTCAACGATGTGGATGGAGATAGAGAATATTATGCTAAGCAAAATAAGTCAGAGAAAGACAAATACCATATGATTTCACTCATATGTGGAATTTAAGAAACAAAACAAATCAGCCAAAGGAGAGAGAGAGAGAGAGAGATCAGAAAACAAAAAAACAGACTCTTAACTATAACTATACAAGCCTCTGGTTACGGGGGGGTGGGGTGCGGGGGGGAATGGGTGAAACAGGTGATGGGGATTAAGGGGTGCACTTGTGGTGACAAGCTCCAGGTTCTCTAGGGATGTGCTGAATCACTATATTGTACAACTGGAAGTAATATTACACTGTATGTGTGCTAACTGAAATTTAAGTAAAAACTTTAAAAATAACAAAAATATTCATAATTTTTATCATCATACATGATTTATTTTGTATTCCTTATTGTGCCACCTAAATTAGTTTGTATATATTACTGTGGGATAGTTAAAAGTAAAGCTTTTTAAAATATTTCTTTGTCTTCTCTCTCTTGCTTATGGCATAGTGATTTGTATGTATGAAAAAAATCAATATTTTATTTTAAAACATCATTTTGGAAGATGGTGAGTTTGAACCTTAACTTTTAAATGTTTACAGCAGAACAAAAAACTCTATTAAAATACTGTGAAAACACAGTGAATGCGTACAGCAAGCCTGTACATGTCTGATGTCATTCAGATTGTCTCCTACGGGAAAGTTTTGATAAATGATCACCTAACATAATCATACAAGAACGGCTACCGTGATGGAAAAGATAAATCACTAGTGAGACTGTGTCCCAGTATTAGTAACAATTGATGATTAAACATAGATTTTTAGTTTAGACAGGGATCTAGGTAATAGAGGGAAGTCAAACCATTTCTGAGGTAATCACCCACCACATTTGCTGGTGAATTGGATCAGTTACAGGGAAGTAATGAAAAACTCTGTCTGCTCTCCAGTCTCTGTGGGAAGCTTCCACATGTATGGCTCTTGTCTTGGCTCTTGTCTATTACATGACAGGAAGGAAAACTTGGGGAGGACCAAAGCCAAACTCAGCATTCTGCGCCGACCAGGCCAGGTGTGATGCTGTCAAAGCGACAGGAACATTTAAACCTCAATGGGATACAATGTATTTTTCACAGTTCACATAGCAAGGGGTCAATTAGACACAGTGCCACCACACATTTTTATAATACGTTTTGTTTCCATGGAAGCATAAGTGTCTATTTTTAGGTATTTCGGGATAACATAACCAGGGATCCTGTGTTGGTTACGATCCTTGAGGGTTTGGCTTGCAGTCCCTGCAGTGCCCCATGAACAAACTTTTCTTGGGCTTGAGCAGCGCTCTGGTCCAACAGGGAAGAGCTGTTAATAATCTCTTTGAGCACAGAATTCACCAATGTACATTGTACAATGTACATTATATTTCAGCTGATCCTCTTCAATATATGTAAATATTTCAACCTGACTCAGCTGAACTTAATCTGAATTAGCAATTTATTTTTTAAACAGTGAGCCATTGTAGCATTTTATGTGTGACATTGTGTTGTTGTTAGAGTGCCTGATATGTGCAAAGTAGCATGCTAGGCTGCAGAACTGATCTAAGAAAATGAATCCAATGTAGCCTCTGACATTACTGGCTTATAACCAAAAAGAATATTTAGGCTGAAATATACCAAGTTTGCTTATATGGGACACATAGCTGGTGATGTAATAAAAGATGTAGGCACAGTGCTGAGGGGTCGTGGACATTTTTGTTTTAGTTAGTCAAGGTGACCTCGAGGTAGTTTCACTGGTAGAGAAAATTAAGGTGCAAAGGTTTTGGAAGCCAGAACTGGATGCCGCATGGAAAGCTTAAGGATGTGAAATTAAGTGGTGTATTTGACAGTAATCATGAGTCTGTGACAAATCCCATCCAAGACATGAGAACAGGAGCACAGCAAGTTGGGTTTGGGCAGATTGGGAAGGGCTGAGGATGCCAGCCCAAATCATCTGCATTCCATTTCAGGACATTTTAAAGCAGTTTGAACAAGAGAATTGCCTTGTCTGAAAAAAGCTGCATAAACCTCATCCAAAGACCTTGGTGAGATTTTTGAGATGGGAGACACAGAAGACAAAGGTAACAAGTCAGATATGGAAGGGATTTGTACTTGAAAATGAAAACCCAGAGTGATCTTGACCTATAGTGAAATAAACAGACAGAACTGTGCTCTCTTTCATCAGAGTAGCGTCAAAGTCAAACGACTTTTCTGCCCTCACCATAGCCTATGTTGCCTGAAAGCACATTTTTGTACCCTTGTTTTACCAGCATGTCCACCCTGGTAACAAACTGAGCTCCCTCTAAATGTCAGAAGAGAATTAAAGTGTACTGTTATGGGATCTTGCTGCCTGGAGCCCATCAGGCCCCTCGGCACAGAGGGACACAGTGTGCACTGTTGTTAACCTGGGGAAGGTCATTCTCACCCTAGTTAGAGTGGGCAACTAATCTTAACCCTGGTTACTTAACTTGGTCAAATCCAACCAATGTACCTATTTCTGTCACTTTACGAATCGCTTTAACATGTGGAGCCTGTTTTTATTTTGTTTCTTTAATGAATCATTTTTTTTTTTGAGAGAGAGAAGGGGTGTGAGCGGGAGGAGAGGGACAGAGATTGAGAGAGGGAGAAAGAATCTCAAGCAGGATCCACACTGTCAGCGCACAGCCTAATGTGGGGTTCAAACACACGAACCCTGAGATCATGGCCTGAGCCAAAATCAAGAGTTGGACACTCAGTGAATGGGCTGAACCACCCAGGTGCCCCAGGAGCTTATGTACAAACCAATTCTACTGATACCTAACGTGCCTGTAACTTAAAACGTGGAGAGTATATGAGTTATTGAAAGCAGTTTCCAGGAAAGCACTCTAATCTCATAATGATTACAAGAGTTGGGTAGTCCTACTGGATGCCAAAGAAAAGTACTATTACAGAAAATATTTTTGGTAGTTTGACTGAATGGTTACTTTACTTGAGTATTTAAAAACAAGGAGGAAATAGTAATAATGAACATTTATTTACAAGTAAAGATGGTTCAGACACTACAGTAAATGCTGTGCATGAATACTTTTAACCTCTTCATAAAGACTTTATCAGCTCTTTGTATTTAATACACCCATTTCACAATCCCAGAAATTAAAGCATCTAGAAAACTGATTATTATAAGAATCACAAAGCTAATGAGTAGAGACTTGGCAAAAACAAAATCTCTCTGATAACAAGCCAGGATTCTTAACCATTCTCTTACAGTGCGTTTCCCAGTGTTAAAGTGCCTCTATACAGGAACTTCTTACAAGCTACTAAGTGGTTTCCCTGGCTTTGATTGTCCGTAGGTCTCAGGACCTGCCACTCTCTTTGACCGTCACTCTACATTTTTGGGACATAACATTAGCAAAGTGATTCTGAAATGCTATTATTTTAGGTACATAACGTATCAATGCTGATGATAATGATGTGATAATAGAGTTAATATTTACTGAAGATTTAACACATATTTTAAATAAGTCCCATCCATTTCAGAGCTGCATACAAAATATGAACACAGTCCTATAAATTGTCATGTTTTTATTTTTCATATTTTTATTTTTTCATAACTAGAAATTATTCTATGTTTTTATTGCCTATGTAATTCTAGATGAATCTTCATGCCTAGCTTAGAAATCATTCTTCCAATCAACCTATGTGTCGATTGGTGGAGTGCCCACCCATCCTGCCCTTGTTACATTTATACCCTATTTGGTCCATATATATCACATTTGTCCCATTGCCATTGAAATGACTCTCTTCTCCTTTGTGTCTGTTACAGTGTGAGGACCTAGAAAGTGGGGGGTGCCCATCTTGTACTATTCCCAAGCATCAAGACAGAATAGGTAGTTGTATATAAAAGAAAAGGTCTACATTTCTACTACCTCAGCATATGTAAAAGCACAGGTTGGAAGTGGGGGAAGCTCATCAGAAGTAATTCTCAACTTCCAGTCAACTGGATGAATCATTCATGGAGATATTCTGAAACTTTCTTCGAGGTCCTGGTGAAATTTTTATGCATTGCCTACCCCGGTGTCCTCAACAATGCACATCCTTTCCTCTCTAACTCCTTCAACTCCCTCTGGACTACTTCTTTGGATAAAGTCTCAGGCCAATGACCTAACCCAAATCCTTGACTCGGGCTCTGCTTAAGAGAACCGTCAAACCAAGACAGCTCAGGACATATAAAACTCCATCTTATCTAGAGTAATTTAATCTCTATCTTCCAAAATGTCTTTCCCCACGCTGCTCTCGAGACCTGGAACTGCGTCCCACGCTCCTTAAGACTCCATGGCGGTTCCATGACAACTGCAGCGGGGGATGGTGGCATTGATGCAGCAGAGACAGAGCATGCTCCCGAACCACGTCTTCTGCACAGCCTGCACCCACATCCCCCCACGGGGCCCCTAAAGCAGCCCCGGCTGCTCTGGATTCAGACATCCAGTACTATTACTCACCTCGGCCCCTTAGTCATTAGCGTTGCTGGGCAGCCTTTGACTTCTGAGACGTCTAAAAACGATTCCACATCCTAGGCGAATGGTGCAAGTATACTTGCAATCGTACATTACTGGTCTGAAAAGGAACAGACTGCCTTAGAGAGCTCCAAAAGGAATGCATGCTTCCGTTGGGAAGTTAGAGAAAAGATAATGCTATTTTCTTGAACGAGCCAGTGGAAAAAGAAGTTATTTTGGAGCAGTAGGGACAGGCCAAAGGAAGACAGGCTGGGAAACCAGTTCCTGAGGCAGGGGACCAGACAGCAGATCAAGGTAGGGTCAGCGAAGGTGACAAAGTATGTGAGGAGCTTAGTCTGGCAAAGTTTTCCCAGTATCACCAGTACATTCTCCAGCGACTCCAGACACTAGAGTGTGTATGCCCCCAGCTGTCTCTGAACTCAAAAGTGCTTCTCAGTATGGCAGAGGCACTGGGTCCTTTAGGGCATATTCACTCCCATCTGTCACCGCCCTGTCTTCCTGAAAGTGCTACTGTGGGGTCCAGGCGCCTTCAATTGCTCCATGTTGGGGAGCATTCTCACTGTTCCTGCTTAGCTGGTAGAGCTGCGTGGACAAGGGGGTTGTCCCTGCAGCCAGAGCTGGGGGAAGGTGTAACCCCAACATTAAAGTTAGATGTCCTGGCAGAGCCTGGCGGGCTCGGCTGGTTAAGCTCTGACTTCAGTTCAGGTCATGATCTTGAGGTCGTGAGTTCTAGCTTCAAGTCAGGCTCTGTGCTGACAGCTCAGAGCCTGGAGCCTGCTTCAGATTCTGTGTCTCCCTCTCTCTCTCTGCCCCTCCCTCCCTCTCTCTCTTTCTCAAAAATAAAGATTAAAAAATTTAAAAAATAGATGTACTGAATCTTTATTTTATGAGAAAACTGAGGTGCTATTCCTCAAAGTGATTTTGTTAAATCTTGAAAACGCTCCTGTAAATTATTTGCCAATTTTTTCAACAGTTTTTTTTTTACACCTGACCAAGATGTCACTGCTAGCTCAGGATAGACATAGCCTTCAAGTTTAGGTGCAGTAGGGGGTTAAAAAATACATAGGATGTCTTTGGAACCTATTTGCCAAATATAGAAAAAGGTTTCTTTGGAAAATAAGCACAAAAAGTTCAAAGAGAAACTGTCAGAAGCAATGAGAGAGAAAGCACTGGAGATGTAGATGGATGGAGTGAACAGGAAACAGAGTCCAAAGACAGACAGAGGGCCCAGGTGAGAAGGTTAGGAATAAAGTATAATTCGCCATGAATGGCATAATAAGGCAACATTAAAACATCTTTACTTCTCTGAAAACCTTCTTATTTTTTCTTATTATCTTTTATTTTTTTAATTTTTAATGTTTTTTATTTATTTTTGAGAGACAAAGAGAGTGTGAGCAGGGGAGGGGCAGAGAGAGAGGGAGACACAGAATCCGAAGCAGCTCCAGGCTCTGAGCTGGCTGTCAGCAGAGAGCCTGACACGGGGCTCGAACCCGCGAACCATGAGATCATGACTGAGCTGAAGCTGGACGCTTAACGGACTGAACCACCCAAGCACCCCTCTTATTACCTTCTAAATTTCCTTTTCCTCCCTCCTTTCAGCTTCTATTTTTTATATGGAATTATAGGTGATGTTTATCTGATGTTGGGTGTGTGCGCACTTTTATGACTTCATTTTCAAATTTGAAATATATTATTTTTTCTCTCTCTTTTCTGAGTTCTGACAGTTCTCTTTTCCAATCACACATATCTTTATCACATTTCTTAGCTTTCAGTTCCTATTCATATTTTTCCTATAGTTTCTATTGTCTTCTTAAACTGTTTTAGCGTGTTTAAAATATGGTCTTATATAAGTTATGATACATTTTGTGGGCGACTTTTGTGTGCCTGTATTATTCTTAGAAGGATTTTATGTTCCTCATTCTCTTTTTACAGTGGGTTTGTTTTTTAAATGTATTTATTAATAAAAAATTAAAATGCATCCATAGTCAGTGACCTCATGAAGGTCAAAGAACAGTAGATACATAGAAACGCAAGCATGCATACTATAGCTTCTACAAACCTGAGCACACCATTGATCACTCAACATGATCAGTTTTCATTTTTGCCTTTAAAGAAACAAAACAAAATTGTTCAAGTCTTAACGGTGCTTTTCCTCCCCCAGCTCATTTGGTGTTGATATTTTGAGCTCGAGTAAACAGCAACTCCTCCCCTTACTTTTGATCACATCAAACTAAACCATAAACCAACTTTCAACCCTTCCACCTGAGGACATATCATCAATATTATCTGAACCCATCTATCATGCTAAAGGTAAGTGACATGTTGATATAAGAGTATCTATAACCTCTTCTCAAAACTATTTGAAAATGGCACAGTTTCCTACCGATCGGTTAAAAATTGAATGTGAGAGAAGACTTTGGAAAAACACATTCTAAGACAAAGCTTGAATCTGTCATCCGGTCAACCCAGAAAATACATAAGGTAACTGCACCATTGGGGCAACAGCTATAAAAGGAATTTTGTTGTTATTTTGTTTTTCACCAACTTGAAGCGTACAATTTGAATAATGTTTTTTAGTTCTTTTACCAGAAAAGTGAAGTCATGTGATGATTTGGCTGTTTGTCATACTGTGTGGTATTTCATAAGTAAGAGAAACGAAGAGCTGAAAATATCACATCTTTCCCTCAATCAACTGCTGACATGTATCTGTTAGTTTCATAAACAGCTGATAAAACATGAAGAAGAAATCCTGTGTGCTAACTACAGTTATATGGAGAGGCAACAATTTATCCAGAGGACAAAATACTAAAATGAACTGTACTCAACGTTAAGTTGTCATGAGCATCAGGAAACTTAACCTTTAAAAACTGTATTTTTTTTTTTGAAGTAAGAGTACTTCGCACGAAGCAGCAGTGTGCCTGTGTGTGCTTGCGTCGGCATGTGTGTGTGTGTGTCTGTGTGTGTGTGTGTGTGTGTGTGTGTTGCCGCATGTAAGATTTTAAATTGGTGCAGTTATTTAGTATTTTGAACTTCTGATGCATAACAGATCCTCTGAAAGAAGAGAAAATAACTAATATCAATGACAAGAACAGAGTTGTCTAACATCTAGAAGACTTTTGTGTTTTTTTTTCCCAGAGAAGTAACCAGTTAAATAATTTGTAAATGATGCAAATCCCTGTAAAATTGCTATCCTTCTTTTCAAAGCATTCCTATTAGCAAGCTAATGATAATCTTCACCACTTCAGGATAGTCCAAAATGCAATCATTAAAAAAATAAAACAGTTTTTAAGAAGCATCAAGAAGCAGGTGGATTATTTTCTTTGTCCCTGGACTGATTGACTGATTTCATATTTCTAACCAAATAATCTATGAAATCCAGAAAACACACACATTTCTTACAGATGTTGTGCAGGAATGGACTAATGTTAGCTCTGTGTCACTAGAACCAGTGTGCAGGAGGGAAAGTGAGTAACAATTTCTATTTTACTGATGAATGAAGTTCAGCGTATCAGACTTCCTCAAGGTCACGGCATCTATTTGGGGACAATGTCAAAAAAGTGTTTCCTTTCAAAGTGAATTTTGAGAACTAAATGATGAAAAGTACTATTTTTTTAAGTTGAAAGGTAATATTTGTATATATATTTTGCATGTATTTATACACATATAAATACAAATATATTTAATATTTACACACTTAAAATAAGTATAATCATATGTAGAAGTATAAATTACATAAAAATATGCATATATATTTTAATAGTTTATTGTAAATTGGTTTCCATACAACACCCAGGGCTCTTCCCCACAAGTGCCCTCCTCCCTCACCACCACCTCTTTTCTCCCCTCCCCCTTCCCCTTCAACTCTCAGTTCGTTTTCAGTATTCAATAGTCTCTCAAGTTTTACGTCCCTCTCTCTCCCCAACTCTCCTTCCCTCTTCTCCTCCCCCTGGTCCTCCATTAGGTTTCTCCTGTTCTCCTGTTAGACCTATGAGTGCAAACATATGGTATCTGTCCTTCTCTGCCTGACTTATTTCGTTTAGCATGACACCCTTGAGGTCCATCCACTTTCCTACAAATGGCCAGATTTCATTTTTTCTCATTGCCATGTAATACTCCATTGTGTATATACACTACATCTTCTTGATCCACTCATCAGGTGATGGACATTTAGGCTTTTTCCATGTTTTGGCTATTGTTGACAGTGCTGCTATGAACATTGGGGTACATGTGTTCTTATGCATCAGCACTTCTGTATCCCTTGGGTAAATCCCTAGCAGGGCTATTGCTGGGTCATAAGGGAGTTCCATGGATAGATTTTTGAGGAACCTCCACACTGTTTTCCAGAGTGGCTGCACCAATTTTACATTCCTACCAACAGTGTAGGAGGGTGCCCGTCTCTCCACACCCTCGCCAACGTCTATAGTCTCTTGATTTGTTTATTTTAGCCACTCTGACTGGCATAAAGTGGTATCTCAGTGTGGTTTTGATTTATGTTTCCCTGATGATGAGTGATGTTGAGCATGATACACAAAAATAAACTCAAAATGGCTGAAGGACCTGAATGTGAGACAGGAAACCATCAAAACCCTCGAGGAGAAAGTAGGAAACAACCTCCTTGACCTCAACCACAGCAATTTCCTACTCGACACATCCCCAAAGGCAAGGGAAATGAAAGCAAAACTGAACCCTTGGGACCTCATCAAGATAAAAAGCTTCTGCACTGCAAAGGAAACAATCAAGAAAATGAATAGGCAACCGACAGTATGGGAGAAGATAGTTGCAAATGACATATCAGATAAAGGGCTAGTATCCAAAATCTATAAGGAACTCACCAAACTCCACACCCAAAAACCAAGTAACCCAGTGAAGAAATGGGCAGAAGACATAAACAGACACTTCTCCAAAGAGGACATCCAGATGGCCTACAGGCACATGAAACGATGCCCAACATCACTCATCATCAAAAATATGCATATACTTTTAATCCGTCTTGTAATTAGTGTCCTCAAACTTGAATCGTGTATGGGTGATTTCAACAATAAATAATTATATTGTTCCTTTAATAGTGACTTAAATTACACTTAGTGTCACCGTCACGTGTATATATTAAGTTTTAACACCTCTTACATGGGGCTTGCTCAGCTACAAGACCAAAATAAATTTACAAATTAATCATACACAAATTACCAAAGCCTTTTAAATTCTAATTAAGAACAATATGTTAGCATGATGGATTACTATTTTAATTGGAAATAAATCAACAATTTAAGCTAAAAATTTTAAAAACTCTTTTGCCATGTATTGTTTTGTTTGACTTTTTTCTCCTCTCTGACTTCAACACTATTATACTTTATCATTTTTATATATCTAAGTTATAAAATGATAATGTTAAGTCTTTGTTTATTAGACAAAAATAAAAATTAGAGTTCAAACTTACCAAAACCCCATTAAGAAGAAATTGCCACTTTTAAGGATTTGCCATTTAATAACACTAAAACTGTATTTTCCACCAATATACCATTAAACTTCAGTGTCAATGTAAAGTATATAAAATGAATATCTAATCCAAATTTTATTTTAGGAGCAAAAGATCTTTTACATATGTAATACCACTTTGTAAGAAAGTACAGCAAATTGATACCTCTCAGTAGTTGATAGATTCTAGAACTGTACCAATTCAGAATTTAAATCAAGTCCGTTACCTGAAAAGCAAGCTTTATTTAAGATTTATTGAGGCATATAATGTGCATACAGTACACTTCACCAACTTGAGCAGTATAATTTGAATAATGTTTATAGTTCTTTTATCACCAAAACAATCTTACGATATTTAGCCATTACCCACACAGAAAATCCTCTGTGTCCTTCAGTCAACCATTCACACATCCCTGTTCTGGTTTTCTGTCGTGATAGTTTGACTTTGCTAGATTTTAAGACAAATGGAATCAGAACATGTGAAGTGGGCTGTATGTGTCTGTGTTCTGCTAGCTGACTAGTTTTAAGAATTGTCCATTTTATTGCATGTATCATTGGTCTGTTTCTTTGCTCATCTTTCCAGATTCTTTCCTCTCCAGGTGTGAAGGAAGAAAGTTGTTATGTGCGTATGTGCAAATGCTTTTCTGTGGACATATTTATTTTTATTTCTCTCTATCATATGATATCCTAACTTACGAGACAATACACACTGCTATCAAGGTGGCAGCAGATAGTGTTGCCACAGAGAGCACGGGAACATTCTTTCTGCTCCATGACCTCAACTCTTAGCACAATTTGTTATTTTAGACATTCTGGTGGATGTACAGAAAAACACACTGTGGCTTTCATTTCATTTCTTTAGTGACAAATAATGTGGGCACATTTTCAGGTGTCCTCTTGTCATTTAAAAATAGTCTTTGGTAACATGGAAACAAACATTTACTCATTTTTAAGAACTTGTTACTATTATTATTATTTTTTTTAATTTTAGAGAAACAGCACATGCTGGGAAGGGGCAGAGAGAGAAAATCCCAAGCAGACTGTGCTCAGTGCAGAGCCTAACACAGGGCTTGATCCCACGAACTGTGAGAACATGACCTGAGCCAAAAATCAAGAGCTGGATGCTCACCTGACTGAGTTTCCCAGGTGTCCCTACCTTTTATTTCTGGGTTTGCACATTTTTAATACTGGCATGTGTTTTTTTTTAAATATATTCTAGAAGCAACTCTTTACTGGATATATAGTTAGCAAACATAATCCTGACTTGCCTTTTACTCTTTACAGTGTATCACTTTAATAATGAAATTTTACATTTTAACGAAGTGCATTGTATGCTTATTTTACTGGTGATTCTTCATTCTGTACCCTAGCTAGGAAAACTTTTCCTACCCTAATTAGGAAAAATATCCTTTTTTCCTTTCATAAGTGTTATATTTTAGTTCCTTATATTAAACTGTGATCCATTCCAGTTAGGACCCATTTCTCTTTCTTTTGTTCCACTGCTCTACATAGGTAAGCATATGCCCAAACCAGATTAAATTTCTGTAGTTTTGTGGAAATCAGACTACATTTGGCTACACCTTTTCAAAACTGTTTTAGCTAACTTAGTTCCTAGGGCTCTATAGAAATTTTAGATTCAACTTGTGAATTTCTATGATAATAAACTCCTGGGAATTTGGGTGGGCTTTCCCTGGACATACACATCATTTTGATGGAACTGATTTCTTAATAAGATGGAGTCATCACATATAGCATGAGTCTGCTAGCACAGGATTATCTGAGTTTTGTATTGTTTTTGCTTTTTGACAAAGTCTTTATTGTACCTTATTTTTAAAGAAATTTTGCTAGTGGGGCACCTGGGTGACTTAGTTGGTTAAGTCTCTGACTTTTGATTTTAGCTAGGTCAAGACCTTATGATTTGTGTGTTTGAGTCCCCCATTGGGCTCTGTGCTGATAGTGCAGGGCCTGTTTGGGATTCTTTCCCTCCCATCTCTCTGCCCCTCCCCACCTCGATAAATAAATAAACAAAAAAAAACCCATGATTTTGGTGCATAAAAAATTACAAGTTGATGTTTTTTCCAGAACTTTAAAGATGTCTCTTCTGATTCGCATGATATATGACAACTACATTTTCATTGTCATTCTTACTGTTTCTCTGTGTGTAAGATGTCTTCTCTTTCTGCTCCTGCTTGTTTTCATCAACTTGATTATGGTATTCCTCACAGAGTTCTGTAAGTCATGCTGCTTCTAATTCATGGAGAAGCTTTTATTTGTGGGCTTTCCATTTTCATCAGATTTGAAAAACTTCATCCATTCTTTCTTTAAATATATTTGCACTATGAATGTGTGTTAGATACATGGTGTAGATGCCCTGTGGAGTAGTTTAAAGACTTATTCCTCTGTTCTTTATTTTGGATAAGACTTCTACTTTCTTTTCAAGTTCATGAACCATTACTTCTGGAGTATTCTTTTAATCACTATCTGGTGATTTTTTTTCAGGTGTTGTATTTTTTATTTCCAACAACATCATTTTCTGAAAGAATCATCCACATATTACTTGTTTCCCCATATATTCTTTTTTTTTAATGTTTTATTTATTTTTGAGAGAAAGAGAGACAGACCATGAGCAGGGGAGGGGCAGAGAGAGAGGGAGACACAGAATCCGAAGCAGGCTCCAGGCTCTGAGCTGTCAGCACAGAGCCCGACCTGGGGCTCGAACCCATGAACCATGAAGTCCTGACCTGAGTGGAAGTCAGACACGTAACCAACTGAGCCTCCTGGCGCTCCTTTCCCTGTATTTCCTTGAACATATAAAGTCATTTATAATGAGTTGACTAGCTCTCTGAATACCTCTGATTTGCTAGTTCCATCGTTTCTATGATTTCTTATATATATTTCTATCAATTGTCTCCCAATCATTTGTCCTAGTTTCCTGTTTTTTTTTTTTTGTTGTTGTTGTTGTTGCATGAGTGATAAATACGTGTTTAGACGCCAGACATTGTGAATTACACATTATTGTTTGCTTAATTTTGTTGTGTTCCTTTGTGGCGTGTTACATTGAGTCCTGGCCCAGAGGGAAGTGACTTGGCATTAGTTAGATGCCTGTGCGGTTTCTTTTGTGAAGCTTTGTTAGGGTACCCACCTAGTAACCCGCTAGCCAACATGCTTCCAGGACTTCTTCTGATGTCATCCTGTGTTGTAGTTTTTCCCCCTGATTTATGGACAGAAAACATTGCCAGCCCCTTGCAACCTCCAGAAAAGGCTCCGCCTACTTCCCTTTGAGGTTTTTCCTGCATGGAGTAGTAAGGTACTCCTCCCGGCACACACCTAGCCAACTATAGCTGATATCTTCATGCAGATCTTTGGAACTCTCCTGCCGGGCTGCTCTCCAGGATTCTCCACACATTCTAGCTGTTCTTCTTTGGGACCTTGGAAGTCAACCTCCTCAACTCATCATGACTGTTGGGTCTCTGGGTTCCCCTGGCCTGGGGCTTGTGCCAGAAATCAACTCCAAAGCCTATTTCTTTAGGCTTCATGAATGAGTGAAGAGCTTTATTTGTACAGTGGGCAATGTTTCCCAGCTCTCACTTTACCTAAGCTTGATTATAAGCACACAAATTTGGGCAATGCTATATATAGTACAGATCTGTAATTTAATATTCAATATTAGAGGAAGAGTATTTATCAGCTCTACACAAAATTTTGTCAAAAGATGGAAAGACTTCAGGGAGCTTAAGGACGTTGCAAGAGGAAGGGAAAGAACACCTCTTTCATGAGGCACCAAACCACAGGAAACCTATGGGCCTCAGTGTGAACAACACTATTCAGAGCCATACTGAGTCTCAATGGAAGAAATTATTGCACCATTAATATTAATATGAAGCAATTAGAAGGTGTTTCCTCCACTATACTATTATTGTCATCATTTTAATATGTACTCATTTAATGTCAGAGTGGGAATAGTACCACACAGGATTCTAGTCTCAGAATAATGAATGTCTCTTGCTTTTCAAAAATCAATATTCCTTACTGGAATGATTTTTTTTCCTTTCAATCATTTTGTTGAGAGTATATATCTTCTCTAAGTGTTCTTTTGATGAAATAGGAATAATTATATTGGTCTCAGGAGGAGGCCATGAAAATATAAAATGTATTCTTTGTGGAAGATTGAAATATGATAGTCTCTTCTTTGCTCTCTAAGAGAGGATTTTATAGGGCTAAATAAGATGAAAACTGGTCTTTTGGAAAGAGTGATGTAGAAATATGTAAATAAATAACTAAGTAGAGAAAATCTATTTTGCAAATAGTATAAATCAATTAAATAAGGTCATTTTCACAAGGAAAATCTTACAAGGTGGGCTTTGCATTTTCAAGCTTAGGAGAAAAGATATGTGATATTTTTAGGTAGAAAAGGAAAAGAATGCAGAGTGAACAAAAACGTGTCATTCATCCAGCTTATAGAATTTCCTCAATCAACAAGATAAACATATCAAATGATATCATGAAGAAATAAGCACATCACAATTCACAATCAGATATATGATGAAAAATCTAATAATAATTACAACATATGAATAGGGTTTTAAGTAAGGGCTACAAATAATTAAAATGAAACTTCAGTTAAAATGTCTACTTTGCACTCCACAACATCAATAGCATTTGCCTCCCCAATGAGATTATCACAATTACTCTTAAAGGATCCTCAAGGCAAACTCAGTTATATTGAACTTGGCATAAAGGATATCACTTATCATAATGACAACGGTGCAGAATTTCCTGTGTGAGTTCATGACCCTGAGCATCAGCTGGTGACTTTGCAGTGATACATTGCTCTAATAAATAAATAAAGTGACTTCTCGGCTCGGCAGTGTTCTGTGATATGGGACACTTGGCAATCTATTATTAAAGAATCATTGTACCAGTGATGTATTGAAAGAAAACACCAGAGAGTCATTTTCTTGGTGATGGACTGCACCTTCCTAGGGTCTTTGAGATCTAAGAACACATTTCCAAACCCAGGCCAGGGCCTATCTGAAGAACAAAATCAATTTTTTTCCCTAATAATTTTAAGATTGCAATGACTGCCTATGATAGCTGTAATCTTGAGCAATCCAAACTCATAAATAATTCATTGTGCTTGCATTGTGTCTATCTATGAAAACCTAGTTAACTTCTGGAGGGAAAGGAGCTTAGGCTGAAAGACAGACACAGTGGACAAGATGAAGTGTGATTATGGTCCAGGAGATTGATGAGAGGGTACACATGCGCACAGGAAAAACTGTCTCCATAAGAGCTCAAGCTTCAGGAGGAAGAAATGATATAGTGGAAGGTTTTTAACTTTAAAATAAGTTTGAAACCTCGCTGCTCAAAGTGCCACAAAACAAATGAGGACAAGATGATTAATTCTGTGTGCTTAGAAGAATATGAGATACGTGAAGGTTGTGGCTTTTGCCCTGGCTGCTCCACGGTTGCTGGGATAGAACCTTTCATGGGCTGGATTATTCTATGCCAAGATAACCAATTATGGCCATCAACACAGCCGGACACTGATGGCTGTGCAGAAAATGCGGCTCATCAGAGTCACTGTGTCTAATGGTGTGGGTGGTGTCCTGCATGGAAAGGCCTGCACAGGTCTTGGGAGGGTACGAAGGATGCTGGCCAGCGAGCTGCTAAACCCAAACGATGCTCTTGGTTACAAGTCCTTGGTTTCCGGGTCCAGCTCAGAGGATGGGGCCATTCTCTAAGTTTTCTGGGGGAGGAGGATTTGGGGTTTTGGTTCCTCCAGGAGTGTCTTTCTGTAATTTCAACAAAAGTATCTGAACTCACTGGGGAAGGGGACTGCTGAAGTTTGAGGATATGGGAAAAATATATTGGTTATTTAAGATCCTACAGGTAAAAAGCACCTAATCGATCTCACCTCCCTTTACAAAGTGCCATGTTGATAAGTAACCCCACAGGAGCCAGGAAAGAATTGATGATCCCAGGCTGCAGCCTTACAAGTTGTCCATATCCAACCCCACCACCACCGAGTGAGCGCATGCGCGCACGCACATACACGTTACTACTCATCTGGCTTTCCTCTACTCCCTGGGATCCCATTTCTGGAAACTGTCTAAATAGCTTGTTTTCCTCAGTTCAGCTTTCTACTTAACACTTGGCCTTTGTTTTACAAGCCATGACCTCACCCCACCCCCCACCCCCACCCCATTAACCAGGGAAACGGGTTGAGGTCCCTAGGCCACGGCTGCACTTGAACTCTGCACCTGCCCCAGGGGACTCAGGGCTGGGGTCCTTCAATACGCCACACGGGTTTGTCCACATGGCACAGAAGGCAGAACTGGAGCTGGAGGCCCCAAGCCCCCATGTCAAGGGGAGCCTGAACCGACAGCTCATGAGAGTCAAGAGGTCCTTACAGAGAATGTTGGGAGGTTTTAGCAATAAAGGGACCTTGATGGACTGCGAAAGAGCAATATTTTTTTTCTTTCGCCAAGAATGTAAAACCCATTTAAATATGTTGGCAACCGCTAGAGCTGTTTCAGCACATAAGAGCAGGATGTCAGCCAATGCAGACGTGTCTCAGTTCTTCTACATGCCAGCTTATTCTCTTTATGGTTCAGTCGGTCTTCTTGGCTGACATTCACGATTCTTCATTAGTGTCGTCCTTACATACTCTTAATTGGCAAAATCTCAATTCCGTTCATAACTAGAAATTGTGAGCCAAAAAATTGGGAGGCAAATATACATATACATATATACGTATTTGGATTTAATTCAATTTGGAGTTCTTCTCATGTGGTACAGTTTCCTGACTAATGTATCTTCCTGGCACCCAGGACTTTGATCTAGCAATATGTAGTTTTTAACTTGTATTTCTTTTCTTCCCCTCTACATTTATTTTCCCTTCTGTCTAAACACAAAATCAACCATACTCTATCCTAAAATTTTCCTCTACCCTGGCCAAGAGACACAGAGCTGTTGACCATTTGGAGCATGAACCATAGTTTGAAGAACACATAGGGTTATTATAAGGATATGAAACTGAAGGCAGGTAGAGGAGGAATAGTTAAATTTAACTAATTAGAATAATGGTTCATGTGACAAGTAATAAAAGCTGGGCATTGCATTTACTGAGACAGCTTTTGTCTAAACCAGATATCAGCAAACTATGTCCCACGGGCCAAATTTGTTTTTATAAATATAATTTTGTTAGAACACAGCCATGCCTACTAATTTATGTCATATTTCACTGTTATTATGCTGTAAAGGCCAAGTTGAGTAGTTGTGACAGAGACCATATGGTCTTCACATCTAGAAGATTTATTACCTGGTCTTTTACAAGAAGTTTCCGAACACCCTGTCTAAATTCTCTCTCTATGACTTTAGCACTGTCTGTATCTACCAGTGTCACCTCTCTAGCCATGCACAGTGCCATAAGGTACGGATGTTGATAAAAAACTGCTTATTTTATATAGAGAGATAGAAAGTGGATCAGTGGTTGCTAAGTATTATACATCTTGTCTTACAATTTTTCAGTCTTCTTTTGCCCTGGTTAAGTCTAACAGAGTCTCAGGGAATAAAAGAAGTGTTCAACATATACACCCATCCTACCCTAAAAGGTGATTCCTAATAAATACATGTTGAATATACATTTAATATTGTTCAGAAATATGCCATCTCTTTAAAATATGCATTATGGAGTGAAGATCTGTACACTTCCAAAATTAATATGTTGAAGGCTCAACAACCAATGATGGTATTTAGTGCTAAAACTTTTGGGAGGGGATTAGGGTTAGATGAGGTCATGAGGATAGTTACCTCACAATAGGATTAGGGCCCTTTTAATAAGTAGAGGTAAAGATCTCTCTCTCTTTCACTATGCGAACAAAAGCTATCAGCAAGTTAGGAAAGGACAGAACACAACTATGCTGGCACCCCAATCTTGGACTTCCCAGTCCCCCAAAGTATAAAAGAATAATTGCCTGTTGTTTAAGCCATCCAGTATATTCTTTTGTTATAGCAACCTAAGGAGGTGAAGCCAACATATAATCCAATAACTGGTTGTTCTTTTTCACTATTGGTTTTGAAAGAATTACATTTCTATGAAATAAAGAGCATTATTAAGTGAAACTGATGATCATTAAATTTATTGAATAATATACCCTTGGGAAGTCTAGGTATTGTGACACGAAAACATACAGTTGTTTTTTGGTTTTGGTGGCAAATCATCCATATTGAAACAAGTTATCTAGGAGGAAATTCTACAGCTCCTTCAATGACACCCAGACCACTTTAGGCACTTAGAACGTGTGTTCTTGTTAAATGACATGACAGCATTAGAGCATGATTGAATACGTGTTTCCCCCCCTTGGCTTTTGAAAATTAGAGTACCTTTTACTGAAATCTGTAAGACACACTTTGAAGGGCCTAAAATTTAGATCTGTTAAAAAAATTTAATGGCCTAAAATCTCTATTTTATATATTAAGTTGACAATAATTTATGCATACTAATTACACTCTAAGACATACTTGTGGATAAAATGACCATTTGTGTACCCAATTTAGATTATTAATTTATCTTTCCATGTGTATCCAAGAAGAATATTTGTTAAAATGATATTTGGATTGCTTGCCTGTGTTGAATCAAAGGACACAAATGAGAAAAAAAAGGAGAAAATACAGATATTTTAGTATTTACTTTCCTTCTGGTCTACTAATAGTTTTCCTTTCATAATTAACAAATTAATTTATTTTTCTTCTGATTCTAGTAGCAATTTTCCATTCCATTAACTAATTATTATTACAACTAGTATGACAATTGCTTTTTAGAAAGAAAATAGAATTGAAAAAATGGAAAAATCTTTGAAATCCTACCACAATTTGACAACATGTAAATAACATCGGTTTTCAAAGACAGAATCATCAAAGTTAAGAAAAAAAATGTACTTGTCTATATATTATGGTTTTACTTGAGTATTCAAATTCTATTTCTTTGCTCTGTGGTTTCTTTTTTCTTCAGATTGCCACAAAGAGATTGGTATTCAGTATGAGTTAAAACATTTGTAATTATTACTTGGGCTAAATATCTCAGCATATTAAGCATCACAAATCTTGAAACAATAATTAATAATTTACACCTAAGGCAGAAGGGAATGAACGTTTACTATAGAGCCAATTCAGCTCAACAGTAATTGTCATCAATACTTAGAAATTTCTGTATCTATAGCACTGAGGTGAGGATTTCATGCCAAAGTTCCTAGTTTCCAGCCAGTTCATTATATACTGTCAGTCCTACTACTTGTAAGGACTCTTTTATAATTAGACAGACACAAGAATTAAGTCAAAGGTAAGCAATTTGTTATGGGTAGAAAACGTGGGCTAAAAATATCCAAATTCTTCACTCCATAGCTTAGTAATTTTTGGCTCGGCTAATCCATGTTATAATTGTTAAATTAACACTTCATGGAATAATGTTTTATATTGTTGTTTGTTACATATTCAGGATAAGTAATGCTCGCTCTTCAAATGTTTATGACTCATTTGAAGAAAGAGCTTATTCAGGTAATTTTGTGCATTTCTTTCCAATTTCTATTGCCTATACCTAAACATATTTCTAGGATTCAGGCTAAACAATAATATTTGCAGACGCTTCAGATAAACATGAATTAAAGTTCATCACCAGAAATTTGGCCACACAGTAATGAAAGTATAGATGGAGGAGGATGTGATTACATGTGTCTCTGAGAGTCTGTCATTGTTTAATAGATACACATCCATACGTAATACATTTACACCACATTAACACATGTACATCCCTTTATCTTCTGCATATTGTGGCAGGATAAAGTACAGCAAGAATAGATTATATATATATATATAATATATATATATAATATATATATATATATATAATGGATTGTTTGTTCAGAAATTTTTAGACCCAGGTTCCAAAATCACATTTTCACGTCAATGTTCAGAGCATTCCACGGACAAATCTGCTGCACAAAGTGAAAATGTATTCTTACAATGATAACCCAGATTTCCACAATAAACGACTTGCCAATGTTTAAAAAAAGTAGTACATTTGACACCCAAGATTTTGTACATATGAAATAAGATAATGTTAATTGTTAATATCTGCATATGAAAAAATTATTCTTCATGGGTAATTTAACATAACAAAACTATATTTCTCAAATAGATTTGGAATTAAAATGATAAATATTATGTCAAATATTTAGTGACTTCTAACAAAGAAAAATAAAATCCAGGATCATAAGCAAAATAATTCTTTTGTTGAAAATATCCTCACCAGCAAATAATTTAATGCATGGCCATTGAGAAATAATAGGAAAAAACCTGTCCTTCATGCAAAGGACTTTGGATTATTCCTTTCAAAATGTTGAACACTTTCATAAAATACATTTATCTGATTGAATCAGTTTGATAAAGAAAAAGAAAAGCATATCTGGTTCAGAAACATTGGCAACCAATGCACTTTAATTTATATCACTAAGCCTGTTTTAAATCATTAGGTATCTACAATGTGCCAGGTGTTCTACTTGACACAGATCACCAAATGTCTGCCACAAAATCACAAAAATAAAAGTAAAATCACACATCCCATGCATTGAACTAATGGTAGAGGCAGAAAAACAGAAATAAACAATATAACAACTGAAGCAATGATCTACGTTTGTGATAGTAAAAGAGTATTACCTTCTTTGCAAATTTAAAACTTCTGGTTTTCAGAACTTTAAATAAATCACAGATATACTTACATTAGTGAAAAATCTGTTCGTGAGTTATTAGTATGGCCTATCTTTATTAAAAGCAAAGATGACAGGTAAGAAAATGTACATTTCTCTAGAGAATTCTTAATTCACATGTTATCACTTTCCAACATCTTTCACCTTATTCTAGCATCATTTCTATTTAATTACATGAAGTCTTTGCCAATACCCTGCAATCAAACTATCAATCTTTGTCCAAAGCCAAATGGGTTGCTTGATATCCTACTTACCCCCGACTACTTTCATAAATTGTCAGGAAGAGGAGATTGTATATACTTAAATTCAAGAAACTATATTTGATGTTGTAGGACGTCGCATTTTTAATCAAGTCCAGAGCCAAAGAGAAAAGCAGCAATTATTTAAAACCAAATTAAAGGATGTGCTTCTGTGATGTTCTTGAGTTTTAAGGAACTGAGTATCACACAGATTGAATTATAGTATTACAAGTGTACTGAGACGAATCCAGGGAAGATGACAGAGTAGGAAGACCCAAACTCGTGTTGTCCCATGGATACAGCTAGATGACACCCACATGAGTGTAACAGAGAAAATGACCAAAAGACTGATAGAAAAGGCTCTCCACAGCTAAATGTAGAGAGGAGGCTACACTCAAGAAGTAGGAAAGGCAGGAATGCAGTCAGAACTAAACTTTCCATGGGACTGTCTATAAGAAGGAAGGATTCATCAGGCTTGAAGAGGGGAAAGGAACAAACCCTCACATGAAGCATCCCAGGCACAGGACCTACACAGGAAAGACAAACCCCCATAACATTTGCTTGGAGAATTAGAGGAGCCTAAGTTTGAGAGTTCTTACAATCAGCGAGGCTAAGTATTTGGAATTTTAACCTTGAGCAGGCTTGGCTCTGGGAGATCTGGGAGGGCAGAGGAAACCGAGTCCTTCCCCTTAAAGAGACAGCATAATAAACAGCCTGGATGGAGATACAGCAGGGAAGCAGCAGTTGGAGAAACACTTGGGTATATAGGAAGGAAATATGTTCAGGAGTCTCAGAGTGTCTTCTGAGGGACAGGAGTCTTTGGAAGATTCCTCCTGGAACAAAGGAACTGACAGGCACCATTTCCATCCCTTGACCCCTCCACCCCCACCCTGCCTCTAGCCTAGACATGTGGACAACCAGTGCAGCATTGACACTCACTACCTAAAATGCTAACACTACGACTCCACCCACACTTTCTTCCGTGCCCCTTCTCCTATGCCTTTGTCAGGAGCCCACCCAAAGTGGTGGCACAAGCCTGGCAGTGTGCCAGCAGGCCTGACAGGGACCAGCACCACTACAAGTAATTCCTGCCCTGGGGAGAAGAGAGGATAATGACACACCGCTGTCTGACTGTGACCCAGCAGTGGTCTGGGGACAGACAGCTGGTCTGCCTAGAGTTCCACCCACCAACAAAGGTTTTCAGGGGAATACACAGGTAAAGCACCCTGCGGTTTGATGCTACTGCATCTCTGGCAAACCTAGTCTGACTCAACTCAAGCCCAGGTGGCCCTAGTCCAATCCACTAACTTCAGGGACAAGACGCTGCCCATAGAGGCAAAGAGAGACAATGCAGATGACTGCACTGAGGGCAAATGCTCCTCAATTACAACAGTAAAGCCCATGCAACACACACAGGAGACACTCCCACAGCACCAGGTTCTGGGGACAGAGGACACTGCACTTCAGGGTACTACAGGGCCTCTTCTTCATTAGGCCATGCCAATCAAGAGCAGAAGATGTAGCTGACTCTCCCAACATGTAGAAATAGATGTGGAGAGTTAGACAAAATGAGGAGATGGGAAGAATATATCCAAAAAAAAAAAAAAAAAGTACAAAACCACAGCAAAAGACCAAACCACAATGGACATAAGTAGTATGTGTGATAGAGAATTTAAAGTAATGGTCATACTGGGGTGCCTGGGTGCTCAGTTGGTTAAGTGTCCAGCTCAGAGCCTCAAATCTGCTTCAGATTCTGTGTGTTTCTCTCTCTCTCTCTCTCTCTGCCCCTCCCCAACTTGCGCTCTGTCTCTCTCTCTTTCTCAAAAGGAAATAAACATTAAAAAAGTCAAGTATGAGAATGACTCCATTTGGAGTCACATCTAATGCCCACGCATATCATCACTCACCCCTTCCTCTAGATGATATTGAACCAAAAGCTTTGAATTAAGTTTGCATTTGTTTGAATCAACTATTAACTATGATCTATGCTCTAATTTATAATGTTTCCACATTTACAAAATTCCAAATTTATCTGCTTTGTTTCTTATAACCTCCCAATATCCACTCTACTAATGATTATAAGATTACCAATCATTTGTTGCTCAAGCATGAGCAAGAGAACCTGGGTGCACAATCCATAAGCATCCAGCTTTGGCTCAGGTCATGGTCTCTTGGTTTGTGAGTTTGAATTCCGCATCGGGCTCTGCACTGACAGAACTTAAATAAAACATAAATAAATATTTTAAAAAGATAAAGTAATGGTTATATTCACTGGATTTGAGTAAAGAATGGAGAACCTCAGTGAACCTTAACAAATAGATAGAAAACAGAATAAAGAACCATTCAGAGATGAAACACATAATAACTCATATTAAAAATAAATTAGAAGGAATAAATAGCAGGATAAATGAAAAAGAAGAATGAATCAGTGCCCCAGAGGGGGCAATAATGGGAAATAATCAAGCTGAAAAGAATAGAGACAAAAACATAATAAAATATGAAAACAGATTTAGAGAACTCAGCAACACCATCAAGCATAATAACATTTACATTACAGGGATCCCAGAAGGAGAAGAGAGAGAAAAGGGGATAGGAAATTTATTTGAAGAAATAATAGCTGAAAACTTCATGGACCTGAGGAAGAAAACAGAAATCTAGATCCAGGAGAAACAGAGAGCCCCCCAGAAAAGTCAATCCAAGGATGTCAACATTATGATAAATAGCAATTAAAATGGTAAAAAGTAATGATAAAGAGAGATACAGTTACAGCAAGAGAATACAGTAACATAAATAAGGTCATCATTAGATTTTTCAGCAGAAACTTTGAAGGTCAGAAGACAATGGCATGATATAGCCAAAGAGCTTAAAGGAAAAAAACCAAACAAACAAAAAAACCCAAACCTGAGACAAGAATAATCTATTAAGAAAGGCTATCAATCAGACCCGAAGGAGAGGTAAAGAGTTTCTCAGACAAAGGAAAGTTAAAGGAATTCATCACCACTAAGCCCCACAAGAAATGTTAAAGAGGATTCTTTGAGTGGAAAGGAAAGAGCATAAATAAAAGTAAGAAAAGTAGGAAACATGTGAGCAGTAAAATTAAGTATATTTTTAAAAATCATTCAATGGAATTACAAAATAAAAGGATGTAAAGTTTGAAACAATGTACACCTAAAACATGCTGGAAGAGAAGTAAGAATGTGTTTAAGCTTAAAGGACCATAAACTTTATTAATAGAGACTGCTAAGTGCTGAAGATGTTATATACAAATCTAATGGCAGCCACAAATCAAAGACCAGATAAGCAAGTAAAGAGAAAGGAACCCAAATATATCACCAAAGAAAGCCAACTAATTTGTGAGAGAAAAGAGCAAGAGAGGAAAGTAACACAGAGTAACTACAGAAACAACCATAAAACAAGTAACAAAATGGCAATAAATGCATACTTATCAATAATTACTTAGAATGTAAATGGACTAAATGTTGTAATCAAAAGACATAGGGTGACAGAATAGATAAAAAAAAAAAAGCAAGACCCATCTATATGCTGCCTACAAGAGACTCATCTTAGGCTTAAGAGTGAAGGGATGGAAAAGCATTTATCATGCAAATGGAAGTGTAAAGAGAGCTGTGGTAGCAATATGTATATTGGAAAGATAGACTTTAAAACAAGTACTATAACAAGAAACAAGGGCACTATACGATCATAAAGGAAACAATCCAAGAATATATAATGATTATAAATATTTATGCACCCAACATGAAAGCACCCAGTTACATAAAGCAGCTAAAAACAAACATAAAGGAAATAAGTAAAAATTACATGGAGAGGAGCACCCGAGTGGCTCAGTCAGTTAAGAGTGTGACTCTTGATTTCAGCTCAGGTCATGATCTCAAGTTTGCAAGATCAAATCTCAGGCCACAAATAGCCAAAACAATCTTAAAAGAGAAGAACAAAAGTGAAGGTATCACAATATCAGATTTCAAGTTATCCTACAAAGCTATAATAATCAAAACAATATGGTACTGGCACTAAAACAGACACATAAATTAGCGGAGCAGAATAGAGAATCCAGAAATAAATCCACAATTATATGATCAATTAATCTTCACCGAAGGCAGCAGGAATGTGCAAGGGTAAAAAGAGAGTCTCTTCAACAAATGAAACCTGGACAGTACCATGCAAAAGAATGAAACTTTCTTGCACCATTCACAAAAAGAAACTCAAAATGGGTAAAGGTCCTAAATATGACACTTGAAATCATTAAAGCCCTAGAAGAGATCACAGACAATAATGTCTCTGACATTGACCATGGCAACATATTTCTAGATATGTCTCTTGAGGCAAGGGAAACAAAAGCAAAATTAAACTATCAGGACTTCATTAAAATAAAAAAGCTGCACAGCAAAGGCAGTAATTAACAAAACTAAAAAAGCAAACTACCGAATGGGAGAAGATATTTGCAAATACATTATATATGATAAATATATAGTATCCAAAACATATGAAGAACATTTACAACTGAACATTAAAACAACACAAATAATCTAATTAAAATGAGCAGAAGTATTGGTGAGGATATGGTAAGAAAAGAAACCATCAATCACTGTTGGTGGGAATGCAAACTGCTCCTGCCATTCTGGAAAACAGTATGGAGAGTCCTCAAAAAATTAAAGTTAGAGCTACCACTTGGTCCAGTTATTCCACTACTGGGTATTTTCCCAGTATGAAACACTACTTAGAAAAGATCTATGCAGTCCTATGTTTATTGCAGCATTATCACAATAGCCAAATTACAGAAGCAACCCAAGTGTCCATTTATAGATGAATGAATAAAAAGGAGATGGTATGTATACACAATGGAATATTATTCAGTCATAGAAAAGAATGAGATCTTGCTATTTGGAACATAGATGGATCTATAGAGTGTAATGCTAAGTGAAATAAGTCAGTCAAAGACAAATACTATATGCTTTCACTCATGTGGGGAATTTAAAAATTAAAACAAATAAGTGAACTTTAAAAGATATCAACAAACAAAATCTTAAATAAAGAGAACCAACTGGTCATTACCAGAGGGAAGGTAGGTGGTTGGGTGGGGGAAATAGGTGAAGGGGATTAACAGAATGCTTATTTTGAGTGTTGAGCAATGTACGGAATTGTTGAAACAAATGTAACCTCGTGTTAAATTATACTGGAATTAAAATTTTTACAAAATTTTAGAAAGAGTTTACTTGTAGGGAAAAAGTGGTCATTAGGTCAACAGTGGTGAACTTTGTTGAGGACTATAGTTGTCACATGTCACACTGAAAGAACACTGGAGAGGTAACTCATCCAGGCTTTTGGATCAAAACAATATGGGAAAGACATCAGAGAATCATTGAAGCTGGACTTCTGCGAATTCTAGGGAACAGAAAAGAGCAGCGCTTCATTTTCACATAATGTAAGAAATGGAAAGATCCTCGAGTATCATGACCTAACTGCTTCAAGGAGTTGTGGGTATTGTCTCAGACGATTGATAGTTTCCAAGATTGTTTCTGTTAACAAAACAGGCTACCATTCAAGTAACTGCTCCTGGGTCCAACAAATCATCATCAGTGATACCAAATGACAACTTCAAATATGATACATTCTTTCACCTTAACTTTTCCATCAAAAAGGTAACTCAGTTTTCCTTAAGAATTCAAAGCTGTTTTAATAAGAGTAAATTTCAGTTCAGTTCAGTTCAGTTCAGTTCAGTTCAGTTCAGTTCAGGGAGTTTGTAAATTGGCTGCACATTGAGCCTGGGCTTAACAGCTTGAAATAGCTCTTTGTTCCTAAACAGGAGTAATCTTGCACATGCATGCACCCCCCTGGGCTATGGGACTGGAGTGAGATTATAAAGGTTTCCTCTTTGGCTGACTCAGTCTTCAAATCTCTGCTAAATTTCTGACTGAACTGCTATGCTATGTGCCTTTGCTATGGTCACAGAGAAGCTGGTTTCCCCAGGCTGCTTCCCACTGGGATCCCCACTGTTTTCAAGAACACCTTCCTACCTGGGGCTTCCTCCCTCTCCTCTCTAAGGTCAGCTCCCTCCCTTGACTAGGCAACAGACCACCAATGTTAGTGGTGGGTCACATCCACACAGGGTGCCGGAGGTGGGGAGCTTGGGGGCAGTCATGAGAACACTGGGTCCTTTAGTGCAGGTCTTTTGCAACAAAGACTTGCGAGCACCTCGTTGAAAATCACGGACTCCCTTTGTCCTTATCAATATTGAATAGATATTTGTGAATAACTTCTTCTCTATTTATTACATGCCCTTTGTGGTAAATTTTCTGGAATTTGAAATGGTTGTTTTGGATATTTGTTTACATTTTTATTGATCCTTTGATGAAAAGACTTGCCAAGCTCTTTGAATAGCCATTTTGGGTGTTCCACCCGAAGGCCCATCATTGATAGGGTTGTGTGCAGAAAGTGGGAAGGGACAGAGAATAACCCCATGAGCCCTGCAGAAATAAAGGTCACTTAGGACTACATGAAAATATTAAAATCCAAATATATATATAGAAAACATAAATAATAGTAAAAAAAAAAAGTCCAACATTTGGTTAAACAAATAGAGATAAAGGAGTTTTTCATTTTATTTTTTAAAACTTTACTGGGGTTTCTTTTTTTTTTGATAAACACAAAGCTTCCTAAATTGTCAAAGTAGCAAGATAATTGAAACCTCCTCATTTTTGTTTAGTATAAGTATTTTTGATACTATTCCAATCTAGGTAAATGTTTGTTACTTACAAAATTCCTCTTGAAAACAAAGCATAGCTTGAGTGCTAATAGTTCACAAGTGATGTGATTTTCTAGCAGCATTAAAATATCCTAAAAAAGTGAAAGTAACAAATTTTAATATCCAGATTGTTCAGTTTATCAAAAATAATCAAAGGTTTTTTAATAAGGGACCATATACTTTATAGTGAAATTCTTATCTTGGAAATGCTAATTATGATGCAACTAAAAACACATGGGTTTTATTTGTTCATTCAAAAAGAGACAGAATAGTGAAAAGGAAAAAATGAGAATTTACACATTTTATAAACTCTAATAATTTAGGAAAATTTTTCATGAAATATATTTTGGATAATTTAAAAATTCTCCTTCATTGTATGTTTGTATTGTGTGTGTGTGTACACAATAGTTGCACACAACTTGTTTATATTTGTTTTATTTGTATTTGATTTACTTATATTTGATATGTAAAAATTTATCAGTAATCTTTTTGACATAATTTTTTTTCATGAAGAGGTATTGGTAGGAGCAAGAATATTACAGTTTCATTTAAGTATATATTTAGAAACCAGATTAGTGATACTATATGTAACAAATTTGTTTTCATTTAATTAGAAAATAACTATGTTTTTATACTCAAGATAAAATACTAAAAAATAAACAAAAGATGATAGAGTCTCATACTGATATAAAGTGACTGTTTCACTAATTAATTGCAGAATTGGTGAATATAAGAAGGAAGGAAAATAATGTTTGTATTCATGAAAAATGAACACGGTTTTAGCTACTAAAATAGATTTTAAATAGGTCTTTCAAAAGATCAATTTTTCTTTCTGCCTTCCAAACTATTGGACCTTTTCCACAGATTTCTTAAAATCTATACTAAAACATATTTTATTTTGCCTGCAAATAAAAGCAATATCTCAGTCCCAGGGTAACATTTTTCAAATTGGGATCCAGACCCCACACCACATGCATCAAAATAACATTGGGAGATACGTATTAAACTCGGGTTTCCCAGCTCCCAGTTCAGACCTACTGAGTCAGAATCTCTAGAGTCAGGAGATCAGGATGTGTGTTTGTGTAGTTTTAGCAGGTGATTGTAATACTCAAGAAAGGGCAACCAACAGAGGAGGACCACTGGTTACTGAGTACTCACATGCCTGATACTTCTCTCTCTCTCATAATGTTGAAAATACACATATTATTATCGCCGTCTTTGATCTTAAGAAAAAGCTCAGGTAGAATAGATATTTTTCTTGTACTGCGTGACATTTAATAAGATGTAAGTATTTTAAAGCCACGTTTGCATGGCTACAGAGATTATTTAACAACAAAAGGCATAGTCATAAAAATTTCAACGTGGAAAAAGGGTATTTGAATGAATGATCAGATTAGCTTTGCTCAACAAATTGGAATCCCACATTCCTAAAGCATATTGAGTATAACAAAATTATTTTTATTTTTTTAATGTTTTATTTTATTTTTGGTGGGGGAGGGGAGCAGAGAGAGAGAGAGAGAGACAGAATCCGAAGCAGCTCCAGGCTCCGAGCTGTCAGCCCAGAGCCCGACCCAGGGCTCGAACCCACGAACCGTGAGACCATGACCTGAGCCGAAGTCAGACATTCAACCAATTAAGCCACCCAGGTACCCCTATCCAAATTAAAAAATATATATTATCTTCATGATTGTTTTCTTGTTATTAAATCATATATGAATACAACTACATAACAAATGAGGAAAATAAACAATGCGGTAACACTTTAAATTCTGAAAATATTTTTTGTTGTTGTGCCAAAACCTTTTATTTGATAGGGTCCCAATAGTTTATTTTTGCTATTGCTTCCCTGTCTCAGGAGACATGTCTAGAAAAATGTTGCTATAGTTGATGTCAGAGACATTACTACCTGTGCTCTCCTCTAGGATTTTTATGTTTTCAGGTGTCACAATTAAGCCTTTACTCTGTTTTGAGTTTATTTGTGTGTATGCTGTAAGAAAGTGGTTCACTTTCATTCGTTTGCATGTTGTTGTCTGGTTTTTCCAGCACCATTTATTGAAAAAAACCTGTCTTTTCTCCATTGTATATTATTGCCTCCTTTGTTGAAGATTAATTGACTGTGTATGTGTGGGTTTATTTCTGGGCTCTCTATTCTGTTCCATTTGTCTATGTGTCCATTTTTGTGCCAGTACCATACTATTTTAATTACTATAGGTTTGGAGTAATTCTTTAAATTAGGGATTATGATACTTCTATCTTTGTTCTTTCTCAAGATTGCTTTGGCTATTCAGGGTCTCTTGTGGTTTCATACAAATGTTAAGATTATTTTTTTCTAATTCTATAAAAACTAATGTTGGTATTTTATTAGGAATTGCACTGAATCTGTAGAGTGCTTTGGGCAGTATGGATATTTTAACAATATTAATTTTTTTAATTCATAAGTGTGGAATATGTTTCCACATATTTGTGTCACCTTCAATTTCTTTCATCAGTGCTTTACAATTTTCTGAGTATGAGTCTTTCACTTCCTTGGTTATGTTTACTCTTACGTGTTTTATCATTATGGGTACTATTATAAATGAAACTATTTTTTTAATTTTTCATTCTACTACTTTGTTGATAGTATATAGAAATTGTGCCAATTTCTGTGAGATTTTTACTTCTTCCTTACCAATGTGGATGCCTTTTGTTTCCTTTCCTTGTCTTATTGCTTTGGCTAGGATTTTCAGTACTATGTTGAATAAAAGTGATAAGAGTTCACATCCTTGTCTTGTTCCTCATCATAAGGGAAAAGTCTCAGCTTTTCACCACTGAGTATGATGTTAACTGTGGGTTTTTCATATTTGGGCTTTATTGTATTCTCTCTAAACTGACTTTATTCATCAACAAAACAAAAATGCAACCTATTAAATGGGAGAAGATATTTGAAAATGAAATATCGAATCAAAAGGTTAATATCTAAAATGTATAAAGAACTTCTACACCTCAATATCAAAAACCCCCAAATAATTTGTTTAATAATTTGCTGAGGACCTGAATAGACATTTTTTAGATGAAGACATACAGATGGCCAACAGACACATGAAAGTATGCTCAAGGTCACTCATCATCAGGAAAATGCAAATAAAATCATAATGAGATATCACCTCATACCTGTCACGATGGCTAGAAGCAAAGGCAATAAATAACAAGTGTTGGCAAGGATGTGTGATGTATTTACCCAAAGAAAATGAAAATGATATACGCACTCCAATGTCTATTGCACCATTATTTACAATAGCTAAGATATGGAAGCCACCTAAGTGTCCATCGATAGATAAATAGAATAACACGTGATATGAGATCCATAAAAAAAATGAGATCTTGCCAGTTGTGACAAAATGGATGGACCTAGAGGGTATTGCTAAGTGAAACGAGTCAGGAAGAGTAAGACAAATACCATATGATTTTACTTACATGTGGAATCTAAAAAATGAAACAAAGAAAAAAAAGCAAAAATAGGTTTATAAATAAATAGAGGAAACTGATGTCTGCCAATGTGGAGGATGTGGTGGAGTGGGAAAAATGGGTGATGGGGAGTGTCAGACACGGGCTTCCAGTTACATAATGAGTAAGTCACAGGACGAAAGGTGTAGCAAAGGGAATATAGTCAACCTTATTGTAATGGTGTTGCATGGTGACAGATTATGGTCACATTTGAGTAGACCATTGCATAACATATAGTCTTGTTGAATCACTATGTTGTACACCTAGAAGTACTATAACATTGTGTATCAAATATACTTCAGTTGGAAAGTTTTGCCCTACTCATCATATGGTAGTATAGGCAATAAATTCAGAACTAGTATATTCACTATGAAATACTTATCACTGTTGTAAAATCACAGCTAGCTAAAAATTTCTATCTAGAATAGGTAGGATGTATTTTCATATTATCTTGTTGATATCTGAGTAATTCCTTAGACTAGAAAAGAAAGAAAGATCAAGGGATGCCGGAGTCCAGCTCCTGCAGGTCCAGGGGTCCCCCGAAGAATGACGGTGCAGGCCAAAGAGAGAGTGGGAGAGCCTTGCATTTTCGTTCTGATCCCCAGACAAGCACCGCTGCCCATCTGGCAGGCGTCTCCATCTTGTCTGGTTCTCAAGGTTTATTTATAGCAAAAGGTACAAGGGCAGTAAATGATTTCCCATAGATAAGTTATACAATTTTAGCCACAGGCACTCATGGTGTCATAGGTATTTTTACAAAACCTTAGGTCTAGCCTCAAGGAAGCGTCCTTTAACCAAGAGGCAAACAGCATTCTTTAGTAAAGTTCAGTTTTTATGAGTAAGGGTTCATTAGGCAGCTTATAACTCTAAGAGAAAGTTCCCAGAAAACAGGTTCTCAGGAGATATGCTTGCTCTCAGAGTCCCAAAGATGACGGATACATTTTATCGCAGTAGTGACTATCACAAAGGCATTCAGGCCCAGAAGGTATTCAGTTATCCATATTATTTAGGGGAAAATTATGTGTTGCATTAGGGGGTATCTAGTTTCCTTACTTATCTTTTCCCTGACCAGGTGCAGTCACGCCTCAGGGACAGGGAAGGGGGACAGCCAGCTTCTGACTCTAATTAGCAAAGCATTTTGAGGTTTGGTGCTTCAAGCAGAAATGAAAGTTTCAAGAGGGTAGATTTTGGAAGCTATCTGGGGGCAAGAGACTGTGCAAACTTGCCGTACCCTCACCAGGAATTTTCACTCTACCGGTGAGTTCAAATAGCTCCCAACAAAGGGACACATGGAGCTATGAAACACCACCTAAATATGTCTGGCAGTTCTGGTGTCTTAGTCCAGTGGATCAAGATTATGGCTCTTCTACCTCATTAAACACCATAAAAAGTAATTTCATTCACTAGTCCTGAAGAATGTGCCTACACGTACTGGGAATATTTTTTTGTTGACATAATAATGATGCAAGTTTTGAGGCCAGGTATCTGAAACTGAGATTTGAAAGCCCTCCCCCACTTTTTTGGGCACTATAAGACTTTTTGAAGTAAACATTAATTATGTAAATTGAATCACACATATGGCAAAATGCTGACAATAAGTTTTTTAAAAGTGTTTCCTGGAGTCACTGTTAAGCAGAAAAGATACTTATCCAGACTCAAATCCACCAAAGGATATGCAGATTAGTCTCACTTGATAGTCACCTCTGGTTCGTTAGTAACAGACTTCAAATCTGTGCCACATTTAACGCAGCCATTTTATTTTCCACTCCTTACTATCTTCGCAAGTAATTGATTTTTTATTCTTTGGTCTTAACACATTTAGCCCTGATATTATATCCATCACCAATTAAACACCTGTGCTGGGCAACTTTGTGCTGATCCGTTGTGAACATTTCCAGGATACATTAATAGTTTATGGATTATCCACACTCCTCCGGTTAGAATCAATGGGAGTCACATGGCTAATTCCCTAAGTGCCAGAATGAAAATTGCCCCATACTGTTAAAAAGTCCTCAGAAGTTCTCATTTCTTATGTGGGGAGCCAAAGGCTGATAAGTAGATTGTGCCACCTGTTTTCATCACATGCCTATCTAAGTGGGAACGAGGAAAAAAGATATAATAGGATTTCATTTGTCATATAGGGATTCACACCATTTTATAGGCTGGAAACACATCAGTAATAGTTACAAAGTTATTGACTGGGGATGAGTTAATATTTTAAAATTAATCTTATTATGAAAAAGTTCCTAATGAAAATCTAATTCTAAGCAACATATAGGTCATAAAACTTTTAGACCAGATGCTTCATGAATATGGGAAAGATATGAATCTTAATGTGAAAAAAATGTTGGCTTCATTACCAGGAATAACAGCCAGATATTTGCTATATTGATTATTGAGACTCACTCTTCTCTTCCTAACACTTAACCTGTTTCTTATTCTTTGACAATTTCAGAATACAAACACATTTATACTGGAAGTTGACAAAAAGGAACGTAAACCTTACATTTTACAATTTTACTACATGGGACCAATTTTCATAAAATTAAGTGAAAATGGGGCATCTGAGTGGCTCAGTCAGTTAAGTACACAACTCTTCTTTCAGTTCAGGTCATGATCTCATGATTTGTGAGTTTGAGTCCCATTGGTGCCTGCTTGGGATTCTCTGTCTCCTTCTCTCTTTGTCTCGCTCCCACTTGCTCTCTCTCTCTCTCTCAAAGTAAATAAGTAAGCATTTTTAAAATTTAAGTGAAAAGAGAAAGTAAAACAATGCCATTTTTCATGTATTATTGACTCTAATTTTCTTCAGGTGTCTTCTCCCCCAACCTCCCCGCATTGGGTGGGTACGACGACAAACCTTAAGGAAAATTTTATATGGAGACAAATTAATCTTCACTGTACAGTGGTACAGCTATGGACAATTGCACACTTCCACATCCCCAAATCTTTTTCAAGATAAAATATTTTATCAAAAAATTCTTCCTTGTCCCTTTCTGATCCATTCATGACCTCCATGAAGTAAACTATATTCCTATTTCTTTAAAAATAAGTCCCACATACACGGAATTATGCCGTTGTATGCTTTCACGTCTATCTTCAATTGTTCAGTGTGATGTTTCTGAGATTGATTCCGATTGTGTGTGTCAGTATTGTAGGACTGTTCTTGAGTGGTGTTCAATGTATGGCTATGCTAAAACATTCATTAATTCTATTGATATTTTACTTCAAGTTTTTTCCTATTATGAATAAAGCTCCTCCAAATATTCTTTTACAAGCTCTTTCATGAACCCATGTAAACCTTCTGGGAGCCAAATCAGTAGGAGTAGTATTACTGGGTCACAAGGGAGGTGCCTGTTTATAATAAATGCCTAACCATTTCCAAAGTGCTGTTACCACTTTACACTCTCAGCAGGAAGCCATGAGAGTGCAAATGAATTCAGATTCCAATCCCAATTTGGGGTTTTCAGGCTTTTTAATGACCATGACCCTGACAGGTGTGAACTAGCATCTCCCAGTATCTTTGATTTGCACTTCTCTCTCCTTGACTAATTAATTATAGCAAGTTTTTATATTTATAGACCATGTGCTATCTTATTTTCCTAACTTCTCCCATCCAAAAAAAATTAAATTTAGGATATAATTTATTTTTTATTTAAAAAATGTTTATGTTTATTTATTTTTGAGAGAGAGGGATAGAGCATGAGTGGAGGAGGGCAGAGAGAGACACACACAGAATCCAGAGCAAGCTCCAGGCTTTTTCTCATTTCCATGGTGGTGATACAAGGTTCTATATGAGTACTTTTTCAAACTGTTTGTTACTGCTATCTAAGAAAATGCATTATATTCAAGAGAAAGTATATTGTAGTTTCTGCGACATTACTGGGTTTTCATGAAAGTGCTGAAAGTATGTTATTTTAATTTTTTTAAACAAAAAGACAAAATTAGAAGAAAGCAAAATACTCAATGTTGGTGTAGTATTGTAATTTATTGTTCATGAAATTTAAATACACTTGAACAAGTCCCTCTGGGCTTATGAATTACAATTACTTTTTGTCTCACCTGTTAAGTCTGTTACATTGAGTTCTGGAGAGGAATGTTAAAGTCCCTTTTGTACTTTATTTTAGTAACACTGGGTTCAATTACTTTCTTGCACATAGCTAAGGTCGACACTCAGTGCAACATAATGATGCTTCCCGCTGGTCTGGGAACCATACAGATAAGTGGCTGCCGAGCAAAGTGAATCTAGCGCTGCAGAACGGAGGAAAGCGGGCACTGGTAAATGCAAGCCTTGAGAGAGGAGGCTTTTTTCACCTGAAATAATCCAAAAGATTAAGATCTGTTAAAGAATAAAGGCATCTGTGTTTCCTGGGGTCCTAAGCATTAGGAGAAAATATCTAAAGTGTTAAAAATTGTGTAATTATATTCATCATTGTATAAGCCCCAGCATTCGTGTTTCCTCAACGAGGTCTTTTTTTAATAAAACGTAATGTAAAATTAAAGAGCATAGCACAGGAAGACAGTATTCAGAAACTGAGACATGTCATCTGAGCCCAAAGTTACTTGTTAATAAACCACATTATCCGAGGGCCTGCACACAAAAGACGTGTGAGGAAGACAAAGTATACTTGGGCACACTTTCTCACATGGTAATATCGCCAGCTGGGAGTGACGACAAACTCAGACAAGTGACTTAATAAAATGGCGATTTTGTAGCAGAGTGGGCTGCTGAGCTGACATAGGAAGAAGAGATGAAATAAGACACAAAAGGATGAAAGGCTCCCAGACTAAGGAGGAACACCAATTAAAGCAGGAAAGATTCTGTCTTTTTGTGCCTAGATGTTTAGTTCTTTCTATATCATTTATTCTGAAACTGATCTTTTCCCCACCGGTTTGGAAACATGTTGTCATCACGAACTAATTTTCCAATTAGTTCCAATTCTAATTTTCCCTCATTTTAAAACATTTTTTTCTGGCCGGTTTGTCTATTCAAGCAACAAAATTGGTTTTAATTATAAAATATTTACATCTACTTTTATTACTGCCGGGCTTAGACTGTTTTTCAGCCCTGCTTGTTTTTCTTCCAAATCAATGTGTTGATTCTCTTATCTAGAAAGTGACTGTCTTGTATTGGGATTGCAATAAATGTAATTATTTTAGGAAAGCAATGACATCGTTATGATGTGATCCTTCTTATGCAGCATCATAATGTGGACCTCCACTGTTTAAATCTCACTTTCTTGTACTTCAGAACAGTTGTCTTTTTCTTGTCTTGTTATGTGTGTGTGTGTATGTGTGTTGTGTGTGTGTGTTTTACTGTGCTTGTTATTTTAATGTGCTTTAATGTGTTTGTTATTTTAATGTGATTTAATGTGTTTGTTAAGTGGTGGGGGTCGGGGTGGGGTATTTTCTTTGACATCATTCCTACTGCTTTCTTCTTCCTGAGTAGTTTCTGTGTTTACACATTGAGGGTTTTTAAATGTTTATTTGAGCTTCTACACTGTTAAATTATCTTATATGCAGTCGTGTTGCCATAGATTATTTTCAGCTTTCTAAATATAAAATTACATGATCTGCCAAAAGATATGGTTGCACTTTTTTCTTTCCATTTCATACAGCTGCTTTCTCTTGTATAACTGAATTCACTAATATATCCAGCTCAAAGTTAAATGGTAGTAGATAGTGGTCCTTATTGTCTTAGTCCTCAGAACTTTGATTTTTTTGGTCAAGGAAAATAAATTATGTTACAAAAGGCAACTTACTAATTTCTGTTTCACCGAGTGCTTGTAACATGAGGGTATGTTAAATTCTCATAAATACATTTTGTCATCCAAGGAGATAAATAAAGATCTTCCTTCTGAGTTCTTCTGATAAGTGGATGATGTGAATGTATTTTTTAATACTGAACGGCCTGGGCATTCATGAGATCAATGCAACTTTGTCACAACTTACTGTTTTTTAATGCTCTGTTGGTTTGATTTTTGATTGCTAATATCATAGTTGTTAATTTACATCAATATTCATGAGTGAAATTTGGCAGTAATGTTATATTTTTGTGTAATCTTTATCAATTTCAGAGTACACCACAAATCTTTGAAAATGGAAATTGTCATTTATGTTTGGAACAGTTAAGTAGCTCTGGCATTATCTCATCTTAAAAAAAAATAACTTCTTGGTGAAGAGTTATTTGGCTTTTAACAATTTTGTCCATTTCTTTTATCATAATTAATGTTTCCTTATTTTCGCTCCAAGATTCAATTTGTGGAAGCTTCACTTTTTTTCTAGAAAAAAGTTCCTTTGATCTAGATTTTCAAATGTACATAAAGTTGTACCAATGGATCTCTCACAATTTAAAATTTGTTCTGTAATTATTATCACCCCTTTTCATTTTCTTTTTTATTTTATCTTATTTTTTATTTTATTTTATTTTTCTAATTCAAGTTAGTTAACATATAGTGCAATACTGATTTCAGGAGTAGAATTTAATAATTCATCACTTACATAAAACACCCACTTAATGCCTGTCACCCATCTAGCCCACCCTCCACCCACTTCCCCTCCAGGAACCCTGTTTGTTCACTGTATTTAAGAGTCGCTTAAGGTTTACCTCCCTCACTGTTTTTATCTTATTTTATTTTTCCTTCCATTCCCCTATGTTCATCTGTTATGTTTCTGAAATTTCACATATGAATGAAATCATATGATATTTGTCTTTGACTGACTTATTTCTCTTAGCACAATACCCTCTAGTTCCATCTACATTGTTGCAAATGGCAAGATTTCATTCTTTTTGATCACTGAGTAGTATTCCATTGTATATATGTATACCACATCACCTTTATCCATTCATCAGTCCATGGACATTTGGGCTCTTTCCATTATTTGACTATTAATGATAGCGCTGCTTATAAGCAGTGGGGTGCATGTGCCCCTTCAAATCAGCATTTTTGTCTCCTTTGGATAAATCCCAAGTAGTGCAATTGCTGGTTTGCAGGGCAGTTCAATTTTAAACTTTTTGAGGAACCTCCCCACTGTTTTCTACAGTGGCTGCACCAGTTTCCATTCCCACCAACAATGCAAAAGTGTTTCCCTTTCTCCGCATCCTCGCCAACATCTATTGTTGCCTGAGTTGTTGATTTTAACCTTTCTGACCAATATGAAGTATCACATTATGATTTTGATTTGTATTTCCCCGATGAGGTGTGATGTTGAGCATCTTTTCATTTCTAATTTATGTATTTGATAAAACTAACTGATACTTGCCCTGTTTTATTGTTTTTTTTCTAAGAACTAACTTTTGGATTTATGTATCTAATATTTTTTTCTTTCATGTACCATCTATGTCTGCTTTTATTTTTATTCATTTCTGACTTCTGCTTTTTTTTTTGTTTTATTCTGCCTTTTGTTTTTACACTTCTTTTCCTTAGCTGTGTAGGTTTTAAGTTAATAAAATGTAACTTACTCATATGATGACTACTTGTGTTTATAATTGTTTTGGATCTAGAATGTCAAAGAGGTCTGTGCGTTGAGGCACAAGTGTCTCTGGGCTCCAGGTTTAAACAGGAGAACCAGTTCAGGGTTGGGTCAGCAGCCCGTGTATCCGTGCACATCACAGGCCTTGAGTACATCATGGCATGTATAGCACATCTGCAACCATGAAAATATCTTTTTTCAAGTGACCAGGCTGGGGGAAAAGCCATCTGCGTCTGTGTCCTAAAACAAATCTATGCATGGATTTACACATTGGTCCTTAGTTCCCTGAACTGCTGTGTTTGTGAAATTCAGTTTGCTGAACGGTCTTTCTGGTTACTCCGAATCCCTGTCTCCCCACCCCTGCCACCTGAGTCCTAAGGACCTCTCTTCTCAGCCACCGTGTTCGGCCTCACTGCCAGGCGTCTCAGTCACTGTGGAGTGGACATCGGAGCCCAGATTTGCTCCTACGCCTGAACGTGCACAGCCATTTTACTCATCTCTTGTTGACACTGAAAACAGCTGAAAAAAGAGGGGAAAGTTTAAGGAAGGTGGAAGGAGTGGCTCCCATAAGACTTTTGGGAAGCTGTGTCCCATCTTGTGAATAGCATGAATACTATGAATCAGCAAGGGCACTGGAGGGTAGATTTAACAAAATCTAAAAATCTACATTTGAATGAGAGAGTGAATAACTGACATTACTCAAAGAATAGTCAAATGCCAACTTTTTCCATATTAATGTTTTTAAGGAGAAGACAAATCAGGAGGACAAGGGGGATGGGGAAGGAAGAAAGAAGAGTTCTATGGCTCCATGTTGATTGATAGAAAGAAATTCCACTTATATGTGTCATTTAAGTGAAAAAATAACATAACTTTTATACTTTGGGATTCTTTTTCATTTCATATAAATCATAGACATAGAATGAGCACATGTTCCAAGTAAACAATTTGATAAATACCAAAATGGATAATGAAGAAAATTAAAATCACCACAACTCAACAATATAATCAATATTAAAAATTTGTGTCTCTTCTTCTAGATTTCCATCTAAGACATGCTCATACAAAACCTGCATATCATAGACCATGTTACATATTTGCTTACATATTGAATGAGTTTATATCCTTTTCCATTTGTTATACAAAGAGATATTTTATATATCACTAATATTTATCAAATATTTTAATGCCTACATTCCATTACATTATTTTTCAACCTGTTCTCTAAGGTATATGAGACAGCACTTTCTGCATATGATGTGACTTCACCCACCTCCTCATTTTGAAAATCACAACTCTCTAATATGTTTTTGGTAATTGCATGGGCTAGAGTTTTTGAGTATTTAACAATATGTAGAATTATTGATAGAACATTTCTCTTATTCCTGATAGTGAAATGGTTCTTGGGCTTCACCAGTAGTATTTTTTTTTATTCCTGAATTTACGGCCAGAAACTTGTGCTGTCTTTTGAAAATTTTCTTTACAATATTTATGAATATGACATCGATTCTTATTTAACTCAAATACTTAACTTATACCAGTAATAGATTACCTAATACTCTAGCAGATTTTTGCAATTCTGGAATATGTCTTACACGATTATGCTGAGATCCTTTTTGATATAAATTCTGCTTTAAGAATTCAGATTGGCTTCTAGCAAGGTATTCGAAAGTGTATCATTTCAAAGATACCTAATTACATGAAATGCTATGTTAAAATCATCTTCCTTCTCCAAATGGTTTTGAAAATGCTACATAAATGTAATGATTTATGTATATGTGTATTGTATTGCAAAATTAAAGCCATTCAATTTTATAAATAAAACTCAGGTTATTGCAAATTTGTTTGACTACAAGGTCTTTATTTTCTCCTGGAAATAATATACTAAAATGCCACTGATAGTGTTTTAATGAGCAATCTGTGAAAATTGGCTGTATTTATTTCCTAAGGCAGTGGTAAAAAATCATCAGAAATCTGGTGTCTAAAAACAACAAAAATGCGTTCTCTAAAATCTCTGGAAGCCAGAAGCCTGAGTGTCAGTAGGCTGAGGCTCCATGGGAGGGCTCCAGGGAATAGTCCTTGCCTGTTCCTACATCCTGCCAGTGACCAGCATTCTTGGCAGCAAGTACCCCCACTTGTGACAACATAAATATAATCTTAGCCGCCTTCATCCTTGTGTATCTGTATCTTTGTGTGTCAGCATCTTTTGTCTTTCTCACATGAAGACACTGGTCACTGGATCAGGGTTCATCCTCAGGCACTATGACTCCATTCTAACCTGACACATCTAGAATGACCTAATTCCAAATAAGGTCACATACAGCTAGCACAGGGGAGTATCCAACATATCTTCATAAGGGACACAACACTGACCTAAAGATACCGAGTTATATTACCATATTATAATAGTTATTATTATAATTTATGATTGGTGGGCTTTCTTTGTCAACATCTCCTCCGACAAAGCATCCCTTCCATGTCTTTTGTTTATAATACAGCCTTCTACCTTCATCTCATGGAGACTGACATAGTGGGAAATTTGTCAGATGCAAAGATTATGTTCTCAGTAAAAGAAAATGTCTCAATTCAGTGAAAAAGCTTCAATAATGAACAGAACCTAACACAAATATTACAAATCAGGAAGCTTAAAAAAAAGTCTCAACTTAGGCAATCTATTACTATGATTAGGAGTATATTATGTTGGGGGATTAAAATTGCATGCATTTCATTGCGATGTTATATATAAATGGCTTCTCAAATGGCTCACATTTAATCTCCAAGTATTTATAAGGTAGTTATACCATCCTTATTTTAGCGCTAAAGAAATCGATAGTCTCAGAGAAACTGTTGAATGGTCCAAAGAGAAAGTTAGTTTTGAAATATTTGGAGAGTGCTTTAATCTTTATCCAATCAGCTTTTACCAGACCTTAGTGCCTGGGATGCTGTTGCTCGGCAAAGCCAAAGGTCAAGATGAGAAACTGCATAAGGCCAGTCACTCTTGTATCCATCTGTCCTTGCTCCAGATCATGAAGACCCGCTGTGTATAAAGACTGCACTTTTTTCCTTACAACTCTCAAATCTTACACAAGTTCCTATTTTCAGTCAACCAGAAAGAGACAAGAAAAAGATTCTAAAAAACAATTCCCAGTTTAACAAGCTGAGAATACAACACTATAACACAATGGTTCAACTTTAGAACTGGGTATCATCTTAGTCGACTGCTTAATTTGAGGATTAAGGACTGAGCTGGCAAGATGGAGAAGTAGGGTGTTCTGTACTTCCCACATTCATCTCTCAAACAAAGAATGGTGAAGCCAAAGGACTCTGAACCACAAGAGTCTGGGAGGAAAAGAGACAGAGTCCACTAAGAAGAAAGCCTCATAGGTGTGTGATTGTGAACTGGGGAAGATAAAAATAGGCTGGGACATGGGAGTATGGAGGGGAAGGACCCTCTTCTGTGGAGATACAAAGGGAAGGGAAAGTGGGGCTGGGGAATTGTCGAACAAGACCTGGAGAAAAGAAAAACCTCATCCAGGGATGGAGAGGGAACCTATCATCCCATATCTAACTGCAGGGCTTTCAGAGAGAGATCCCATCTTAACTGCAGATCTTTCTTTGGGCTGGGGGCCCCAGTCGCAGAAATGCCTTCCGGGATAGACTCTGTAAGGGCGCAGTCAGCATCAGGAGGAACCGGTCCCCTGCTCGAACCCCTGCTAGGAAGTGCCCCTGCTTGTGGGATTACATTTTGGGTGGAATCATTACTGTGCATGGATTAGAACTGGAAGTGAGGCGGGGTGGGGGACATAGAACAGAGCCCACCTTGGCTGCACATGTGGTACAGTGAGATCAGACCCAAAAGAGTGTTTTGGAATGCCTAATTCGAGAAGGGACTAGGGGTTTGCCATTTTTCTCCCCACAACCACTAGGGCGGGGCCTCAGGGAGCAGACCAGGGGACCCACAGTGGAGGTGAGACCTGCCTACACCAACCCACGCCACTGTGTGCTGGGTAGCTGCTTTTGTACCAATGCCCAGATAAGTGCTGCAGAAACAAGCAGCCCCTCCCCCAAGACCAGCACTGCTGCATTGCTGTGATTAACTCTAGATCAATTCTTGCTATTCAGATATATTCTTCCTTATCTCATTCTTATCTCTCCCCTCCTCTAGACTGGTTATCTGGTTATAGGCTTGCTTAAACAGGCGTATTTAATACATTTTCTTGATGCATATTCTACACCTCCTTCATTAACTTCCTTTCTCTCTCTCAAATTATCAGACTATATAGTTTCTCAGGGTAACTTTATTTTTGTTTTTGGTTTTTTGCTGTTTTTTTCTCCTCTCCCCATGACATATTCTCCTTTTTCTTTCTCTGAATTAAGCCTTTTAGTTTCTCTGCCTGGTCAATGTTCAATTTCTCTTTCTCCCCACTCATGTCATTTCTCTCTTTGTATATGCTTCCCCATCAGCATTGCCTCTACCTGGCTCTTCATTTGTAGCTGGGATTTCTGGTTTTATGATTTTAGACTGCCCTTTCTCTTTTGTTGTTTTTGTTTAATGGGTTTTTTTTCCAGTTTTCTTTTTTGTTTGATATGTTTGTGGGTTTGCATGCTTTTGCTCCCTGTTTGTCTGTCTGTCTGTTTTCCTTTTCAGGGCTACCTCAAGAAACAAACAAACATGCTGGAGAATCCCAAATAAAATTATGACTAGGGAAGCAAAATAGCCAAAGTCACATCAAGAGAGATCAAGGGATACCATTAAAAGAACACTTCCTTAATGTATAGGCCCTGGACAGTCTATGAGCCTCCTTTAATGTAGCAATACTTGCAGGGGAAGAGCACATAACAAGCTTTTAAAACTGACAAAACACAGAAAGCCACGAAAAATGATGAAATGGAAAAACTCTCCTATAAAGAAATTCTAGGAAGAAGTGACAGCTAAAGAATTGGTCAAAACAGATGTAAGCAACATAACTGACCAAGAATTTAGAACAGCAGTCATAAAATTAGTTGCTGGGCTTGAAAAAAGCGTGGAAGACAGCAGAGACTCTATTGCTGAAAGGTTACAGACATTAAAAACCGTTGTGATTAATTGAAAAATGCTATAAATGAGGTGCATAATAAAATGGAGGTGGCCACCGCATGGATTGAAGAGGCAGAGAGGAAAATAGGTGAATTAGAAGACACAACTGTAGAAAAAGAGGAAGCAGAGAAAAAGAGATAAATTGATCCAGGATCATGAAAGGAGAATTTGAGAACTGAGTGATGCAATCAAATGAAACAATATCCATCTCATAGGAATTCTATAATAAGAAGAAGAGAGAGAAAGGGGCCGAAGGGGTACTTGAACAAATTATAGCCAAGGATTTCCCCAATCTGGGGAAGGAAACAGACATTGAAATCCAAGAAGCATAGAGAACTCCTCTCAGACATAACTTGAATCAATCTTCTAAATGACATATCATAGAGAAACTGGCAAAACATAAGGAGAAAAGAGAATTATGAAAGCAGCTATGGATAAAAGAGCCCTAACATACAAAGGGAGACACATCAGGGCAGTTGCAGACCTATCTACTGAAACTTGGCAGGCTGGAAAGGAATGGCAGGAAACCTTCAATGTGATAAACAAAAAATATGCAACCAAGAATCCTTTATTCAGCAAGTTTGTTATTCAGAGTTTTAGGAGAGATAAAGGTTTTCCCAAACAAACAAAAATTGAACAAATTCATCACCGCTAAACCAACCCTACAAGATATCTTAAGGGGGACTCTATGAGGGAAATGTTGCAAGGAACACAAAGTACCAGAGACACAACTAGAAGCATGAATCCTAGAGAAAACACAGTGACTCTAAACCCATACTTTTCAATAATAACACTGAATTTAATTGGACTAACTCCTCCAATCAAAATACAAAGGGTAGCAGAATGGATAAAAAACAAAATCTATCTATTTTCTGTCTATAAGATACTCATTTTAGACCTGAGGACACCTTTAGATTGAACGTGAGGGAATGGAGAAATATCTATCATGCTACTGGAAGTCAAAAGAAAGCTGGAGTAGCCATATTTACATCAGATAAACTGGATGTTAGAGTTAAGGCAGTAACAAAAGATGAAGAAGGGCATTATATAATAATTACAGTGTCTATCATCAGGAAGAGCTAATAATTATAAATTTTATACACCCAATTCGAAAGCACCCAAATACAATAAACAATTAATAACAAATCTTGTTGATAAGATTGAGCTAATTGCAGAGGATTTTAATACTCCACTTACAGCAATGGATAGATCATTTAGACAGAGAATCACTAAAGCAACAATGGCCCTGAACAACACATTGGACCAAATGGACTTGACAGATATAATTAGAACTCTACATCCCCAAACAGTGGAATACACCTTTTTCTCAAGTGCACATGGCACATTCTCTAAGATAGATTACACACTAGGTCACAAAGCATCCCTCAATATATATAAAATAACTGAGATCATACCATGCACACTTTCAAATCACAGTGTTATGAAATTTGAAATCAACCATAGGAAAAAGTCTGGAAAACCTCCAAAAACATGGAGACTAAAGAACACTCTACTAAAGAATGATTGGGCCAACCAGGCAATTAGAGAAGAAGTTAAAAAGTATATGGAAACAAACAAAAAGAAAAATACAACAGTTCAAATTCTTTGGGATGCAGCAAAGACAGTCCTAAGAGGAAAATATATTGTAATCCAGGCCTATTTCAAGAAATTAGAAAAAGCACAAATACAAAATCTAACAGTGCATCCGTTAACAGAACCTGTAAGGAGCTAGAAATAGAGCAGCAAGAACATCCCAAACACAGCAGAAGAAGAGAGGTAATAAAGATCAGGACAGGAATAAACAATATAAAATAACAATAACAACAAAAATAGGCTGATCAATGAAACCAAGAATTGTTTTTTGAAAAAATAAACAAAATTGATAAGCCTCTAGCCAGGATTCTCAAAAGTAAAAGAGACAGCACCCAAATACACAAAATCATGAATGAAAATGGATTTATTAAAAACAATCCCTCAGAAATGCAAGCAATCATTAGGGGATACTATAAGAAATTATATGCCATAAAACAGGGCAAAAAATAGAAGAAATGGACAAATTCCTAAATGCACACACACTAACAAAATTCAAACGGAAAGAGATAGAAAATCTGAAGAGACCTATAACTAGTGAGAAATTGAATCAGTTATCGAAAATCTCCTAACAAATAAGAGCCTGGGCCAGATGGCTTCCCTGGAGAATTCTACCAGACATTTAAATCCTAGTTAATACCCATTCTTTTCAAGCTATTCCAAAAAATAGAAATGGAAGGAGACCTTCTAGACTCATTCTAGAAAGCCAGCATCACACTGATTCCCAAACCCTACAGAGACCCAGAAAAAAAGAGAACTATAGACCAATATACCTGATGAATATGGAGGCAAAAAATCCTCAAAAAGATACTAGCAAATCAAATTCAACAGCATATAAAAAGAATTATCCCCCATAATAAAGTGGGATTCATTCCTGGGTTACAGTGCTGGTTCAATATTTGCAAATCAATTAATGGGATAATCAGATTAACAAAAGAAAGGATAAAAACCATATGACCCTGTCAATAGATGCAGAAAAAACATTTGACAAAACAAAGCATCCTTTCTTAATAAAAACCTTCCAGAAAGTCGAGATAGAAAGAAGATATTTAAACATCATAAAAGCCATCTATGAAAAGCCTACAGCTAATATAGTCCTCAATGGGGAAAAACTGAGAGCTTTCCTCCTGAGATCAGGAATATGTCAAGGATGTCCACTCTCACCACTGTTGTTTATCATAGTGCTGGAAGTCTTAGCATCAGCATCAGACAACGAAAGGAAATAAAAGGCATCAGAACTGGCAAAGATGAAGTCAAACTTTCACTTTTCACAGAAGACATGATACTCTACATGGAACACCTGAAAGACTTCACCAGAAATCTTCTAGAACTGATCCATAAAATCAGCTAAGTCACAGAGTACAAAATCAACATACAGAAATCAGTTCCATTTTTATACACCAATAATGCAGCAACAGAAAGAGAAATCAAGAAACTGATACCATTCACAATTGTGCCAAAACCAATAAAATACCTAGGAATAAACCTAGCCAAAGATATAAAGGATCTGTATGCTTAAAAACTATAGAAAACTTATGAAGGAATTGAAGAAGCCAAAAAGAAGTGGAAAAACATTCCATGCTCATGGATTGGAAGCATAAACAGTTAAAATGTCAGTACTACCCAAAGCAATCTACACATTCAATGTAATCTCAATCAAAATGGCACCAGCATTCTTCTCAAAGCTAGAACAAACAATCCAAAAATTTGTATGGAACCACAAAAGATCCTGAATAGCCAAAGTAATATTGACGAAGAAAACCAAAATGGGAGGCATCACAATCCCAGACTTTAACCTCTACTACAAAGCTGTCATCATCAAGACAATATGGTATTGGCATAAAAACAGTCACATAGACTAATGGAATAGAATAGAGAACTCAGAATTGGACCCACAAATGTATGGCCAGTTAATCTTTGACAAAGCAGGAAAGAGTATTCAATGGATAAAAGACAGCCTCTCTAACAGATGGTGCTGGAAGAACTGGACAGCAATATGCAGAATGAAACAAAACCATTTTCTTACACCATACACAAAAATAATCTCAAAATGGATGGAGACAGGAAACTATCAAAGCCCTAGAGGAGAATGCAGGAAACAACCTTCTTGACCTCAGCCGCGCAAATTTCTTACTCAACACATCCCCAAAGGCAAGCGAATCAAGAATAAAAATGAACTATTTAAACCTCATCAAGACCAAAACCTTCTGCACTGAAAAGGAAACAATAATAAAACTGATAGGCAACCGACGGAATGGGAAAAGATACCTGAAATGATGTTCATCATCACTCATCATCAGGGAACTACAAATCAGAACCACACTGAGATACCACCTCATGCCAGTCAGAGTGGCTAAAATGAACAAATCAGGAGACTACAGATGTTGGTGAGGATGTGGAGAAACAGGCACCCTCCTACACTTTTGGTGGCAATGTAAACTGGTGCAGCTGCCCTGGAAAAAGTGTGGAGGTTCCTCAAAAAATTAACGATAGAACTCCCATATGACCCAGCAATAGCACTGCTAGGGATTTTCCTGAGGGATACAGGAGCGCTGATGCACAGGGGCACATGTACCCCAATGCTCATAGCAGGACCTTCAACAATAGCCAAATCATGGAAAGAGCCTAAATGTCTATGAACTGATGAATGGATCAAGAATATGTGGTTTATATATACAATGGAATACTACATGGCAATGAGAAAAGAAAGAATGAAATCTGGCCATTGTAGCAACATGGATGGAACTCGAGGGTGTCATGTTAAGTGAAATAAGTCAGGCAGAGAAGGACAGATACCATATGTTTTCATTCATATGTGGAACAGGAGAAACTTAACAGAGGACTATAGGGGAAGGGAATGGGGGAAACAATAGTTAAAAAGAGGGAGGGAGGTAAACCATAAGAGACTCTTAAATACTGAGAACTGAGGGTTGATGGGAGTGGGGGAGGGGGAAAATGGGTGATGGGCATGGAGGAGTGCACTTGTTGGGATGAGCACTGGGTATTATATGAAAACCAACTTGACAATAAACTATAAAAATAGTAATAATAAAATAAAATTTTATGAAAAAAAAGAGATAAGGTGTTTGTAATTGCTAAAGTCTTAATGATAAGCCAGTTAAAGAATATGCAAAAAAATTACTTTTAAGCCATTATATACTCTTCTCTTGGATTCAGAATATCCTTTATGCTAAGGTATCCATGACACTACCCTCGTTTTAATAAGTATTATTGTATTGTTGAGAACATTTTAGTTAATTTAATTAGGGTTAAACTAACATTGCAAAACTCAGATCCAAAAGTTAAATCTTTTCTGAAGAAATATTTTAAAAAATTACTTGTATGGATAAAATAGTATCAGGAACAAATCAGGTGGCACATTTTATTAAAGCTTTATTTCAAAGATGTGATTCTCCAATTTAAGATGACATAAGTATTTTTATCATCATTTTCATAATTTAATTTGAGAAATAAATGCCTATTTCCTGACTTGAAATTCTGCACTATTTATAAAAATGTCCTAATGTTGGGAAATTTGTCGCTCAATTTAAAAGAAGAATGTAGCACTACAGATAGCAATACTTGGAAATATTACATTGAAACAGGTTAATAATGTATTACTTTTTTGAAATGTTAATTTAAAAATAAACACAGAACATTCTCAAATGGAGGAACCAATTTTATATATTTCCTACTGAGTAAAAACAGTTGTGCTCTGCACATAAATGGATTAGTGGATTATGTAATGAATCTTTTATACATAGTAAAAGTAGATATTTTCAAGTATATCTCATTGAAATGAATAGATAAAAATGGTCTCAGCTGAGCTTTACAAACTTAGCTTCAGTTTTTCATGTCTCCTCCCCACAATCACATGCACACAAATATACACAAATGCACACAAACACACACACATACATATGACTCAGGCACAAGAAGTGAATTCTCTGAAACAAAGAAAATAGCCAAAATATTGCATACAAGTTAAAGAGAATGCATTTTCAGAAAACCTACTGACAATAGAAAACCTATTCACCTTTTACATTAAGTGTCATGCCCATAGCTAGGGACTCAGAGGCCAGAGAAAGAAAAAAAAAATTTAAATAGGTAAGAAAAAGCACAAAACCAAATACACCTATATTTATGCACAACTTTTTTTCTCAGCATATTGTGAGTGGTTAAAGATGGTTCTATGGTCTGAATTGTTTTTTTCCAAAATGCATCTCTTGAATCCCTAACCCCAAAGGGATGATATTCAGAAGCCGGTCTTTGGGAGGGGATTAGGTTGGGGAGGTGGGCCCCTCAGGATGAGATTACTGCTTTTGAGGAGACACTAGAGAATGTGGTGCTCTCTCGCCATCATGAGAAGTCTCAATGAACAGGGAGCCATTGTCTGCAAGCCAGAAGGAAAGCCCTTGCCAGTGACTGAGTTACCTGGTACCTTGATGTCAGACTTCCCAGACTTCAGAACAAAGGAAAACAATTTCTCTCATTCAACTCACCCAGATTCTATTATTCTTTCTGGGAGCTCATGTAAATGAAGGTGGCTCAGAGAAACCAACACCTACGTTTAACTTCAGACTGCGCTTAGATCAGATGTCCAGTGAGTGGACTTCCATTTCGTCTTAGATTATTGATCTCTTCCAGCCACTGAGGTGGCCACAGATCCAGTCCCAACCTGTTGCCTTTGGCGACAAGCAGCTGGTTAGGAAATCTCTGTTGGGCATCCCAGCTAAGCTATGTGATTCCATTTGGTATGGTCCTTACAGGATCTGTCATTGTGAAGACAGCAGAGGGGGTGGTCTACTGTCCACACGCACATCTGCACACAGCTGTGGAGCGAGCACATTGCTCCCTGGACACAGAAACTCCTCAGAGGGACTGCTGACCACCTTGTTCTCAATGTCCAAAGGTACAGTCCCAAGGGGAGGACTGGCCATGTTTTAAAACAGAAGGGGAAGGAATTGGGAGGAGTCGGGAGAGGCCATGTGAAATTCCTGGCGAGAGCACTCTCGGCAGTGGCCCTGATCTCTCTTGACATAGACCCAGTAACTCGGCTTGCAGCTGAAAGGTACTGTCCATTGATCGGTACCATGCTCATGCAGGGATGTCTGCCTTAACAATATCTGTGCATTCTGAAAGGAGAGCATCACTGTTATTTTGAAGTAATTGATATAAAAATGTTCAGTCAGATTCAAAGTTCCAGATGTATTGTCTCAGAGTTCTAAAACTGCATTTGCTAATTAAAGTAAAAAAAAAAAAAGACACACCTCATCTCTTGTGCCTGTGGTCTCGACAAATTCACGGAACTATTCACTTATGTAAAGATTGGATTCTTGGAGCTCCACTGACAAGGTATTTCAGCCAAACTCTGCACTGGTTCAGTATAGTCAGTATGTAGGCAAAGCAACTAAATTACTTGAATACCTTTTGGGAAAAGATTTGTGAAATAGTGAATAAATATATAACTTACAAATAAGAAAATACAGGTATTGGGTATAATTGGAAAAAATTAATATCTCTTTTTCACCTACATTCTCAGTAATGATGTGCTCTCCTACCTTCCTATATACATTATATTGATTTTTGTCCTCTATTTGAATGACTGCATGTCTCTGAGAATTGATTATTTTGCCTTGCACCACACCTCTATTCTTACTTTCCTAACAACTAAATAATACTAAATTTTCCTACTGATTAATAAAAATAAATACTTTTCCAGGACAAATGCAATTTTCTAAAAGAAAGTGTGACCAAGAAAAATAAGAATTAAATAATTACAGTTACAATAAAAGATTTAATTTGAGTCTTTGGGAAGTATCACTCTTTCAAAATCTATGAAATATATTTGTGAGTGAGTTTTACAAAGCTGTTCATCACAGAGAATAAAAAATTCACATAAAGAGAAAATTCGATTTAGAATTTTAGCACTTGGGAAGATCATTGTTGGAAAATGACTTACTCAAACAAAAATATTTAAAGGATAGTGTTGGATAGTGACTTGTTCTACTAGTGAAGGGATTCAATATATGTTGATTATAACATTTATGAAAGCATCACGATTTGTCTAGGAATTCTGAAGATTATTAAGTTCCATTTTCAAAAACTCTATTTTGCTAATTAGAAATTATGAGAACGGCAACATCTAAGTCATATCGACTGAACTACTAAAGTTTACAATCTTGTCAAGTTTCACTGAGTCCTCTTCCACTGCTGCAAATTATGGACACAGGACAAAAAGTGATGAGCCTGAAATAATCTTATCAAGATTTTAATAAGCAGTTATTTCCCTATATTGATAAACCACAAATCTATCTATATATAGTCTAGTTTGTGTGAGTTTATTATGTTTAGGGAACAAATACATAAAGTTTTCTCTCTTCATTAGGCATTATAATATACCATTAAACATATCAGCCCAATGCAAGAATGCGATTTCCTTTTAGTAGGTTAGTCTATAGTAGATTGTTATGTTTAGAGACTGTCCACTGACCTACAAATAGTATAAAAATTAGTTATTCTGGTTAAGTGATCTGGAAGTGTGTTGGACATTTTCCTGTACAAATAGCTACTCAATTTCCCCATTACTAATTCTTTTAGGACTGAAAAACTTAGATACTTACCTAGCTCTATTAAAGGGCAATAAAAGAGTGCTTTATGCCTTGGCCACATAACATTAAATTTATAAAACTAATTTGGTAAGAAAATGATTTTATTTTATTTTTACAGGTGTCAAGTTGGCTGCCTTTGGGCATAATTTTATGGTCAGAAACATTTTATGTACCTAGAATAGTATCTTGTAACAAAATTAGGTCAGCATTTAAAAACCAGATTTTACCCAAAAGCGCTAATTTTTAGTGTCTCTTGATCAAGTATACTATGTGGCCACACATTACCCACAATCCAATATGGAAGTTACGGGGAGTGTCTCCTTGATTCAAAGGGAAGAGGCATTAATATTTTTTTGAAAAAATTTTACCAGAATTTCCATTATTCATAAAACACATAAACAAACATGTATAGAGGTGCCTGGGAGGCTCAGGTGGTTCAGCATCAGACTTCAGCTCAGGTCCTGATCTCACGGCTCATTAGTTCAAGCCTCAAGTTGGGCTCTGTGCTGACAGCTCAGTACTTGGAACATGCTTCAGATTCTGTGTCTCCCTCTCTCTCTGTCCCTCTCCACTTGTGCTCTATTTCTCTCAAAAAAAAACCATTAAAAAAATTAAAAACAAACATATATAGGGAGGGGCACCTGGGTGGCTCAGTCGGTTAAGTGTCTGACTTCAGCTCAGGTCATGATCTCACAGTTCTTGGGTTCAAGCCCTGCATCAGGCTCTGTGCTGACAGCTCAGAGCCTGGAGCCTGTCTTCAGATTCTGTGTCTCCCTCTCTCTCTGACCCTCCCCTGCTCATGCTGTCTCTCTCTCTCTCTCTCTCTAAAATAAATAAAAACAGTAAAAAAAATATTAAGAAAATAAAAACAAACATGTATATATTCTAGACATTTTTCTCATTATTATGTACTTGGACTTCATTGACATTTAGTTTGTGAGTCCTACAATATGGATAGACACACACACCACACACCCTGTAATTACTGGAATCACAAAGCTAAGTATCATTAACACACACACACACACACACACACACACACACACACAATCTGATAGTTTACAGGGCTGCAAATAAAGATAAACCCTTTGAATGGAGAAGGGCAAGGACTCTGGGAAAAAATAGAATTTTCATTTGTTTCCAATTTTCTGAGACCTTCTCTTCATTTGCCAGGAAATATCAGTATTAGGACTGCCATTTGCAGAGAGCTGACACAGTTTCTCTTCAATGGGTTTAGAAATATTCTGTCAACAGTGAGTTGGAATATCCTTTTCTGTTTGATCTAAAGTTCACATTTCCTTCAGGCTCTGTCCCTTCAATTTACTCAAATGTGCCAGCGTAAGACAAACGTAGGGACTTTTCATAGCATTTCTGGCAATTTAAAGAAATGGTCATTCACAATAAGTGCATTAAGCCAGTGTGACAACCAAGTTATGGCCTTTTACATTTGTGTTTGTATTAAAATACATGACCAGAAAATGATAGCCATCTTTTACCAACATGAGGTACTAAAAGGAAAAAAAAAAAAAGGTGTTCTTGTGACAAATATCCCTTAACAATCTTTCGACATCCTTTTTAAGATGTTCATTTATTTACACTGAGAGAGAGAGAGACAGAGAGAGAGAGAGCATGCATGAGCAGGGGAGGGGCAGAGACAGAGGGAGAGGGAGAGAGAATCCCAAGCAGGCTCTGCACTGTCAGCACAGAGCCCTCACCCAGAGCTCGATCCTATAAACTTGAGCTCCTGACTTGAGTAGAAATCAAAAGTCTGACGTTCAGTGGACTGAGCCACCCGGGAACTCCTTTTCACATCTTTAATACTGAAAATTAGTATCATATGTAAAGAAAGAGATGACATTTATTTTATCGTGGAACAAGGAGGGACCTCTAAAATGTATCAGCTCTACTAACTGGAATGTAATGAACAGATCAATAAAGTTCAAACTATTCCCATGAAAAACTGATCTAATTTTACACGGCAATGTGCTTCCAAAGGAAAATTCTTTTCATTTAAAAATGAAAACACTGAATCTGACGTCTGCTTTTAAAATTTACAATCTATATAATACTTGCATTAAAAACCCTCATGTGATTCAATCTTCACAATTTTCAGATATATTCATCAGCCTAAAATAGGAAAACAGTGCAATTTCAAGGAAAACCTAACTGAGTTGCCCATTTGCCTTTTTCTTCCCTTAGACGTGCCAATAACAGGCATTCGGAACATTCAGAACAGTGACTATTGAACTATGATGATCTTCTGTGGTTTTTAAAAAGTGAATTTACCTCTCTGCCTTTCAGCTTCCTCAGTGACAAAATAAAATATTTGAATTAAGTAGTGTGCATGTTTCTTCCATTCTAAAATCCTATGCTTTAATTATTTTAAGGTAGCCATTTGACAGGACAAAGGAGTCTATTTGAATCACAGGAAGTAAGAGAATCAGGATGTTCAATATAACAGTATTTTTTCTTCTAGCCTCCATATCCCTATCATCCTTATAGCTAGAGTTTAATCGGAGTAACTCACAAATATGGTAGAAGTTAAGTTTCTACTGTTTTTGTAAAAATGAAGACAAATTTAGGTGGCTTAACCCAACACGAGTTTATTATCAGATAGCACAGGACATTGGACATTGGAAGTTAGACCTTCTAGGCTGAAGTCAAGGTGTCTCTTGCACTGGCTCCATTTGAGAGGTGAAGGGAGAATCCATTTTGTTGCTTTCTTCAACTTTAGAGGCCACCTACATTCCCTGGTTTACAGCAATTTCCTCCTATGACTCCACTTTCTTGCCATTTGTCCTACTATTCAATTCTGATCTTCCTATTTCCTGATAATGGAATCCTTGTCACTATATTAGTCCCAACTAGGTAATCCAGGTTGTTCTCCCTACTTCGAGATCCTTAATTTAAGCATGTCTGTGACATTCCTTTTCCTATGTAATGGACATAGTCACAGACTCCAGAGATTGGGACATGGATTGGGAAGCCATTACTGAGCCTACCATACCCAGGGCTGAAACACTGTTTCAAAGTTGTAGAACTCTCTTAAGGAACTAGTTATCTTAACCGTCTTCTAGCTCCTTTTACACATTGTCACTGTGCCACTGGGATTTCCATACACTTAAAACAGGATTCTAAAATGGACTCAAATCACTGTTCCCAATTCTATCACCAGATTCTGAAGTAAATAGAGTGTGTGGGGATGTAAGAAATGTAACAGAGGCTTTTTCTCATGTAATCCTCTTCACTCTCAAGAACAAGCACTGTTTTGATGATTGTCAACATAAATTAGTTTTGCCTATTTTAGAACTTTATGTAAACTGCATGTTTATGTATATAGTTATTCATTTAGCATACTATTTTTGAGATGAATTCACATTGTTGTGCATATCACTAGTTTTTTAAAAAAATTTTATTGACTCATATTCCATTAAATACACTACAGTTCATGTAACCATTCTATTGATGGATATCTGGGCTGCTTTAGGGGTTTTGGGGGTTTTTTTTGCTTTTATGAATAAGTCTTTTATAAACATTCTTGTAAAATTCTTTTAAATGGTTACAAAATGAATAAGTGGATATAAGTAGAGGTTTATGGTTAGATTTATGAAAAATAACCGATTTTCCCCCCAAAAGGTTTAACATTTTACCCTTCAAACAACAATGCGTTAGAGGGAGCTGTTCCACATCCTTTGCAACATTTGGCAACATTTGGTATTGTTAAAATTTAACTCTTCTAGGGGCTGTGTATTGGTACCTCATAGTGATTTTAACTGCATTTTCTGTCATCACTGTTTTATGTGTTTTTGACCATTTAGATGATTTACAAATCTTCATTTGTGAGGTGTATTGCAATGTTTTGTTTATCTTTCTGGAGCATTTATCTTTTTACCACTGAGTTGTTTGAGAAACTCTCATTTACCATAAGGAAATATATAGATTAAAAGAAAAAGACATAGCATGCAAATACTAATCAAAAGAAGAGTGGGTTAGCTAGGCCAATATCACCAAGTTTAGTTCAGAATAATAAATATTAATATAGGGTATAGAAACATTCCATAGTGTGTCCATTTACCTGGAAGACAAAGATGAAAAGGCAAGTAAATGCACACAGGAAAAAATCTTTGTGACCTTGAACAGGACAAGAATTATTGAACACAACATCAAGACAGTGATTTATTTTTAAAAAATATAATCTTGGAATATTGATTATAGCAGGGTTGCAGGATTAATTAACATAACAATTAACATACAAATGTCAATTGCTCTCTTACAGAACAATGAATGATTGCAATTTGAATTTAAAAGTGCAATACTCTGTACACAAGCTCCAACAACAGTAAACAATAAATACTAGGATGTAAATATGCAAGATGAGGAAAACTATAATACTATGATAAAAAGAAATCAAATAGCTCAATTACTGGATAAATATTCCAAGTTTAGGGATAAAAAGATTCAATATTGTCAATTCTTTCCAAATCAATCTATAGAGTCAATGCAAAGCCAATCAAAATCCCCGTAAATTATGGCCTGGACATCAAAGAACTGATTCAAAAGTTTTATGGAGCCGCAAAGACCCATAGTAGGCAGCAGGATACAGAAGGAGAAGAACAAAGTTAGCAAACAGACACTACTCAACTTCAAGATTTACTGTACAGACAAAGTAATCAAACCAGCATGGCATCGATGAACAGATAGACAATTAAATCAAAGGAAAAGAAGAGAGAGCCAGAAATAGATCCAAACAATAATAGTCAACTGATCTTAAACAAACAAGTCAAGGCAATTCAATAAAGACTGGTCTTTTCAACAAATGGTTCTGGAAATATTGGACATCTATATGGGAAAAAGAGAAGAATCTAAATACAAATCTCATGTATTTAACTTAACAAAAATCAAGACAAACTAGATTATAGATCTAAATGTAAAGTGCAAAACTATAAAAGTCTTCTTAAGGACAACACAAGAGAAAATCTAGGTGACCTTGGGTTTGGGGATGACTTTTTAGATACAACACCACAAGCAAAATCTGTGGGAAACAAGTTGATGATTGCATTAAAATTAATAACTTCCTGGAAGACAGTTGTTAAGAAGGTGAAAAGATGAAATAAAATGTAGGAGAAAATATCTGTGATGCACATATGATAAAGGATTGTACCTAAAATATACAAATAACTCTTTAGAAAAAAAAGATGTAAATAATTAAAAAATAAGCCAAGGATCTAAACATTGACCTACCAGGTGGCAAAGGAGCATATGAAAAGATGCTTAGAGTTACTGTTAGCGAATTGCAAATGTAAACAACAACTAGATACCAGTAAATACCAATGAGTAAAAGTAACATGTAAAACATGTAAAATACATGTAAAACAATGACACACCAAAAGCTGGTGATGGTGTAGAAAACAAAAACTCTCAGTAGAAGATTCGGTTTTGCATAAGGCACCAAAGACTGATACAACATTCACTGTTTTGCACATGGTGGGGTTACCAAATCAGCCACAAAAGGTGTGAGGAAATATAAGTAATATCCTCTCTACCGATGAAAGGAAAGGATCAACTGGGTTTGACATTTTAAAAGGCTTTGTTTTCATTATTATGCATACTGGCAGACACCCTACAGGACACATCTACAAATACACAGACATTAGAACTCAAACACTCCAAATGCCAACAGATTAAAACATAGTTATCTGTGTTAAAAACTTCATATTCCAATTAATTCCAAATTGATAGATAACAATGCACATTTCAATACTGGTAGTCAAATTTCATTGGTAATTCAAGTTGAACTTAGAAGCTGGGTTGGTAAATATGAAATCAGAATTAGGCAGTTTGAAGAAATGGTCTTAATGCTTAATCTCAGCAAAATCTGGACATCTGTTGTACATACTCCAGTGTTAAGACATAAAATTTATAATTATGGATCTTAGAATCTCCTCCATAGGAAGAGCTAACGATTCAACACCCTGCTTTGCAAGTGTTATCTTCTGTGCAGCTGTGAGCCAGGGTTACAGCGACCTCTTCTGTACTCTGGTCTAGTGACAGAGTTTCTTTCCACAGGCAAACTCCCATCCTCTGCCTAGTCTACTGCTCTCATGGTATGAAGGAACCTTCAAGAAGTGATCTACAAACTTTTACGAGTGAGTGTCCCAGAAGATCTTATGTCCTGGGGTCAACTAACTTACTTGGGGATAAAGGCAGGGGAAGGGCTCTTTCTTTCTAAAAGGAAACATTAGTATACATCTGAATTTGATAAAATTTTCTGAATTTCAAAGAAACATGAGATTTAATCTTTTTCATTCGTTGTTCTTTGTATTTCTGTATAGTACTTGAAAGAATATAATTCAAAATTGTACTGTAGAATATATTATCTGTTTCCTTCATAAATCATTAACAATGCCATTTTAACTTTTTAAATTGAAAATTTGTTTTAAGTTGCAAAGAATGAAGTCTCTCCTAAGAAAAGGATGCATTTAGAGAGTTTAAATTATAACAAAAATCTGACTAGAATCGTTAAAAACAATTTAAATACAAGACAAGGCTCTATTTTATAAAATGAACTAAATATGCCCCAAGATCCGTAATGACTTTAAATGGTGATATGTAGAGTAGAAAGGAGCAATATTTATATACAGATAGTGTTTTTATTACCTTCTAGGATAAGCAGAATAACATAATACATATTTATGCTTGAAGCTATTTTTACATTAACAGAATACTCCATGATTGAAATCTTCTCTTTAATTCTACTAAATGTTATAAAATTTGAAGTTACCCATAGTCTAATATGTCCATTTCAGTAAAGTATTTTTTAAATTTTACTTCTCCCCATTCAGACTTAGTGAGCAGAGGTCCCTGAAGGACAGATGACTCCTCTCCCATTCGTATCTCTGACAACATCAAGGTCAGGAAGCATTCAGTCTAGATGACAATCTTGCAGTAACAAAATTTATTTTGACACTGCATTGTCAGAAGATTTTGTTTCCACTCTGCATGAGAATCATTTAAAATAATTTCCTTCTGCTGGCTGAGCTTTATTTTTCTTTCCTTTTTGTCTATTTACTTGATTTTTTTAAGATTTGGGAAGAAAAGAAAGTAATCAGACAATTTCAATAGATAAAATTCAACAATTATACAAAACATCACTGCTAGACATAGAGGTTGACCAAGTGGCTAATTATGATAACGTATGTTTTCACGTATTTGTTTGTAAGCTTAATATAATGTTCCTTTCAAAGCAGTTCCTGCTTTGCAATGACATAGTCTTAATTAACCAGACCATTTATGCTGATTTTAATAATAAAAGAAAATAAGATAATTTCTTTCAGCATTGGGATTTAGGTGGAAAAGACATAATTTTCTCACATCAGTATAATTTCTTAACATATCCATAATGGTTACCTTGGATTCCAAACAAACCCCTGAGAAGATACTTTGTCATCCATACAGGGAGGTAATGAAAAGTAGCTGACTTTCTTTGCTTTGTACCTACTTTAGAGAGAAAAAATATATATCATTAACCTGATGTAGGGCTGGTGAATGCTTTTTTTTTTTAAATCAAAATTGCATTCTGAGTCTGCAATTATCTTCTTCCTGATGTCTATTATTCAGATGAAGACGGAACTAGAGGAAAAGAATGTAAGGAGCACAGGCTAAGTCTGAAGGAAGGTCAACTTGGTGTCTTAGGTGAATGGAGCACCACTCCCACTTTCCTCTGTGCCTTTTGTCAGAATATTAGGTTCAACAAGGCAGCATAAGGCATTGGTCTTTCGAATAATACAGCACTATACCATACTGTGTCTATTAGACGACGTAAACTAGAAAATGTTCCTGGAGCTCCTGGGTGACTCAGTCAGTTAAGCATCTGATTTGGGCTCAGGTTATGCTCTCGTGGTTTGTGGGTTTGAGACCCATGTCAGGTTCTGTGCTGACAGCGTGGAGTCTGCTCAGGATTTTCTCTTTCCCTCTCTCTGTCCTTCTCCTGCTCAAGCACATGCTCTCTATCTCTCTCAAAACAAATGAATTTAAAGAAAAGAGAAATAGAAACTGTTTCTGAGTTAATTATTAAAAATACAAAGAAGTAGCACACTAAAAGGAAATGAGAGAAAACAAAAGAGGTTCAAGGATGAAAGCTGAATTTATTACAAAAATAGCTGTGTCTGCAATGACTAAAACTGAAAGCAGTTGAATGCTCAGAGCATTAGAAGCCAATGTGTCGCCCAACAATACAAAAGAATAGTACTGTATTACATCATTTTACCTAAGCCATCCAGCATGTAGAAATCTATACTTGACCTCTTACTCATGAAGTCATTGCTATGACTTCATATAATTTTACATATTTTATTTGGTTTGTATTTTTACACAGGCATTTAATGAATTTCCAGTTTACTGGGACTCCAGACGGAAAAAAATATTTCATTTGTTATTATAATCTCTTTGATCTGCATACCTGAGTTCTACCCTCAAAACATGAGTTCACTCTCTTCTCTTCAACTCTTTCCACTCAAGGCATCATGACTTCGACAATGGAGAATTATCATGGACCCTGGAGTACATATATTTATTATCCATCAATCAGTCAATTCATTATATATGTTATATATTATTATGTGTGTGTATATACACATATATGAATATAATTTTCTTTTCAGACTTTCATATATAAATCCATTCTCCTACAACCATAGAATAATCTTTAAAAATATAATTTGGGGGAGTGCCTGGATGACTCAGTTGGTTAAGTGTTCGACCTCAGCTCAGGTCATGATCTCATAGTTTGTGAGTTTAGGCCCTGCGTCAGGCTCTGTGCTGACAGCTCAGAGGCTGGAGCCTGCTTCAGATTCTGTGTCTCCCTCTCTCTCTCTCTGCACCTCCCCTGTTCACACTCTGTCTGTCTGTCTGTCTCTCTCTCTCTCTCTCTCTCTCAAAAATAAATAAACATTAAAAAAATTTCAAATATAATTTGGGTCATGTCATGCACAAGTACAAGTAGTTTGAATGGCCTGCAGCAATACTAATACTAATACTAATACTAATACTAATACTAATACTACTACTAATAATAATACACTGGGCTAATAGAGTACTTACTGTGTGATCTCACTCTGGTTTTATCCCCATCCCAATTTTGGTCAACCTCCCAGTTCACATGTTGGTAAAGTACTGCTCCTTTATCTTTCTGAGTTCTTCTCAAAGATCAAATGAAGCCCCGTTTAAAAACCTTCTTATATTCATAGTCCTTACCCAGGACTGTTCTCCCTGGACCCTTCACATTGAGGCATCCCTTTCGTGTAAGTCACAGATTAGGTGCCACCTTTTTCTTAGAAGCTATTTCTGACCAGGTTCCCCTTGTTAATACTAAGGCAGAAATGTATCTATTTATTTCATAGTGTTTGCCATGATTTGTATGTAATTATATGTGTGCATATTTTCCTTGGCATTTTTATTTTATGACTGTTACCTCCAACCACTCAACTGAGTCTGCTCTTTCTTGAGGCCAATTCTTGAGGCTGTATTTGTTTGTTATTTTACTGTTTAGTAACTACTGATAAATTATTTCAGGTGCCCACTTTCCTTCCCTGATATTATACAGATTGTTATAATCATGCATTTCACTAAATTCAAGGCAGTTTCCATAAAACATGAGAAATCTACAAAAAGAAAATTCACTGTCAAATGCCTAGCTCCCAGGTGATGAAATATCTGCAAGTACAAATGAACTAAACTTAAAACAATGAAAAGTGTGATGGTGTTGATTCCAGCGGCAGAGCCCATGTTATACAAAAATCCCTTTCTATGTTACTATTATTTTTGTTTCTAGTCCTTTTCTGATCCATGTAACTTGTGTTATGTCATGATTTTCAGTTCACTATTATTAATTATTTGCTTGCTTTTGAGAGTGTTAAAAATTTAAAAGTAGATTTTGGAAGAAGAAGTACTGTAGGGTCAGGTACATGATTATCTTCCCTTCAAAGATAAAAATTTTAAAAATGTATGTTTACAGGCATATATTATAAAAAATAAAGTAACAGAAAATAACAATAAAAATAAATTTAAAGGAACATTTTTCACATTCTGTTTACAAGCTCATGGTAAGCCTCTAATTCCTTTTTGAGTTCATTATAGATATCAAGGAACCAAAATCTTGAGATATTTTAAAAGTCACTGAAATTTAGGGTACCTAGGTAGCTCAGTCAGTTGAGCACCTGACTCTTGAATTCGGCTCAGGTCTTGATGCCATGGTTCATAGGTTCAAGCCCCCAAACAGATCCATGCTGACAACACAGAGTCTGTTTGAGATTCTCCCTCTCCCTCTCTCTCTGCCCCTCTCTGCTCATGCACACACTCTCTCTTGCTCAAAAATAAATAAAATAAACTTTTAAAAATTTCATAGAAATTATTAGTATTTCTTTACATACTCTCTCAGCTCATTCATAATATTTTATTTTTACCTGAGATAAAATTCTATCAAAATATATCTAAAACATCTGGAACCCACTGCTGAGAATCGATGAGTATGAGGATTGCCTTGTCCAAACGAGGGAGACCATATGCTTACTAAGAAACCATACCACTATAGCTAAGGAGACGTAGGATTTTGCCTTGATTAACATTGATACTATAGAGCATTTTTTACTTCTTTGAGTTTTAATGAAGATGCAATTCTTGTTTTGATCATCATTACAAATATTCTGCACCTGTGAACAGCACCAGTGTGGATCAAACAACAATCTCTCTGGTATTGATGGTGTGGCGAAGAGGCCGGGAGGAAAGCTCTCCGTACCAAGAGTGGCATCTTTCATCCCCCAACTACCAGCCTTGCAAAGCCCAGGATGGGAGGATCTCCCGTCCCTGACAGTGGCTCCAGGAGTGATCGGGAGAGCTCCACTGGCCCCAGAGGACTGTGAATGGAATTTTGGGGCCCCAGGGGCCTGGCTTCTCTCCCTTTGTTCCCACCTGAGGACACAGGCTCAGGGAAGTTTATTGTGCTCCTGTGGGTGGAGCCAGAAGGGACCACGTGGGAGCCCTAGTCACTGCCAAAGCATAACAGAGATGACAGTAGCTGTGCAATCTTCTGAAAACTGGATTTTCACGGACCAGCCTCCCCCAAATCAAGCCAGGGACTGCGAGCTGATCCAATCAGAGTGACAACCTTCTGGAATGGGGAGTTAGTAGGATCGGGAGTATCCTAACCTAATATCAAAGCTACCCAAGATACAATCAAAACTCATTCGTCACACTGAAAATGAGGTAAACAATAACATGAATTTAAAATATCAACCAACAGAAAATCACACTAAGATGAATCACATGTGGGAATTATCTCTAAGAATCTTTAAACACAGCCATACAAATAAAATATCACTGATCAATGACAACTGTCCTTCAAAGAAATCGACAAACTGACAACCTCATCAAAGAAATAGAAGATAGAAGGGAGAACCAAATGGAAATTAGGAAACTGAAGACAAAATAATACATATAAAAATCTCCCTGGATGAGTTTGATGACAGAATAAATATGATGGCAATGAACTGGTGAACAGGAACCCAGAACAAGGGACATCATTCAGTCTGAAAAACATACAGGAGCCAACATGAGAGAAGAAACTAACAGAGGGGTCAGGGATCTGTGGGGCAATAACCAAATATCCAACACTGTGTATTCAGCATCCCAGAAAGAAAGGGGAGAGAGTGGGGCTGCAAAAGCATTCCTAGAAATATGGACTGAACTTTTCCAAACTTTGCCAAAAGTTAAATGGCAGAAGTTCCAACAACATAAACCTAAGAAAGTTACAATAAGAAATGTAAGAGCTGGGGCACCTGGGTGGCTTAGTCGCTAAAGTGTCCAACTCCTGATTTTGGCTCAGGTCAGGAGCTCACAGTTCATGGGATCAAACCCTGCATTGGGCTCTGCACTGACTGCATGGAGCCTGCTTGGGATTGTCTCTCTCTGCCCCTACCCTGCTCACTCTCTCTCTCTCTCTCTGTAAATAAATAAATACGCTTTAAAAAAGACATATAGTAGCTAGAACTTGTGAAAACTAATAGCACAATAAAAATCTTGAAAGCAGCCAGAGAAAAGCAATACATTAGTTAAAGGGAAATACCAATTTTAATATCAATAGACTGCTAATTTAAAACCAGGGATCCAGAAGAGACAACATTTTTCAAGTGCTGAGAAAACAAAAAACAAACAAAAACAACAAATACAGAAGGTTTCCTGAAGATTCTTTATTTAATGTAAATATTCTTAAGGAATGAATAGGGAAATAAAGACATCCTTTGAGAATAGAAAGCTAAGATAATTGTCCACTAGCAAACATATCACTAAAGAAAAGCTAAAGGAAATTCTCAAAATTGAAAAGAAATGGCAGCAGAAAAAAAGACTGGAATTTCCAATGGGAATGAAAAACAATGGAATGTGTAAAAATACATATAATACACTCACTTCAAACATAATGGTGTAGGTAGGTTGGAAGTAGAAAAATAGAAAAAGATATACCATGTGAAAATTAACAGGAAAAATAAATAAGAGTAGCTATTCGAATATCGATATAGTAGACCTTAAAATAAAATTATGAGAGTCAAAGAGCAACATAAAATAATAATAAAAGGATCAATCTACCAAGAAGAAATAGTGGTATAGCAAAGAATACAAAAATACAAATTCAAAGGCATACACCCTGAAGTTTATAGCAGCATTATCAATAATAGCCAAACTATGGAGAGAGCCTTAATGTCCATCAACTGATGGCTAAAGAAGATATGGTATATATATCACACACACACATACCCACACGCAATGAGGTCTTACTGAGCCATCAAAAAGAATAAAATCTTGCCATTTGTAATCACATGGATGGACCTAGAATGTATTATGCTAAGTGAAATAAGCCAGTCAGAGGAAGACAAATACTATATGATTTCACTCATATGTAGAAGTTAAGAAACAAAACAGAGGAATATATGAGGGTGGGTGGGGAAAGAGGAGAGAGGGGAACAAATCCCAAGAGGCTCTTCATAATAGAGAACAAACTGAGGGTTGATGGAGGGAGGTGGTTAGACTATGGGCTACATGGATGATGGGTATTAAGGTGGGCACTTGTTGGGATGAGCACTGGGTGTTGTATGTAAGTGATGAATCACTGGATTCTACGCACCAATATTGCACTGTATGTTTACTAACTAGAATTTACATTTAAAAAAGGAGAAATAGTGGTATAGCAATCTAAACACAGAACTTCAAAATATTTGAAACAAAAATACATTTGAAAGGAGAAATAGACAAATCTACAATGACAGTTGGAGATTTCAATGCCTGCTTTCAGTGAAAAATAGAACTACCAGACAGAATGACAGCCAAGTCATAGAAGAATTGAAAACAGCGGCAACAAACAAGATGTAACTGACATGCAGAACTCTCTACCCAGCAAAAGCAGAAAGCACATTTTTTCAAGCATCCATGGAAAATTCACCAAGATAGACATTATCTTCAGTCATAAGACACACTTCAATAAATTTTACACATTTGAGATTATATAGAGCATATCCTCTGACCAAAATAGAATACAGCTAGAGACCTAAAATGGAAAGAGAATAGGAAAATGTGCAAACATTTGGAGACTAAACAACACATTTCTAAATAATCCATGAGTAAAACACAAAGCCTTGTAGGACATTAAAAAATACACAGACTGATGAAAACTAGAAATGCAACACATCAGAATTTATGGGTTGCAGTTAAGGTAATACTAAGTAAAAATTTTATAGCATCAACTGTTTACTTTAGAAAAGAGGAAAGGTCTCAAATCAATAATTTAAGTTCCTACCCAAAGAAAATAGAAAATGAAGAGCAAAGTAAACATATAACAAGCAAAGCAAGAATGTGCAACATTGAAAAGTGGAGAAAATCAATGAAAAGATTGGTTCTTCAGAAAATTATTACTTGATAAAACTCTAGCAAAATTGACAAATAGGAAAAGAGAAAAAAATATAAATCACCAATAGAAGGATTGAGACAGAAAATATTTCCACAGATGTTAGTCATTAAAAGAATAAATGTATAATGATATATATAAGCTTATGATCATAGCTTTTACAATAAAAAATTCCCAATGTTAATGTCACTATTTATTTAACTACAATAATCAATAGACTGTGGTACGGAGACAGCACAGCCACATGGATCAATGGCATAGAATAAAGAACCCGGAAGGAGATTCAAAGAAATATGCCCAACATATTTTTCATTAAGGTGAGATAGGTATTCAGTAGAGGAAAGAGTCTTTTCAATAAAACGTACTGAAGCAACTGGACATCCATAGGGAAGAAAGAAAGGAAGAAAAGAAGAGAAAAAGGAAAGAAGGTAGGAAAGAAGGAAGAAAGAAAAAGAGAGAGGGAGGGAGGAAGGAGAGAAGGAAGGAAGGAAAGCAAGAAAGCAAGAAAGAAACTTTATCTACTCCCACTTTATAGAAAATTAACCTATAATTGATTTCAGATTTATATTAAGATTTAAAACTGAAAAAAAGAAAATTTGAGTAAAATACAGAAAAAATTCCTCAAATTGTGTGCCAGGTGAATTGATTGTAGACATTATTATTGTTATTATTATTAGTTGGTCTGTGAAAAATGGCTGTTAAGAAGATGAAATGACAGGGCACCTGGGTGGCTCAGTCAGTTAAGCTTCTGACTCTTGGTTTCAGCTCAGGTCAAGATCTCTTGGTTTCATGAGTTCGAGCTCTGCATTAAGTTCTGTGCTGGCAGCTAGGAGGCTCTTTAGGAATCTCTCTCTCTCTCTCTCTCTCTCTCTCTCCTTCTCTCTCTCTCTCTGCCCCTCCCCCACTCATGCTCTCTCCCTCTCAAAATAAATAATTTAATTTAAAAAAGACAATAAGATGAAATGACAAGGTACAGACTGGAAGATCATATTTCCACACCACTTATTTGACATATGACTTGTGTCTGGAATATATACAGATCTTCCACAACACAGCAGGAGAAAAATCTAATTAGAAAATGTAGAACAGATATGAACAGATATTTTACCAAATGACAAACAAGCATATAAAAAATGTCCAAGGAGATGGAAAGTAAGACTGTGATTGGAAGTAACCACACTCCTATCAGAACGCTAAACTGAAGATAATGACAACCCACAACTTGCTGGTGAGGATGCAGGGAAACAGGATCACCACACATTGCTAGTGGGAAGGTAAGGTGGAACTCTGGATACAGTTTGGCACTTTCGTAGAAAATCTGAACATGCAACCACCCGTATGACTCAGCAATTGTGCCACTGAAACGTTTATCTCAGAGAAATGAAAATTTATCTCACATAATATCTACATGAATATTAACATCAGCCTCCTTTGTGATAGCCCCAAACTGGAAACAACTCAGGTGTTTTTCAATGAGTGAGTAGTTCCACCGGGAAACAAGGATACCTCCCAGTCATGGAATACTATACAGTAATAAAAAACAATAGAATGTAGATATGCAAAATGACTTGGATGCACTACAAGACTATTATGCTTAATTTTTTTAAGCAAATTATTAAAAGGTTACATACTGTGGGCTTCTCCTTATATAAAATTATTGAAATAAAACTTACAGAGTTGGAGAGCAGATTGGAGATTGCCAGGCTTAGGGAAGGACCTGGGTGGTGAGGGGCAGTAAAGGCATCATGTAGGGAGCTGTGAGGTGCTGGGTTCATTCTACAACTTGATGGTAGTGAGAGAGTTAGATGACTGTACACAGCAGCCCCATGTCATGTGAGCGCACACACCATGCATGTAAGGTTGGAGAAACAGCAATAAACTCAATGTCCGTCTCCTGTCTTTAATATTATACTACAGTAATGGAAGAGTTTAATGGTGGGGAACTGAAGACAGGGTACAAGGAACTTCACTGTACAAAACAGTCACGGCTTCTTATCAATTTATAAGTGTTTCCAATTAAAAGATAGACACTGAGTAAATATAAACAAACATGATGACATGCAAGAATAATATGAAATGGATCAAATTTTGAAAAGGTATTTGATAGTTATAATATGTATTATGAGATCAAATAGTGAATGCAAAACCTATAGCTTCTACAGGGAAACTTGGAAACAATGTTTGTAACCTTGGTTCAAACACAAAGCATGAACCATGAAAAAGTCATATATTTTGATGAACTGATATTTATTTAATTTTTTTTAAATTTGCTCTTCAAATGATACAGTTAAGGACAAAAAAAACATGAAAACTGAGATAGAATATATTCAAAATAGCTATCTGGTAAAGCGTTTAACATATATATAACATGTGCTAATATAATAATATATAGTCACACATAATACTTGTGAGCACACATGCACACACATGTCGTTATATGAAAATTATGTGATTAAAAAGTTTACCAAAAAGAAACAAATAACAGATAATGATATGAAAATATATTGAAAATAATTAGTGATGAAGGAAATGTAAATTGAAAGCACTATTATATGCCAATCATACCTATTAGAAGGGCCAAACTAAATGAATTAATAAAACCAAACCAAACCAAAACAGGCAATGAACAACAAACCTCTAGCTCACAGTATCAAGAACTGGAGAGCATATAGAGCACCTGACACTTGGTGTCATTGGACATTATCACATGGCTAGTGATAATGCAAAATGCTAAAGCCATTTTGGAAAATAGTTGGACACAACACAGCAATCCTACTGCTCGCTATTTACTCAAGAAAGTGATGGCATATGTCTACACAAAGTCTTGTATTGGAAGAAAAACATTCATCAACTGTGGATAGGTAAACAAATGTGGTATATTCCTAAACAGAATACCCCCTGAGAAATAAACAGGCAAATAAACAAATACATAAATAAAACTCATCTATCTAATCAACAAAATGGGTATATTTCAAAAGCATTATGCCAGGTTAAAAAAGTCAAAGACAGAAGGATTTGCATGATGTGATGTTCTGAGGAAGGATGCAACATTGGAGAGACAGAAGTTGTCAGAGATGGAGGGCCAGGCTGAGGAGCGAGTGAGAAAGAGCATGAAGCAACCCTCCAGTCTATTGGAAATACCGAGTGTGAAACTGTGGTGGTGGTTACAGCTCTCGATGTTTGTCAACACTCACAGAACTGCATACCTAAAAAAGGTGATTAATATCACTGGATATTAATTGTACCTCCAATCTCAGGAGGGATGGCAGGTGTGTGTGCTAGCCGTACGTTTCTCCGAGGTGAGAACACACATGTCTGCAAGCATATGTGGTATCATGTAAGTACACATGTCTATCTGCTATCATACAAGAGGAGCCCCAACAGACCTGCATGGGCGTGAGGCATGCCATCCTAATAGATGCGTTTGGTGTCCCAATGTGATCTACAGGGACTCCTCACCACAGAGGAGCAGAACGGAGTCCAAGGAGAAGAGATGAGGAAGAAGAAAGTGATACTCCAATTAATGCGACCAATTTCTTAAACTCACAAGTTACTAAATCCTGCGTGAGCTAAGGCCACACCCACCCAGGAAGGACCTTGAATTAGTAACAGCTTGAAAAGATAGAAAAACATAATCTTTCCTCTATTACCTTTCCATATTCTCTCCGTGGTATGTTCACCTATGAGCACATGTTCCAATAACTGAATATCAGTTCTTGTTTTCATGTTTACTGAAACAAAAGAAAAGAAAAACAGGTGTGAGGAAACAGGTTTTCTGGAAAGTCCTGGACCACATCCTGAAGCTGGTTGTCCCGGCAGCATGTGAACACGGCCTTGGGAAGTGTTCTATAGCCTGCTAATGGCTTGGTAAACACTTTAAGGCAGGTGCATTTCTGTTGTTTCAAAACACTGCCGCCTGTGCTAAGTGTGGCCCCACAAATTAGCATTGCCGAGGCAATGTCATAGTGTGTCACGGCTCTGGTGTGTTGAAGACAACAGGGCTTGCTAATAAGCCTTTTAAAGCTAGCCAACACAGAATAATATCTGATTCTTTCTTACTTTCTTTTTTAATCCATCAGGTATTCAGCCCAGAAACTCTTGCCTATAAGGGTACCAAATATACCATAATATGGTTAGTTATGCTTCATCCTCTGCAATGATGTTTGTTTACTCTTGCTAATATACTTCTCTTTTCTAGTTTCATTGCCCACAGGACAGTAATTGACAGCTACTTTTCATATTTGCTATATTTCAAATATCACATTATATTTATCTCTAATCTACTATTCTAATCCGATACTCTGCTAGTAAAAAATTAAGATTGATTGTAGGAGCAAAGCCTAAAAGGAAGTAATTCTCAGCAGTTTTGACCCGACCAGAAGAAAAACTGTTACACAAACCACACCAAGGATCTTGTTAAAGATTTGCTGCTTATATTTTTTCTTATTCCCAGAAAATCTAAATAGGGTTTAATTATAGTCTCAAGATCATTGAACTATAACCATAAAGTCAGTTTTTCCAATTTACAGTAGCTTCACTGCAAAGGGATACGCTTTGAAGGTGGGAAGAGGCAGGTGTCTAAAGAAACTGTTGAGTCAATTATTTGAACACATTTCACACACGGCACAACAGGAAAGCACTCCAGAGCACGACTTCTAGGGACTGAACAGTAGAACTGCCTTAATCATTTAGCAAAAAGCACACACTTGTCTCTCAGTGAGAGGAAAGAAAAAGCTAATTGGACAGGTGACCCTGATTCCTAGCCCACAGCTTGATTTACATGCAGATAAAGTAAATTACCATTTCTCTTCTATTCTTTGAGGAAAATTGAGTAGATTTTCTTAGCCCCTAGGATCCATTCACATCTATCTCAAAGCCTGACTTCTCCACTGACTTCTCCACTGACTTCCTGTGTCCTGGGCCCTGAGCATCATGCTGTCTAAGCTGTCCTCAAGGTACATCTATGCACTTTCTAGACCACACTGCAAGCCTCAGTAGGATGTACGTTATGGTAGTCAGGCTTCTATTGCTTTTTAGCTTCCAGCAAGGACAGAGGACATCGAGTCTCACAATATCTGCAGGGAGACTCACAAAAGTGTGGGAGGAGAATGCCTGAGGCAAGTTCATTAGACTGAGACCATTAGATGATATGTCAGTGTTCTTCCTGGGACAGCATTTGAAGACTGTAAATCACTTACTATTAAATCTTGCTGAGGCTCCGTTCCTTGGACAATATGCCAATCGCAATGAGCCAGCATTTGAAACATTTAAAGTTTGAAGGAAGTCACGGTGGATGCACTGTCATTGACTCTCGGTCCATAATTTGCTAATTTAACAAACGTTTTCAGGATACTTCCTGGGTTGCTGTTATTAGACTATGTAGCAGAGCTACATAATGACATGCGCTGTGTTCTGGAGGAAGCTCTGTAAACACCAGCCCTTGAGCGACACATGGAACTGCATTCTTCTTAAGGTTTAGACATGGATTCCCAGGTTACGGAGTTCATGCTGCCCTTATCAGCCTGCAGTGACTTTGAGTCCAGCAGGCATGGTCCATCCAAGAAAATTGCTTCAATTCATAGAGAGCTACACAGCCCACTCCAAACACACATCACATCTGTTCCGACATTTCTGGGTCTTAGAGAGGGGCAAATATTTATGTTACATCTGTATTCGTCTCTCTGCCTGTCTGTGCATGTCTACATTTCTCTTGTATAAGCAGAAATTGTATCAGAAATTCTCCTCAGGTGGGTTTTCCTTGACAAAAGAAAAAAAAAAAGAATAAAAATAACCAATTTTTAAAAGATAATACAAAGCTGTTGACTCCGAAATGAATCTAGCAAGAAAACATTTTCTAATTCCAAAACTTACTTTGCAACAACAAATTTGCCTCCCAGGCACAGATTTTTTAAGTGAGTTGGAATAAAAAGCAATTTACCTAGAAAAATTATTGTATGTTGTACTATCATCCAAGCTATTAATGTTAATATAAACATTTCATTTTGATTGTTAGTAATAGAGTAATAAAATTCCACAAAAAGGAAACTGAAGGATGTAAATAGATTTCATTTGCATGTAATGGCAAAGAGACAATTCCCCAGAAGTATGAACAATATTTTACTGATTACAATATTTTACAAGCATTCCCTCAAAATCCTGTAGTTTATATCACATTGGAGATATTGGTCATACAAAAAGAAAAGAAAGAAAATACTACCTTCAATATTATCCTTATGATAATCTGTCATGAATGATGACTTCTAACTAATGAAGACTGAGTTTGCCAAGGGTTACAACCTATGGGAGGAAGCACTAGAAGGAAAATCCAGACCCACACGTGGAGCTGCAACAATTTATTCAACAGGATGGAAGAAATATAAATAAAGGAAAGAGAAAATATTAAGAGGATCTAAATTAAAGTAGATGCTGTTTGTTCTCAGGAAGTGTCACACCTTCATAGCCATTAAAATACTTTATATAAATTGAATTGTATGGAGAAAATAAAGTTGACTTGCACTCTCTTTTCTGTATCACACATACAGAGCTAACCTATTGTTGTATTTAAGGGAATGTCTTGCTTCAAATGAACACAGGCTCCGTGGTTCAGTTCATGTCGTAATTGCTGTTAAAACAAGGACATCTCTCCTAATAGAAATGAGCCACGCTGCCTGTCAGATGGGTCAGCTGCTCATGTTGATGCTTATTTTCATTAGAAGTATGCTTGCTTTTTAACCAAAATATACTTGCTAATAACATGCCAAATACTTCCTTCATTTTCCTGTTTTTGTTTTTGTTCTTGTCAGGGAACTCCCCTTCCAGTTATCTTGTGTGTTGAAGGTTAGGATTACCTGGGAAATGCATAAATGGAAGCATTTTGGCAGAGAAGTTTTCAGTAAGTAGTGCGGGCTTTGAACATGTGGTGCTGGTGTATCCATTTCTGCCCTACAGACTCTTTTGTATCAGGCCCCCTGCCTGGCTTGGAGCAGACAGAAGATCCAGCCCAGCCCGCTGGGTCTTGTCTTCAGGCCCAAGACCACTCAGTAAAACAGGCGAGCACCTCCTTGTGGGATACCTGCATCAGTGCAGACTCGACATCAAGGTTTCGGCACTTCTGCTGCTCCATGTTACTTGCTCTGAGAGGGTTTAAAAATAAAAGCCTATGGTCCACCAGGCAGAGAATGAAAGAGGGTTTGGGGCAGACTTGCACCTTGAGTTTGACATGACAAAGGCCAAGGGCTGGTTCTCTCCAATGGGTGTGGATTCTGGCCCCTCCCTCTGCGGCACCTGATGGTGACAGATCATAGCATCTCGCCAGGCCAATCCAACCTACCCCCATCCATAGTCTGATCCATATGTCTGAGATACCAACCTAAGCCTTCAAAACGATTTCCCAGCTCACGTATGAACAAGTTCAAGGGAACATTTTCTTTCCCGATGAAGAAAAGCTCAGGTCTCCATTGCATGTCCTGCACAACAAGAGGTCTGGATTGAATTTCACTCAATGTACATAATTTCCATCTTTTTAACATAGTCATTTCCCCCTGCTTCCTGTGTGGAACATGATTTTCAGAGTCTTATGGACTAGATTAGCCCCTTCTGAAGTCATTCCCGCTTGTTCCAGCCTCCTCTTCATAAAGAAGGATCTTGATTGCCCTTGTACTTAGCATTTAAGTACTTTAAATGCAGGCTCACTTTGCATAAGAGTTATTGATCTGATAAAGAGTCAGGGAGCCAGAGCTGTGTAAATTTATAGTAAATTATCTCTTCTGGTGAAATTTCTATAGTTGTTTTTTTTTTGTTTTTTTTTTTTTGGTTTATTTCTCTTGAGAGAGAGAGAGAAAGCGGGGAAGGGCCAGAGAAAGGGAGAGAGAGAATCATAAGCAGGCTCTGCACTGTCAGCACAGAGCCTAACCTGGGGCATGAACTCATGAACCCTGAAATCATGACCTGGGCTGATGCTTAACTGATGGGGCACCCCCAGGCGCCCCTCTACAGTTTTAACTAATGTGCAGATAAGGAAATGGGACCTCAGAAAGATGGTCTGGAATAGCGCAGGCCTCCTGTATGAAGGAATCATGGCTGACTCCTGCGGTGCTGATGCACTGAGTTCTACATCCTATAAAACCTCTTTATTTTCCAGCAAGCACCTGCAAAGCCTACCACATGATTTCGTGGTTCTGTGGTTACTTACCTAGACACAAATGTAGAGGTTCACATTCCCTTTGGTTATACTATTCTTCATTCAATCTTGGTCTACTCTGTCCATAAACCAACTCTGTTAACATATTTGGCTACCTGATTTATTAACTACTATTGTATCTAATCCTGCAGTTCTAGACCATTGGTGCTCTATGTAAGTCATCAATAAAAGGAGAGAATCCCAGGTGCCGGTCCCAGAGTGGGCACCGGAGAGAGTTCTCCTGCCTGCTCTTGCCCATGACTGGAGACGTGTCCTGCCTAAACCCTCTCCCTACCAAAGGGATAAGCAGGCAATAAGTGGAAAATGCAGAGGATAATGCCAGATTCATACACAGCACAGAGCCTTTTCCAAGCCTTGACTTTGCTTCCACCCTTAAGGGCAGGAAATGGTCTTAGACACAAGGTTTCAAGTATTGAACCATAACCTTCCCTGAAATACCTCTTTTTTCCGAATCTTTAACAAACTCTTGAAATCTAGAATGAAAGGCAAAACATGGGGTGCCTGGGTGCTTCAGATTCTGTGCTGGATTCTGTGTTCTTTCTCTCTGCCCTTCCCTGACTAACTCTCAATTTATCCCTCTCAAAAATAAATACATATTTAAAAATTTTTTTAATAAATAAAAAAAGGCAAACCATTTCTGGACTTCTTCCTTAAGAAATAACAATACCTCTGTCCCCTGAAACAATACCAACTCTTTCAATCTCCTTGTAATAGGGTATCTTGTAGGACCCTATGCCTGTTGCTTCTGACATGAAAATCCTAAGTTCCATTTTTATTACCATTAGGTCCTTATCCACTTTGAAGAGATGAATGTGAAAGAGGATGGGAAGGAAAACTAGGAAGAGAAAGTGGAAGAGGAGAAGGAGGAGGGGGGAAGGCAGAGGAGGAGGGGGAAGAAGAGGAGGAAAAGCTGATCATTTACATTTGACTTTCATATCAATGGAATAAAAGCTGCCAGAAGGAGAGGCTACTCTATTCCTGCCCAGTTGCTGTTTCTATTTGCTTCTTAATATACTTCATCTTTGGCCGTTACAATGTACATCAAGCAAGACAATCGCTTCTGTTTGCGATTCTTGATGCTGATTTCACAACCCTGCACATCTTTGTGCTTCTTTCTAGTTTCCTGAATGCCATACACGTATTCATCTCTGAGCTCACTTCAGATCTCTCTGTGCAGGCTCCTCGCTTTCTGGGATCTGTTCTAGCACTACACCAAGGACAACGAGGACACTTTTGAATTTCTTAATGAATACTTAAGTGAGAAAATTCTCCCCACCTTATTTACTAAACACATGCATTCATCTTTGCCATCCATCTGTCCTTTCTAAGAGGTCAACTGAATAATATTTCCCAATATTTTGATCCCCTTTCTAGACCATGATAGACATTCAAATTAATTCTCCTTTTCAGAGTGTTAATGGCTTGTGAAATTGGACTCAGTGAAATAGTCTGGCCAGTAATATAAAAATTTCCCTCCCATCCTGACTGTGTGAATGATTGACAGTCTTTCCTCTGTTTAAAAGATGTCTAATACGTACCCATAAGGATCTCATAAAGGCAGAAAGATAAAAGCCAAGTAGGACTTCTATTACTCAAGTAGAAGAACTTAGAATATTGAGCCAAATGAAGAAAAAAAAATCAAAATACAGATCTAAATGACAATAACCTTAAAGAATGCACAATCATTATAGAACAGAAAGTCAACCATGACAGAATCCAGCCTTTTCAGTATGTCTTTCCCTTATGAAGAAGAAACATTCAGACATGTCTTAGTTACTCATTTAATACCAGTATAAAATGGCAAGTTGTATGTAAAGGCATTTCCGTTTAATAGAAAAACAATGAGGTACAAGAAAATGTTCTCAAAGGACAAAATGGCATATCAGCCTGTGACCTCCACAAAAAATTGTCCTGTGTTGGAAAAAGATTTATTAATTTGCACAACATCATGCCAACCAAATGAATACAGAATAAAGGAAGTTGAAATTTTCAAATTTTTGTACTAATAGCCAGGAGACTGAGAAGCAGAAATATGAATTTATCAGAATTAATAGTTTATATAAAAACAAAATTACCTTTTATTAGGTATCTCCCAAGCTGTGAGCCGAAGAAGACATTTCTCTTGTGTGGGCAGTGTCTCTCAGGCCAGTAACTTCCTAGTTATAAATAATACTTCACACTTAAGAACCAAGAGTCAACCAAATGTGATTCTTCTGAGAAAAGCATTTCCCCAAGAAGGCAGGCTGCCACTGTGCTTCTTTCAACAGGGTTCTTCTGACCCAAGGCAGGTGGAAACCAGTGCAAATAAAATACTTCCATTGTCTTAATTACTGTTAGCATTATGTTGCTCTGCCTAGTCCTGGATCTAGTTCATATTGGGCCAGTGTGAATGAATGGAAAATAAGTAACAATAGGAACGTAACTCGCTCCACCATATGAGAATATGGACTCATTCTCAGGGCCCTCTCTCTTCTCCAGGCTTCAGTCCTGCCCAAACACTCAACAGGAGTCATAGGCCCCTGATTGGGTACCTTCTGAGCCTAACCAGCACGCAAAGAGCTCAGCAGTATGAAGTCCACTACCAGCGATGACTGTGTCATGAGCCCCAGCAGGAAATTAATAACAGCACTGCCTGAGCTATACACCTCTGGGTATCAAGTAACAGGGGTACTTAAAACGAGGAGACTCAACCAGGAGTGAGTTTGGCTGGATGATGTGAACACCTTAGTATTACTGCTGCTATTTGTTGTGGACCATTCAATTTAAAGGAGAATTACAGAAATTACCCTGCTTTCTCAAATTCCCATTGACCCATGTATTGTGAGGAACAGTGACATTGATGGAGTGCCAGTAGGGACAGAAAAGGAGAGGGACGGGAAGTGGCCATAAAGACAACTGCCATGAATAGAGATCTTACTTCCTTTAGTGAAATGGTCGCAACCAGAGGTCCTTAAATGATATTTTTTAACACCTTTGCTCCAAATGAGACACTTAGTTCTCATGGGTAGTTACATGTGCACATGCGTGCACACATTCTCACACACACACACATGCACACACTTGTAATTCCTCATTTAGAAAACATATGGTGAACAACTTACATATTTCAGACATATTCCTAGGTTCTATGGCTGGGAAGTAAATCAGTAGAGAAAATCATTGCTGTTTGGATGTCATAGTTATGTTATCTATTACTTTATTCCACAGGTTAATTAACTAAAATGATCAGCATTCACTGATCTTAGAGATACATTTTATGGTACATTTTCCCTCTATGGGCTTACTTTTCATGTATTGAGATACATGTTCCAACCTCATTTAAACCACACGTTCTACAATATATTCTGCCCATAAATTTAGTTACTGGGAGCTTAGATAGAGAAATGCATCTGTTGGTCAGACTAGAGACCAGCATTTATTTAACATTTACTATGTACAAGTTCTGTGCACCTGTATTACTGATTCAGCCAGCAAGCGGCATGCTTAATGATGTACTTAGCCTTTCCTTTAACTATGAGAGGATAATGATCACATGGTGGTTAAGATTTTTATCTTGTGAGTCTCAAGAGAACTGACACCTGTAATACGGTCCCAAACTCAGGCATGGAACAAATCAATAGTTTATCAGAATTCCTTTCTCTCTGTGTCTCTCTCAATCAAGCTCTTTCTTAAAAATAAAAAAAATAAAAATAACTAAAACTAAAATTAATAACTATTTCTTTGCATCCTTTATAAAATTATAGATGAGATCCAGACTACACACAGCCCCCTTGGGAAGTACTAAATTTTCTAAACCCCATATAAATTTTTATTTATTTTTTAAAAAAATTTTTTTATGTTTCATTTATTTTTGATACAGAGAGAGACAGAGCATAGAGGGAGAGGGGCAGAGAGAGAAGGAGACACAGAACTGGAAGCAGGCTCCAGGCTCTGAGCTAGCTGTCAGCACAGAGCCCGACATGGGGCTCGAACCCATGAGCGTGAGATCTGACCTGAGCCAAAGTCAGAGGCTCAACCGACTGAGCCACCCAGGAGCCCCAAAACCCCATATAAATTTTTATAATGGTTCATTTTAGGTTACTTAAACATAGACCAAGATAGGATGTGTGGAACTGGTTTTCCTGAATTTGAGAATGTTTGCCTTACTTCCCGCTGCTGTTGCTTCTCCATTTTTCTTTTACTTTAAAAAAATTGTTATGCTTAATCTTTTTCAAGAGTGAGAGAGAGAGAGAGAGAGAGAGAGAGAGAGAGAGAGAGAGAGGGAGCACATGAGCAAGGGAGGGGCAGAGAAAGAAGGAGACAGAATCTGAAGCAGGCTCCAGCCTCCAAGTTGTCAGCACAGAGCCCAACGTGGGGCTTGAACTCAGGAACGATGTGATCATGACCTGAGCCAAAGTTGGAAGCTCAATAGACTGAGCCACCCAGGTGTCCCTTCGTCTTCATTTTTCAAACACAAATATCTCCGTCCCCATCTCTTGCTTTTCTCTTGATCTGTATTTCCTCCCCCTCCCACTCTATCTCCTACTTCTCTATTCCATATTTCATGCTATTACTTCCATCTTGGTCCTTCCCTCTGATTTGCTCAGAATTTTCTCATGGACAAATAAACCAATAACAAAATTGATGAGGTTTAAAAAAAATCCTAATGAATGTATTCAGTGGAGATGCAAAACAAGAATAGGTAGTAATGCTATGAAATACACACTTGGAAAATTTTTATTGTTCAAAAATTATTAGGTAAGAAAATCTTTCTATAAAATTTTAGTTATTCAAAACTGGTTCATGTATCAATAAGGTACAATATGCACACAAAACACAAAAATACATATAAAAATAAATACATGAAACAAATCCCTCAAAGTGTCCTGGGTCCAGAAACCAGAAATTTCTTCTTTCTTTCTTCCTTCCTTCCTTCCTTCCTTCCTTCCTTCCTTCCTTCCTTCCTTCCTTCCTCCTTCCTTCCTTCCCAGTCTTGAAGTCCTCCTTTTATTTTTACATGTATCATGCTGTGAACTGATAGCGCCTGGGTTCCAGCAGCTCAGGCTCTTCTCTGTCCATTCTCACAAGGTGAGCTTCTCTGGGTGGGACAGGCTGGTTCTTCGGCTGAACCCAAGCACTTTCTCATCGGCTTCCTTCTCTCTCTGATCATTTCCCTTCACACGCTTCAGGAAGGCTCTTTGAGTGCTTAATATGCTCAGTATACATGTTAATTCTCTCTGCAAGAATCTTGCCCTTAACTTGTTCCTTTACAGCAGTGCCAACAGCATGCTGGGTACCACTGACTCTTCCGGTTTTGCCATGGGAACTTTTGGGGGGTTTTCCTTTTTGAACACTGCCTATTCTCTGGATATCTCCAATATCACCTTTCTTGTAGATTCGCATGTATGTGACCAAAGAAACAACTCTGTGTTTTCTAAAAGGCCTAGACTACATACAGTGGGTGCCTCTCCTCTTTCACTTTGTCTGGGCCATTTTGACAAATTACTGGAAGATGGTAGTTCTTGCCAAAAGAGAAATCAGAAATGTCTTAACTGGATCTTTCTAGCATGAAATCTCTTATGTGCCTATGGGGAAGCTGTCAGATGGGGCTAAGGTTCTTCAGAGGCTTGACTGAGGCAGGACTCTCCACAATCAAGGAAGTTTGCTCACAAGTCAAGCATCTGATGCTGGCCGAGGACCCCACAACCCTCCCACATAAACCCTGCTCTGGGTGCATTGACTGTTTTTGTCACATGGTGACTGTCTTTGCACAGAATGAACTATCCATGAGATTTGGTCTAGTTATTGCTTAAGATCTATAGCATCAGCAACACTAAGAGGCGATTCAAATTGCCTAATATCCTCCTGAACAAATGGTTCCTACCTTAGTTTCACAAGGAGGGAGTGGGGATGTCAATGGAAAAGGAGGACATGTTTTATCATGGGGTTCATGCCTCCGAGATCATTGTCTCCCCATTAGAATACCTTGAATGTATACCACATTCATAACAATCAATACGATACTCCACGGAAGAGTTCAATCATGGGAGGGTAAGTCCTTAATTCACATGAATGAAAACAAAAAATAATTTTATAGGCTGAATTTTGCTGCCCTCCTCCAAATTTATTTTGTGGGTCTGAACACCCTGTGTCTCAGAATGTGACTGAACTTGGAGATAAAGCCTTTGAAGAAGTAACAAAAGTAAAATGAAGTCATATGGGTGACCATGATCCAATACAATGGGTGTCCTTACAGGTAGAGATTAGAAAGGACAGGGCACACGCATGGAGAGAAGACCACATGATGGTACAACAGAAGATGGCTGCCCTCATGGCAGGGAGAGAAGTTTCAGAATGAAACCAGGCATGTCAGTTCCTGAGCTTGGGCTCCTGTCCTCAAAACTGTAGAAGAATAAATCTCTGTTGTTTAACACACCTTCTAACTCTGTGGTCTTTTATCATAGAAGCCTTAAAAATGATACAAATAGCATTGCAGTAAATCAACTAACAGCAGGAACATTGAGAGGAATTGAGCAAATAAGTCGAGATGCAAAAAGGTTCAAACAGGTCAGATACAACATTTTATTGTTTGATTCTATGGCTGTGGCACATAATTGCCAATAGAGTGTGCTCTTTATGTGTTTATGTGTAGCATGGCATGTTCCTTTGGTCCTGGATTCAACACTTTTTTTTAAGTTTATTTATTGATTTTGAGAGAGAGAGAGAGAGAGAGAGAGAGAGAGAATCACAAGCAGGCTCTGTACTGTCAGGGCAGAGTCCAACATGGAGCTCTGTCCCACCAAGAGATTATCACCTGAGCTGAAATCAAGAGTCAGACACTTAACTGACTGAGCCACCCAGATGGCCTCCTGGGTTCAACTCTTACAGAAGTGGAGACTTGCGGCAGAGAATCAAAATAAGTGTAAAAGCTACTGGCTCCTTCTTAAACTTCTCCATATGACAGGCTGTCTGTGTGCAGTACAACCCAAAGGCAAGCATGACTCACAGGAATTGAATGAATCAGTGGCTGAATGTGAAAATACCATATGGCCTGTTTATCACACACATAAGCGCAAACACACACATGCGCTCGTGCGCACGCACACACACGCACAGAGATGTTATTAACAGTAAAACACTGTCTTCTGTGACTCCCAAATGAAAAATGTAGTTATTTTCTTCACATCTTCTCCCATTCCCCAACTGTGTCACATTATTAGACATCATTAGACTATCTCTCCGATAGTCAGGGCCTGCCGCACTGTACTTCTGCCCGTCCTGATTATAATTCAGATAGTAATATTTCCTATTTGTACTCTTCCTCTCTAAACCAAGATACATGTTCTCTTCCCAAAAGGCACCTTTGTAAAAACTGGGAGGTTTATTAAATTAGTGGAGCATAATTTATATTAAATTTCCTAAAGAATATGAATAAACTGGCTCCCAAGGAGGGGGCCTCTCCTAGAAAAGTCATTAATTTAAAAGAATTACTTTAAAGTGAGCATGTTATAAACCAGATAAATTTCATAAGATACAATCTCAGAGAAGGTCCCTTGGGCACTCATCAATGCAGGCTACCTAATAACTTGTCAATAGCGTTAAATTAATGGTGCTTTCCCAGCCTTCTTCAATCTCATTATTGCCAATGCAACATTTTAAGACTATAACTGTGAACATCAACTTATTACCTTGAAGTAAATTTACTTTTTTTTAAGTTTATTTTTTATTTATTTTAAGAGAGAGAAAACAAGCAGGGGAGGGGCAGAAAGAGAGGCGGACCAAATCCTGAGTAGTCTACACACTGTCAGCATGGATCCAGGCACAGGACTCGAACTCACAAACCCTGAGATTATGACCTGAGTTGAAGTCGAGAGTTAGACACTTAACTGGCTGAGCCACCCAAGTGCCCCAATCTTGAAGTCAAGTCACTTTTTAAAATCCTTAGCAGTGAGAGGTAGTTATAGTCTATGACTTTATTGTTTTTTGTTTAGGATTCAAATTTTTCATTATTTTTTTGTAATTTTCACTTCAATAATTCTAGATTTTGAAAGTTAGACACCAAGCAGATTTCCAAAGTATCGAAAAATAAAGATTTAAAAAGCTTCAGTAAAGATTGAAGAAAAGATAAGGGAAGTAATTCTTCTAATGTGAATATGCAATTTGAGATTACCACTTCATACTTAAAAATTCCATAAACTCTTATTTCAGCAAGAAAAACTGACTTGCTTTCCTATTGTCCTTCATAGTAGTCCTTAGGAATAAGTTGTTACTATTAAATATTTTCTTTTATACAAAAAAGTCACTTAAAAATACATAGGAAACCCTACCCGTACTGCAAAGTCAGTTCAGAAGTTCAACATTAACTGATTTATTTCATACTGAAAAATATATTATCTGAAATTTTAAAAAATACATTAATAATATATACAAAAATCTGCCATCAAAATTCTTAAAAATTGTTGTGATAATAAAGGAAAGTGGAATCTATGCTTTTGGAGAAAATGTAATCTTTTCCAATGGACAAGCACGACTCCCAGCTCTAGATTTGATTTTATAAAATACCAAATCTATCTGCCATGTGTCCCTGTGTCCATCCTTCATCTTTCTATTAGCCCACCTCCCACCTCTTTTTTCCTGACAAGATTCTAGAATTGATTAAGATCTGCTTTTTCCCACAACAGTAATAATGATGCACTCCTTTTTGTTTTGTATGTGTGTTTGTTTCTTGGACTTTTACTGAATATTTGAATTAATGGCAGGGTCTGTGGTAAATGCTGGAGCAGGACTTAACACAAGTCTGCAAGACTCTAAATCCTATGCCCATGTGATAGCCTCTCTCTGGGAAACAAATTGGAAAAGAGTTCCACCACTTAACTGTGTGACCCAGAACTTTCGTTTTTTCATACATCAACCAGGGTTAGTCATAGGTGCTCATCTGAGATAGTTGTGATATAGATTAAATATGGTGATGTGTGTAACCCCCCTGGAACAGATGAAAATGTAAAGCCTTTCAGACTTCACCTATTACATATATTATATACATATTACATATAAATACACATATTACATATCAAGTTTTGCACATTCTTGGATAAAATCATTTTCACCCTTTCATATTCCATAGTTAAATCAGTCCTACTGAAACCATATAAATTGTGGGAAAATTATTCACCTGGAATGTCATTATTCCCAAAGCAAATGAAAGACAACTTTGGCCAAGAGAGTAACAGCTCTGCTCTGTGCTCTGAAGGCCATCAATCAGGAAATTATTCCCATAATCCATGTGAGATACAAGTGTAGCATGGCCCAGGGCACGGAGGTGGAGGAGAGAGATGTGTGATCCAGAATTTTTTGGGAGGCAGAATGAACACGATCCAGTGGCCTCTGAGGTGCCGGAGAATGAAAAGCAGGCTGTTACACAGGGCAGGCGGCTACCCTAAGTGTGAAGGAAAGACCAAAGTTAAACCAAGTGGAAATTTAAGTACGATGCCAAATATCCCATGATTCATAAAACACCTCTGATATTACTGGAACATGTGTATTGGTAATATAATAGCTTTTTAAAGTATGAGGAACATTTAAGTGAAACAAAAATAATAGTTATGCCTGAGGCCATTTGGTGGCACATTTGCATTTCCTTCACTAACTTTTGGATTTGTACAGCAATTTATTTTGTTTTGAGTTTGCAGCAACGATCTGAGTTAAGATGTTTTATTCAACATTTGAAAAAGTCCTTTATTTAATAATTTTAGGAGTAGAGGATTTTAAGAATTTACTGCTCTGATTCACATAAGAGCTCTTTCTCTTCACTGAGTAGCGTCGCGGCTGCTATACCATGCGTAACGCCTGCACGTTAGCGCACCAGAGAATACTTCTAAATAATGCTCCGCACCTGACCTGTGCTTCAGAACAGTCACATAGGCACAGAGCAGTGGTTCATCAGGGGTTGCTTGTTGGATGCATTAAGGAAAGCTATAAAAGAGAATGAAATGATGCTTAAAAATAGAACTCTAATAAAAGGCCCAGAAAGAATGGAGAGGACAATTATACGGTGGCTTCATGCCCTCAGCCAGGCCAGCTAGTAGAGCCTGCGAGAAGAGTGCCCTGGGGGGTGAGGTTGGAGGAAGGATGGGAACTCCCTTCTCCTCTGCTGTCACAGGATGACGACATTTCACTTCTAACCCAGATGTGTGGTTTCCCACCTGCCACGGGGCTGTGACACCAGCTGGGCATCCCACAAGTCACTTAGTCTGACGCCATCTACCTGCGGTGAGCACCAGGTCCTACTTGTTAGAGGATCTGCCCCACAGGACTGCCCCATTTCATGAGGACTCCACACCCAAGTTGTCACTTACACTTCTGACTGACCAGCTATAAATCCTGCTTCCCATGACTCCCTCCTTAGGTCCGGTAATTTGTTAGAATGGCTCACAAAAATCAGAGAAGCATTTGTTTACCTTTACCAGCCTATTATAAATAATACACTAAAGGGTACAGATGATTGGCCAGATGAAAGGACACACAGGGTGAGGTATGGAAGCATCCTGAGCTCGGGAGCCTCTAGTACCCTTTGAGCTGGGGAGCCCCACCCTCCCAGCACGTGGGGATGTTCGTCAACCCAAACCTCTCTGAAACCCATGTGTTTGGAGTATGGAAGCTTCCCTGTATGCATGCTCGATCATTAACTCAATGCCCTGTCTTCTCCCCTCTCTGTAGGATGGGGTGGGGCCGAGGCCTCCAAGCTCCTAGTCATGGCTTGGTCTTTCTGATGATCAGTCCCCGTGCAGAAGCCACCAAGAGCCTCCTCTTTAGAGCAAAAGATGCTATCACTCAGACCATTCCGATGGTTTAGGAGACACCGCAATCACTTAGGAAATTACAAACATCTTATGAGCTGTGTGTCAGGAACCGGGGTAGATATATGTGTGTGTATATATATATATATATATATGTATATATATATATATATATATAGAGAGAGAGAGAGAGAGAGAGAGAAAATACATATGTTTATATATAATTTCTATTATTTCATAAGGGGGCAGTGGTCATTATAGCAATAACTTTCACAAGTAAGAGTTAGTAAAGAACACTGTTGCAAGTTATAAACGTGGGGGGTGGGGAGAGTCGATATAGTAGAAAAATGGAATTATGGCCTCATTACCCATTCCAGTGTGCCCAGAGAGACACTTGGCCCTACTGCAAATGTGGTTCACTTCCCGGTTGTCCTGTCCTTATGCATGTATACATCTCCTCACACGCGTTTCCCTTGGAAGTCCCCTGTGAGCCCGGATATGAGGGAAAAGCTTGTGCCTGACCCCACAGCACCACACTAAATATACCTTCTCTGTTGTTGATCCATAAACGTACTGTTCCCTTGGTATTGTGATTACTGATTTATCTATCATTTACACTAAAGTAAATTACCTTAAGGCACAGGATGTTGTGTGTGTGTGTGTGTGTGTGTGTGTGTGTGTGTGTGTTTGGTTTGGTTTGGTTTGGTTTGGTTGGTTGGTTTTGTTTTGTTTTTACTGCTACATCTCCAGTACTTGACATTCAGGGATCATTCAACATGTATTTTTAATGTGAAATGAAAACAGACTTCTACCAACTCCGTATTTCCACACCTCACTGTCAGCCTAAATTCCTACTCCATCAGGAGTCCCTCAGACCTTGTTCAAGATTCTCCTCCAGGACAGGTATACAAACCATGAGTGCCAAATTTCCAAGGACAGGTCCTAAGTAATTTCATTACTACTGTAAACAGATGAGTTTCAGTCTGTCTGAAATAGCAGCTTTCAAAGACAACTGAAGGCATTTTCTCCAAATTTGGGATAGATTGTGTGGTGCAGACCCACATGCACAGGCACATTCACAGGCACACGCACAGGCACATGCATCTGCTCTGAGATGCTCTGGACGGACTTCAAGGACCAGGAGACCACAAATCTGCACCAGGAGAGCTGACAGGTGCAGATTTGTGGAGCAGCATCTCCACTCTGGGACAGCATCCCATGGCGCTCCGAGGAAGGCAGCAGTGTTTTCTTATTCCACAAAGGTTAAAAATTCTATTGATCAACACAGGCGAGGTCGGCCTGTTTTCACTAATGCTTAAATATATGTAACTGCGTGTTCCACAAGGGGTCATTCACCCTGAAATGGTCAAGGTCCATCACGGCACCTGCGACATTGTGAAGGGATCTGCGGAACTGCTGTGATGGACCAAGAAGTGTTTTCTTTCAGAAATCTGATCAGCTCCGAGCTTTTATTGTTATTATCCCGTTCCAGAGGAGGAAATGAGGTCAAGGCACTTTCCATGTAGGATGGAGTTACCAAGCAGCAGAACTAGAATTTGAATTCAGATCTCTCTAACTTAATATCCTTTGAAGACAACACGATGAATCTTCTCAGTTTCAATAAATCTTCTGAGAATCAATAGGTGAATTAATGAGCAAAATATGCACATATGTAATATAAAAATATATAAAAATATATTTATAATTATATATAAATATAGAAAACAATGAAATATAAAATTATCGAAGTACATATATACTTTCAATGTAATATATTTGTTATAATAAAAGTATACTATTACCTATTATACAATTATTATAATTATATAATATACATAGCATAATTATAATAAAAATGTAAATTATATAATAAGCTTATACTATGATGCAATAAAATATAAGGTATTTACATATATAATGTAAGTGATGTATAAATATATATTTATAAATACATAAAATTATATAAATACATAAAATAACATAATATAAAGTAATATAAAAATAAACTAAAAATCCATATTTAAAGTATATGAACATTAGAAGAACTTTCAAGATGTTATTTTCTTCATTCTGATCTCATCAACCACCACAAACACTGATGATATTTTTGCATATTTCCTTCCAAATAATTTTCCAATAAATATAAATGTGATGGTAACGAACAGAATACAGACATGACTTTTGGCATGTTTTTTACATTTCTAATTTGATCATTTTAAACTTACAAAAAAATCACAAAAAATTGTAGAGCATCTAACTTTCCTTACTGTCACTATCGTACATAACCATAGCACAATTATAAGAAATAATAGATTAACATTTGCACATACATTTAACTAAACTACAGATTTTATTTGGATTTCACCTGGCTTTTAACTAATGTCTGTTTTGCTGGTTTCTTTCAAGACCCAACCCAGGATCCCACACTGCAATTTGTTATTATGTTTGTTTCCTTAGTTTCTTTCAACTTGGTAATAGTTCTTCAGTAGTCCTTCGTTGTCTTACAGGAGTTGGACACTTTTGAAAAATAAAGATCAATGGGTCCATCATTTTGTAGAATATCCTTCTGTCTGGGTTTGCCTGGCGCTTTCTCATTATTGAGATTGAAGTTACGCATTTGGGGCAATACTGCACAAGCGTGTGCCCTTTCATTGCAACAATGTTTCATTACTGGTGACCCCAACCTTGATGAAGTTAACACTATTTACTTTGCAGCTGACTAATTCTCAAAAACATTCTCTGATGTAGCATGGCGATCCACATTTCACAGATGGGCAAAAAAAGGAAAAAAAAGGCTCAGAGAAATCAAATGTTCTACTCAAATTTTCATAGAAACCAAGAGGAAGATCACTGAAATGAACTCCAAGGGCCATGGATAATGCTATTCCCACTCCCCCTGCCCCCCCGCCCCCCCACCTTTTCTACTTCTCCGTTTCTTTCTTTTGGATTTGTAGCTAGATTACCATGTCACTGGAAAAAATGCAACAAAGTATAATTTAAAAAAGAAATGAAATCTTAGCATCTGAAGACTGTAAACTCTGAAATATACCTGATGAGAGATAAAAATAGAGTTCCAATCCTGGAGGGCAATATGTGGATGTCAGGCAAAACTTAATTGCATTTCTTCAAGCTCTTGGGAATTACACTGGCCTTGCAAACCATGGAGCTGCCTGTGTTTCTCTTAGTCTCTGGTTTCAATGCTCAATGATGCACTAGCCCCTGCAAGGCGTTAGGAATATATTACATGAGAAGTCTTAACTTTTTTTTTCAGAGACAACATGACAGACCTCTAAAGAATCTGATGAAAGCTATTGCACCTCTGTCCAAAAAAATGCATGTGTGAAATGAATTTCTCGGTTCCCAGAGGCCTTAGAACTACACTCTAGATGTCATATACTGGACCTTCTCTGTTGAGGGCCAAGACCACCCGTGCAAGACAGGTTAAGAGACTGAAACCAGCCAGATCATTCAGCCAAAGCAGTGCTACTCAGTAGGGATATCCCAGGAGCTACCTATGTAATTTTAGGTTTTCTAGTAGTCAGATTACAAACTTTGAAAACCTAATTTTAATAATACATTTGATTTGATCAAATATTATCCCCCAACTATGATCAGTTCAACATGTATTGAATATAAAAGTGATTAAAAATATACTTTACTGTTTTAAAAATAAATAAATAAATAAATAAAGTTTATGAACATTGTGGCTAGGTTTCTTTTTTTAATCATTAGTTTGGTAAACATTTGCTACTTTTTATTAGTATGTGTTTTAATACACGTTATCTCTCACATAGTTTGAATGCCATTTGAAGATTTGTTTTATTTTGTGGCTCCTTTTCATTTCCTTTTTTTAAAAATTTTCAATGTTTTATTTATTTTTTGAGAGAGAGAGAGAGAGAGTGTGTGAGCATGAGGGTCAGAGAGAGAGGGAGACACAGAATCCGAAGACAGGCTCCAGGCTCTGAGTTAGCTGTCAGCACAGAGCCCAATGCAGGGCTTGAACCCACAATCCGTGAAATCATGACCTGAGCTGAAGTCAGACATTTAACCAACTGAACCATTCAGGCGCCCCTCCTATTTGTTTCTAGAAAGAGGCTTCCGCCTAATGCTATTCCAACTGTATTTATTGGCTCATTTATATGAAGCTAGATTTAGTAGAGTTTGAAAACTGAGACATCCTTATGAATATTTAGTCTTAAAAGTTAGGTTAGGGTTCCATAATGAAATAATTGTATTGAAGACCGGAACATTTGGAGCTATATAGTCCATGCATGTAATCTACAAATTTGTGGGGCATCTGGGTGGCCCAGTTTGTTTAGCGACTGACTCTTGGTTTTGGCTTGGGTCATGAGCTCACAGTTTATGGGATCAAGCCCCATGTCGGGCCCTTTGCTTAGAGCACAGATCCTGCTAAGGACCCTGGCTCTACCTCTCTCTCTGCCCCTCTGCTGTTTACAAGCTTGCGCTCTCTCGCTCTCTCTCTCTCTCTCTCTCTCTCTCAAAATAAAGAATTTAAACTTAAAAAAATAAAATTAAACCACAGTGTAAATCCCCACATCTTTCTTGTTGTTGTTCTACTTCCCATTGGCACTATACTTGCAAATGGCTGAATCAACCAGGAAAAGATTATCTGATTTTTCACATCTGGTATGGTCACTTTGAATGCCTCATTGCTAAATTTTATTGTCACTCCATAACATATTATTAAACGTCTTTGGGGAGCATTCTTATTTCTTAATTCACGGAAGAGAACCAATAGTCTGTCTACCAATAATTACAAAGGAAGACAGTGGAGTGCAAACAAACTGTGTGACTCAGCTCAGGACTCGGATGTAACCGGTGGTAGGTCACCTTCAAATACCAGCAGTTGGGCTCCGGAGTCCACATTCTCTATCATTGTGCTATAGCTGACTCACCTGAGAAGTGTCACAAGTGAGAGAAGACAGACATTTGATTTTTGAGCAATTATATATATGTGAATGACTATCAAAATGACTTGTTAGAATATCAACCTAAGACACATTGCTCCTCTAAACAAGATAAAGGGGGCTGTGGATTAATCAAAGGAATGCATAGCTATCCCAGCAAAGTTGCTTTTCAACTGCATTTGTACTAAATTAACTTTAATAATCTTTCTGAATACAGAGATAAATGTAAAAATGGTGAGTAATAAAGTCACAGAACAACAGATGATTGGTAACCTTATAATCATTAGTAGAGTAAATATTGACAGGTTATAAGAAAAAACACATAAATTGGAATTTTGTAAATGTGGAAACATCATAAATAAAAAGCATAGACCATATTTAATATTTGAAACAAACTGATGTAAACTTAGTTTGTAGCTTTTGGCTCAATACCATTTAGAGGAGGGGGTGAGTGATAAGATGGGGTATTACATGTGACCCCAAAAGGAGTGATCCTCATGTTATATTCTTAAATGAAAGTAAATGGATATTTTTTCAGTTGGTGGTGGGAATGCTACTGGGTCACTTTTTAAAAATGAGATAGAAATGGATTTCTGAGTATATTATTGAAATTACAAAAATACTTGCTAATTTATCTCTCATAAAAACCATTCTAACTTTACCACAATTTTTCTGTCTTCTGTGGTGTCAAAATAAAAGATCAAAGGAATAAGTCAATTGGAAAAAAGAAGTGTTTTTTTTCTGTCATAGATAAACACTAGACTTAATTAAGTATTTAAGATTTTCAACGTGTCCAGAGAGGGTTTCTCTGAAACTATAGTTACTTTTGAATGATGTTGGAAAATCCATGACATGCCTCTACAACAGAACAGAATGGAAAAAATGGCCCTATACACACACAGGGGAGAGACATCAATGTTTTATTTATCCATGCAAAGAGTATACTTCATATCAAAGAAAGTTGTAGCCTTTTATTTTTAGGTTTATTTATTCATTTTGAGAGAGAAAGAGAGAGACAGAAAGAGAGAGAGAGAGAGAGAGAGAGAGAGAGAGAGAGAGAGAGAACATGAGAGGGAGGATCAGAGAGAGAGGGAAAGGGAGAATCCCAAGTGGGCTCCGCACTGTCATTGCAGAGTCTGACATGGGGCTTGAATTCAAGAATTGTGAGAACATGATCTGAGTCTAAAGGCTTAAACAATTTGAATAATTCAGGCACTCCCCAAAATTGATAGGCATTGATCAATGTAAGTTTTCCACTAGTGAAAGGAGTGAAAGAAGAAGTGATGTTTCACAATGATGATTTACTGTATAGAGACAAAGCTTTTTATGCCTATGGGAATTTCCTTTGAAAATCACATGACTAGGTGAAAAATAAACAAACATAATTAAATTTCTCTTTTTCTTTCTTTCTTCCTTCCTTCCTTCCTTCCTTCCTTCCTTCCTTCCTTCCTTCCTTCTTCTTTCTTTCTTTTTTAACAAATTGAAATTAAGTCAAGAACCAGATAACATAAGTGGTTTTCCTTAATCACAACAAATTGTATTTTTAGGACTGATTAATTAGTTTTTCCAAAGGAAGTCAACTGAAAGCAAAACTGCCAGTTTCTTTCTTGATTTTTTTGTTTAATATCAACAGTTCTTTGAATTCAGCATCATTTTCAGCTGAAACTGTCAAAAACCTATGGGAAATGACATGTTATGTAGCTTAGTTCCTGAAAAACCCATCTGATAACTTCTCATGTCCTATCCAGGTATTAAAGAGTCAGACTGGAAAACACCAGTATAAATGTAAATAACTCGGAGACACATATCTAAAGAAGAATGGTGAGTACAGACACATAGGCCATCAATAACAATTAAGATACATTATCTTCCAAATAACTCATAAGGCCATATTCTGCCATGAACTCCTGACTCCTCACTGTCATATCCACTGGGAACACATGGGGAGTTCAGGATGAGTGCCGGGAGACATGGAGGGCAGCTCGCCTGCAAGAGCAAACAAACTATGCTTTGGCTCCATTTGCTCTTGGCTTTATTCTGTCCTCGGCCAGCAGAAACACAAGGCCAAGTCACTATGTTGCTACCGAATCAATCATTTAAGAACATGACCAATCTCTTCCCTCTCAGTGATCTTATTTCAATAACTTAACTGCCAGCTACAATTCAACAGTCCCTCGAGATCTAGAAACACTGTTCCAAACTTCCCCCTCAACTCTCATTACGGGGGCCTGAGGAAACCCCAGGACCTCTGCTACTCGCAAATGCCCAGTGGATTTCAATCTTCTTAATGGCTTCAAATGATAGACTCCTGCTTCAACAAACACGGGTTTTATATTTATTATTTTGGGACCCATTTGAGGGTTAGCTCTTTCTATTTTCATGCCAAATCATTTGTAAACTTGGGAGATATTATGGATGTCCTGGGGAGCAAAAGGAGATGTTTTCTAATACAAACCATTCAGAACAGCAGGCATCACCTTTTCATCTTGAAATCTTTAGCAGGACAATCATCACAGGTTTCTACTGAGCCTTTGTTTTCCCTGTATCAGCCCTACCCCCTCTAAGGCTCTATAAATGTATGCGTGCATGTATTTGCTAATCAATCTCTTTTAATTAACCATAAATAAAACTGATTATTTGAATAACATGCATCTGAGGGGTCTTGTCATGTTGTAGTACCAAATAATTCCTCAATCTTTGGGCTTTCACATAATGAAAATTGTATTTCCCATTCACATAAAGGTTTCTGTTACTTAACATAGCTCTCCAAAGTAGATGTTGCTCAAAAATTGATGGAGAGGCCCATCCATGATTTCTGCAGCTGTGGAAGAGAGGAACTGGAGAATTTTCCATGGACTTTTCACTTCATATTTCCTTGGTTATAACCCAATGGCATGTGCTGCCCAACACCAAAAGTGTAGAGAAATCACAAACTTTGCCGTGACTATAACACAAAGAAAATTGGATGTTGGTGAAAAGTAGTGATAGCACATTTCATGTATGATATGCAAGGCCTCCCCTATGTTTGAGTCTGGATTTTTTTTTTTATTTTACATGTCTATACCTTTCCAAAAGTACACTTATTTATAACAAGTTTTGATATTACAAGTTTATAATAAGTTTTAACACCTGGCAAAATGGGTTCAAAATACAAAAAGGTGACTGCAGATTCTCATTCTTCATGCTAGATATTCTTTTTGTTGTTGCTGTTCACACTGTATTTAAAATTTTCTCTGCTTGTATATTTTCTATCACTGCTATGCATTTGGGCCAAGGCAGTAGGTAATTCTTTAAACATTAACACTAATTCACCAGATCAAGGTATATGGTTTTTGATAAATGTGTTTAATGAAACACAGATCAGGTATCATTTCTTCCATATTTCACATTTCTGTTCTAAAATATGAAATTATTACAAAAGGAGACATTGCCACATTTCCAAAGCTTGAACTGCCTCAATCTGACTCACTCAGATGTGTTTGGTACTAAAGAGAATCCTTATACTATCACTTACATCCAGATGAGCAAAACATTCATGTCAGAGGCGCACCAACACTGAAAGGCTGCTTCTGCTTTTGCCAGGTCTATCTAATTTGAATTTCCACCACAGTCAGAAAATTATTTGGTTTGACTAAGGAATTCATTTCCCTCTATTTAATTCTATCTCTTGTCAGCAAAAAGATGATAGTGCACGTTAGCAGAAACTGCTCACCTTCCAGATCCCAAGGGATTGGCAGCGTCCTGCCTACACCTGGGAACAAAGCAGTCAAGAAGTGGAAGGCATGAAACGGACGTTGCCAAATATGACTGTATTTACTATTCCATGCAAGCTCAGTCAGTTTCAGCAGCCACCAGACTCTGATAACTATAGTCTTCTGTAATTACTCTTTGTCCATGAACTAGTCATGATGCCATGTGTGAAAGAATCCAGTGTCTGGTCTGAAGGCTATGCCAGGACAGGGCTACTGTTGACAAATTCCCTTTGTTCCAGACCGCCCAGCATAGCATCTCAGAAGTGCCCATCAAGCTGGTACTTTTGTAGACTTTAGTGAATCCCCCCTGTGTTTAGAGCTGGTGTCTCTCTTGACCCTTCATCACTCAAATTGCCTGGAAAGACCCGTCTCTAATATGGCCAAGTGCCCGGTGGTGATTGCTCCAGATTAGGGTCTTTTTGTTCTCCAGTCAACAAACGCAATTGCCACTCAAGCTGCTATATCCCTGGGTATTCTACTACATTGAGTTAAAGAACTAGCCTCCAACACTGCTTTGTCTCCTGTGTTTGGGCTCTGGCTCCACCACCCAGGGCCAAGCCTTCCTATTTCCGTGACAGGATCTCCTTCCCAACCTGGTTTTTTTCCAGGCTGGTGGATTATTCACATGTGTGGACCAGTTCTTGCTTTCCTTCAGAGAGGTAAGAAGAAGTGTGTGCCCTAATCAGGTGAAAAAGTGCAGTACCTCTTGCATATCTTTAATCCAATATCTCTTCTATAATATCATATCACATATTAGTAGTTCAATAAAAGTACTAGGATTTAATCCATAGCATAGAGCAGCACACACACAAAATCAAACAAACAAAAACAAAACTTAAGGATTTAAATATTAGCTTTTTTTTAACTTATGGTTTTTATTTGTGTATTCAAGTCACTAAATACATTTGTGTTTATTGTTTGATTTAGTTACATTATTTCTTCATAGGTTTCCTTACTTAGGGATAATATGACCCATGTCATTTTGTTGATATAGTAATTTAATGAACAGATGTACCCAAGGTTCTCGAAGTTTAGTCTGCATAAGAATGAACTGGTGCAAGTGTTAAAATGTAGAATTGGTATTTAGCCTAAATAGTCTCACGCAAAATATCTGGGATGCCTACAAGAAAATGAAATTTTAGCAAGAGCCATAGTGATATTCATGTAAATGTCCAGCGGGCAATTTGAGAATCATTGATAAATGCATACTAATTAGCACAATGGCTGTCACAAACTCAAGGTTCTATTGATGCTAGTGATCAACATTATTATAAATAAATGAAATGGAGTGGAACTACGGCATGGTACTGCTGGTACACACAAGTCCTCCATCAGCTGACAATGGGTAAAGCTATTAGCGTGGTGGCAGAGTGACCACTGCTGGCTCCTGTCCTGCCCGAGGTGCCCTTACATGTCCCATTTCTGTACTGAGTGTTGGATTATGAGTCTCACATTCTTCTGGTGTAAGTGTCAGTGTGCTCAACATACAAATCTTATTCTTGTGGAGTTGCTCAAAAGTATGTCCTTAAATATTCTGTAAGATTTGGACATCACACTGTTCAGCAACCACACACATACTTGTGTGCTATCTATGTTTCTAAATGTTTGTACAAGTCCTAGTGGTTTGGGAAGTGATTTCCTGACTGTCTCCTTTCTTGATTGTCTTCTTTTGATTTTTTTTAAATGCCCGAAAATGACCTCTATTCTTGGTCTTGTCATGCCATTTATTTTTCACTATTGGCCCCATTGAGGAAAAAAGTCTTCTCACTGAAAGTAAAATAAATTTAGCCTATTAATCTAGAAAGTTGAATGATATCTGCTTAGTTTTCACTGCAAACTTTCATCATAGAAAAGCACAATGTTTGGTAGAAACTGTATATTAGACAAACTAGTATGCCATGAACTTGACTTCCTATGAACTGGAATGGTAATTAGTAGAATCATAGAGCTTGATTTGGTTTCAAACAGCTATAAGAGAACCACTCAGGAGCATAGGAAGAATCTGTTACTGCCAAAGGTAGGTGATTTGCAGGAATCGCCCGTAAGTCATTCTGTTTGTGATACCAAAAGCCCGCATGTCCATGATCATTCCTTTCATTGAAGGCATAGTTGTTTGATGAACCCCTTTTCAAAACAAAGGTAAGAAAAAACTTACCTTACAGAAGTTTCCCTGTTAGCAAACGTGTTCCTCAAAATTTGTCTTAAGGTATAAAGTGTCACTTGGAAAAAAGTGAAGGAAGATATGTTCCCCAGGTGAGGGCTATGTGTCTGGGGAGGCTGGGAGTAAGCTGCCCCGGGGGTCTAGAAGGAGGGAGTAAGGGGCCAGGAGTAGGGGATGGATGCTAAAGAGGAAGTTGGATGGAATTGGAGGGAAAGCTTTAATTATGTTACAGTTGGGCCCAGATTCGTCCATTTGTAAATAATCTTAAATGACAGATTAGACTCCGGCCTGCACCTGGAAGCTGGTAAGTGGAACTAGCCTCTGGCCCCATCCACTGAGTGGGAAATGTTAGAAGAACTACAAGTGAGATTATATGCTTGGAAACTGACTCTTAGTAGGAGGAGGAATTTAAATTATTTGCTAATATTGAGTTTTTTAAAATGTCTTTCACATTTTTTTTAATTTTTAAGTTGAACTGGTAAACAGTATTTCCAGAATTAGTAATCTAAACCAAATTGGAAGAACAAACAAACACCTAGTTTTATCCTGTCTGATGTCTCCTATATATTGGCCTTCAAAAATAATTTCTATTTACTCAATATCCCATATATTTTTACAGAGAAATGATATAATTAGATATGTAAGAGACATATGCAGGCAAGTTGTAGGATTTGAGTGTAACAGATTTAGAGAACAGGGCTGAGATTGGCATTGAATGAGACCAGGAGTCCATCCCAAGCCATTCTAATTCTGGAGGCACTGAGAGGATAACTAGACCTCACACCCCCAATTTCCGACTTGAATTTCAAAAGCATTAAAAACTGGATTAGAAAAAGCATTAAAACATTTTCATCTAATCTGGGACAATGTAGTATTGAAAGGATCAGGTATGGTACTCAGGACGGCACACTATGCCAATATCTGTAATCAGGACAATGGCCCAGTCTGTGGCCTGGAAAGTGAACTCAGGTTCAGCACATCTTCAGGCACAGGTTTTGTGTATGCACCACTGGATGTCACACAGGAATTTTTGCTTTGACTTATTTATTTCAGCTTGTACCTTTCAAAGCATACAAAATACGATCATATTCTTTGATAGAGAATCAAAGTCTAAGATCACCTGAACCAAATTTAGCTAACTGGTGTGATAAACCTTTATTTAAAGCTTCCATGGAGTATCAGAAAATCATATTCTACCTTCAATTATAGAGAAAGATCTCAGTACACGTAAAATTCCTACTGACCCTTAAATTCCCTTATAGAAAAAAGGTAATTCGTATATTTCAGAATGAAGGTGAGAGCAGGCAGAGGAGTTAAGGTTTCTTTCGCAATTTAGGTAACAAGGTTGCACCCAACACCGGCCATTGAATCTAATGTTGTAGACTCCAGTTTTTGCATAGCCTCAACAACTGCTGTGCTCTGTTAGATTAGGAAGTTTGGGAGCCTCACGGCAGACTTTTAGTTTAAATTACTTCTGGAGAGAAGATGCCTGGCTGTCCTAACACACCACAGACTTAGACACCTATGGGAGAGAGCAACTTCATTACTGGAGTTCAATCTAAACCGTGTTCCTGGAAAAACATTTTTTCCCACTAGTTTGTTGTTTGTTAGCAACTGCCTGAGGGTTATAGGACTCATTCAATTAATTCCAGAGAGTTTAAATAGTTATATTTCTACTCTAATTAAATATTCTCTTGAAAATAATGTGTCAGTTTAAAAAATAGTCATGGGAGGAAGGAGCCAAGATGGCGGAGAGGAAGGGAGCTCTGTAAACCTCGTCTGTCCCATCGATCGAACTGAGAAGGACATAACTCTCATCTGCAAGAGCAGAAGGAGAAAATACGGACTCCAGAAGGAAGAGAACCTGAAGGATACCTGAGTGAGTGAGTGCAAACGGGGGAGATCTGAAAACGGGCCAGCCCGAGACGGGCAGGGGAGGTGGGAGCCCCAGCCCAAAGCGGGGCAAGCGCGCGGAGCCCGAGAGACAAAGGGAAGAGACAGAGAGACTGAACACGCTCATAGTACTGTCTCTGGGGAAGAGGTAAAGAACGCTTAACTGCGCTTGGAGAGAGAAGCTCACTCCATAGATAACTGCTGGGTAGCCTAAATCCCGAACCCAGGTGGTGCAAGGGAAGGAACAGCTTCCAGCCCGGCGCCATCTTGGCAAGGAGTCGGCAACCGCTGCCACGGCGGTGATAGGGGTGCTCACTTTGACCTCGGTTTTGGGAGTGGGAGCACGCACCTCATTTCCACGGCACATCTTGCCCCCAGCATTGGCCCCATGAAACCTGAATCCCGGGTGCCAACAGGGAATAAATAGCCCCCACCTCTGTGATCCCGGCAGGGAATTGGCAGCGGTGGAGACCTGGGTGCGCGCACACAGGCTACAGGAGCTCCCAGCTCATTTCCAGCAGCTCCCGGCGCCACCTCAGGCAACAGCTGCGCACTCATTCCTCCCCCAATGCTAACAGGATCCCCGCTAGGGGTTGGGTCCGAGACGGTGCGTACTTCACCTCCTGCTGCGCATCTCGCCTCAGGCAGGGGCAGCCGAAAGCCCAGCCTGAGCCAAGACAAACCGATTACTCCCTCTAAGAAGCCAGCAACCAAAACAAAAACACCATCTGTGGTAGCATAAAGAGTGCATAGACTGGAACTTTGAACCGAGGCAGGCCTGGAAAATACAACTCTGCTCAACCGCGGCAAAAGATCGGACTCATTAGAGTGGCCTACAGTTCTTGTTCAGCAGAACTTGGTGTGCCGCCAGCCTATCTAATCCCCTGCAAACACCAAGGCGGAGCCTCTGAGAGCAGCCTCGAAGACCTACCACATCAAACCACGCCTATCCACGAGAGGGAGCTGCTGGTTTTTTTAGGTTTGTTTTTTCTTTTGCTTTTTTATAAGTTTTTTCTTTTTTTTCTTCTTTTTTTTTCTGTTCACCTTTTTCTGTACGTATTTTTTATTATTATTACTTTTTTTTACTTAAATTTTGAAAAATTTTTACTCCTTATTTTCCTTCCTCATTTCTCCCTTTTTTTTTCCTTCTTACCTTCTTGCAATCCAGATATATTCTCCTTTATCTCATCCCTACCTCTCCCCTCAATTGGTCATACACTTTTAGACTGTCCACTGTCCTTTATTGTCTCTGCCCCCCTTTATTTTTTTTCCTTCTTTTTTTCTTTTTCTTTTTCTTTTCTTCTCCACTTTTCGTCTCTTTCCTCCCCACTCTCTTTATTTTCTTTCCCCCTTTTAATGTGTTTGTTTGTTTGATTTGTCTGTGCGTTTGTGTGTTACTGTTCCCTCTGTGTTTGTCTGTCTCTTTTCCTTCTTAGGGCTACACCAAGAAACAAGCCAAAGTGTGCATGACAGCGAGACCCAAATACTGCTGAGTAGGGAAATAAAATATTCAAAGGCACAGCAAGCAGTGCTCAACGAGCTCTCTAAAAGTGACAGGAGACAGAAAAATAGCAAAAATGACAAAACGAAGGAACTCTCCCCTGAAGAACTTCCAGGAGGAAGTCACAGCCACAGAACTGCTCAAGGCAGATCTAGACAACATACCAGATCAAGAATTTAAAAAACTTGTCATAAAATTAATTGCTGGGGTTGAGAAAAGCATCAAAGAATCAACTGAGACAATTA
>NC_043701.1:117156072-117194595 GCF_006229205.1 Suricata suricatta | reverse complement strand
AAAATTAATCTTTAGTAGAGAGAGTAGAGGTCTGGATACTGTTTTAAAATACTACAATGCTACTATTCTATAAACACAATGAAACAGTGGATTATAAAAAACATTTTAAAGCCTTTAATAATAAAAATCTCTAGTTGAAAAAGGAGCTATTTGATATTTTTAAAAAAAGAAAACATGCTGATAAATTATCTCCTAACATACAACTTTAAGTTCCTGATACTTCCAATGCTACTATTACATCACATATCTTTAAACTGTAGTGTCTATTAGTAAGTGAAACTCACTGTGGAATTAAACTGGGATACAGGCTCAAGGAAAACATTGGCTTACTGAGCTTACGTATACTCACCTGATCTGGTATGTTTTCCTTCACACGGGTCCACGCCCCGGCTTTGTATAAATACTGGGCTGGGCTCAGAAATTTTGCCCTATATTCAGAACTCACCTTCCTAACAGAAATGAAAGGAGAGTAAATATTTCACCACGTTGATCTTCTAAATACCACGACATTTTTCTTATAAAATACATACCCAAGCCTTTGATGTCTCCAAGGAGTAAGCTTCTTTTTAGGCTGGTTGGACTCTTTTGATTCCATCTCTGCTTCTAATTTTAAAGGATCATCTGTTTTATTACACTAAAATGGAAATAATGTAAACATTTTATGGTTAAAATATGTTATACATTAGAGCAAAATCATAAATGTTGTAAGGTATATATAATAATTGGATACTGTATTACATTTGTATTTGTATTACATTTCTGTTTGTGGAAGTAAGTTTTAACTGATAAAGATATCCTAGAAATCACAAGCAATCAATAATAGAGTTTTGAAACTAGTATATCTGGTTGCTGTTTTGAAGTATAGCTAAGGATTTGGTTCATTTTACAACAATAAAATGTTAGGTCCTTGGCTAGGAAAAAATTCTTTAATTAACAAATAAACATCTAAATGAATAAACTTAAAAAAAATAAAAATAAATAAAAATAAAAAATAGTCATGGTACAGGAATTGTGAAGTATACTCAGGTACTATAAAGTGCCTCCTCTTCTTGGTCTCAAATGCTCTTTGTTTTCGTCTTTATAAGTTATTTTAAATATTCTGCTGGAGCTACCTGATGACCCAAATTGTTAAAATGATGATGTTTCAAGAATAATTAAATTTTGGCCATTCTGTAACTGATGAAAATAGTAATATAAAGGTTTTATCACAATTTAACGTTTATTTTCTACCTTATGACCATGAACCTGATTTCATCTATGAGTTTTGCTGACATGTTCTGGAGGTAGATGACTGTGGATGGCCCCAGAAAATAGAGTTACTACTCAGACTAGGGGCCAGTGTATAAACTACGCAGCCTTTCTCTCTCTGACCCTTCAAGAAACAAAGGTTGTTTATTAACACTTTCTTTCTCTTTTAGAGAAACTATCCATTGACTACTGCATACCATAATTGGTTTTCAATGTAGGGATGAAGTAATTAATAGGTGATTCATTCAATAAGCACTTATTCATCTATTGAGCTGTATAATGTCTTAAGCACAAAAGAAAGGCCCAACAGATAATAGCTCTTGATGAAATATCAGTCGATTCAGGGGTGCCCAGGGGGCTCAGTCAGTTAAGCCTCTGACTCTTGATTTCCAGGCAAGTCATGATCTCATGGCCCTGAGACAGACCTTCCTGTCAGACTCCCTGCTGAATGTGCACCTGCTTGGGATTCTCTCTCTCCCTTCCTCCACCAAAATAAGTGACCATTTAAAAAATATCAATTGATTCAATGGATATTTTCCAAAATAAATGCAAATCACTGGCTTAAATTTTCCAAAGTTTATAATTTACTCACAAATAAGAGCCCCCTTTGAAAGAGTATGCCCCAAATCCTGGACAATCAGCCTAGACAGGGAGAACAGCATCCCTGTTGAATCATGTGGTTATCCATAGGGATCCCTTCTTTTTATGTAAAAGTGAGAGGGAAGAGGAGAATAAATCCAGTTGCAGTAGAGTCTGATTTAGTGATTGCTCTGGTGAGCCCAGGTAAGAAAGCTATAAAGAAGCTTGTTTTATATAGTTGAGAAACATGTTGTAAATTTATTTTGTAAACACAATTGACAGAATTGTGTATGCCAAATTTATTTTTTATTCCCTTAGAATTACTAATTTGCAAGACAAAATTCTTAATCATTCAGAGCCATTTTCCCCTCTCCTTCCAATGAAACATTTTTCAACTGAACAGCAAATAAAGTTGTTAAATGATGCTCACTTGCTATGTCAGAGTTAGAAGTAGACTGTAACTTGGTGTGGTGAAGTTCTCAGAATGAGAGAAGAACATGAATCAAAATGAACTATGCAAAAGCAAGAGTTATGAGAACTACCTCACTTTCCATGAAAATATCCACTGGGTAGAGCGGTGCAAGTAAGTGACAAACTATTTTATTTCTTCGATTCTCCTTTCCTTCCCTCTTTTTGGCCAAGGGGATTTAGTTTGGATTTATACAACAGAGCTAAATTTGACTTTGGAATAATTTCTCTTTATAAGCCAGAGAACTGAATAAGCACATTGGCTACAGCATGAAAAGGAGAAAGTTGAAAGCTGATTTTAAAAAATGAAAGAAGATACAAATAAATGGAAAACTATCCCCTGTTCATGGGTTGGAAGAATTACTATTGTTAAAATATTCATACTACCCAGAGCATTACACAGATTGATTCAATGCAATCCCTATCAAAAATCCAACAGCATTTTTCACAGAAATAAAAAATGAATACTGAAATTTGTATGGAACCACAGAAGACTTCACATGGCCAAAGTAATACTGAGAAACAAGAACAGAGTTGGAGGCATGATATTTCGTGATTTCAAATTATATTCATAGCCGGGTATCTGTGAGAGGCAGCTAGCTAGGTTCTAACAGGGCACCTGGAAGCCAACAAGGAGGAAGTCATGCACAGCTATGGGGAAGGTCAGAGGCCTGAGCTGGCAGTGCTCCCAAACAAAGCCACAAGAAGCGGGATCAAACCAGACAGACCTAGGATGGCAGGTGCCATGGCAGGAACCCATGACCAAGTAAGGAAGAAAAAAAAAAGCAGGAAACCCTGCTTCCAAGAAATCCTGCCTCAAGTAATGAATAATCTACCCCCTAGTTAACAATTGTCCATAAAAGATAGAAACTCAAACCCCAGGGTGTACATCTCTCTTATCTCCCTCTCTTGTTCTCACACCTTGAGACTATACTTTCACTTTTATAAACTGTCCTATTATTGTCATTTGCCTGCTGTATTGTGTCTGTCCTTGAATTCCTTCTCATGACAACACCAAGAGCCTTCAGTGACATCTTTGGGATGGGCTCGATCGAGGTCCCAGGCCTGAGGTCTTCCCAATCCACCTGGAAACATATCCACCGCAAAAGAATGACACAGGACCCTTACCCAACAATATGCAGAAAAATCAACTGAAAATGAGTGTAAGACCTGAAACCATAACTCCTAGAGGAAAACACAGGGGGAAAGCTCCGGGATGTTGGCCTTGGCGATTTTCTTGGTTTTGTTTTTGGTGGGAGTAGAGGACCCCAAGAGTTCTGGCAAACAAACAAGAGGGATAACATCGAAGTGAACATTGTTTTCACAGCAAAGGAAACAACAAACAGAACAAAGAGGCAAGCCACGGATTGGGAAAAATATATCCACAAATCATATATTTGGTGAGTTAATATCCAAAATATATAAATAACTCATATGATTCAACAACAAAAAACAACCAACCTGATTACAGAGTGAGCGAAGGACCTGAATAAACATTTTTCCGAAGACAACATATGAATGTCCAATAGTTGTAGAGAGAGCTGCTCAGTATCATTAATCATCAGGTAAACGCAAATCAAAACCACAATGAAGGAGCATCTCACACTTTGAGGAGTGCTATTACCAAGATGTTAAGAGATCATGAATGTTGGAAATTGTGTGGAGGAAAGGAAACTTTTGCCTACTTTTGGTGGGAATGTAAACTGGAAAAGCCACTATGAAAAACAGTGTAAGTTCCCTCAGAAAACTAAAACCAGAACTACTAGATGATCCAGCAATCCTTCTTCTGGGTACATACTCAAAGGAAATCAGTATCTTGAAGAGATGTTTACACTCTCATGTTTATTGTAGCATTATTCCATAATAAAAGAACAGTCAAATATGGACACAGCTTAAGTGTCCATCAAGGCAGGAATGCATGAAGAATTGTGGTATGGAGTATACAAATACAATGAATATTTTTCAACCCTGAAAAGGGGGAAACTTTCCATTTGCAACATGAATGGACCTGGAGAGCATTATTCTCAGTGACATAAGCCAGATAGAGAAAGAAAAATACTACAGGATCTCACTTGTATGCAGAATCTGAAAATGTCAAACCCTGTTATATATTAGAGAGTAGAGGGGCCCAGGGTTGGGGATGGGGAAAATGAGGAGATGCTGGTCCAAGGGCACAAAGGTACAATGAGGTAAGATGAATAAGTTTACAGATCTAATGTACAGCCTAGTGACTGTAGTTAATAAAATTGCATTGAATACTGGAAATTTGCTAAGAGAGTAGATTACAAGTATTCTACACACACACACACACACACACACACACACACACACACACACAAAAATGGTACCTATGCAAGGAGAAAGGTGTGTTAATTAGCTTGGCTGCAGTAATATTTTTCACTCTGTATATGTATGTCAAATTATCATGTTTCCATATTAAGTATATGCACTTTTTATCTGTACTGTTTTTTAATGTTCATTAAGTTTTTTTGAGAGAGACAGAGAGAGACAAAGAGTAAATGGGGGAGGGGCTGAGAGAGAGAGGGAGAGACAGAATCCCAAGCAGGCTCCAGGCTCTGAGCTGTCAGCACAGATCCTGATGTGGGGCTCGAACTTGTGAACAGCAAGATTATGACCTGAGTTGAAGTGGGGCGCTTACCTGACTGAGCCACCCAGGCACTCCAAAACTTTTTTAAAAACATGGTTTACAAATTAGAAAGAAATGGAAAATTCCCAGAAAAAAAAAAGTTGACAGTGAAAACAAAAACTTAACAAGTCTGAGAATTTGAGAGAGAGAGAGACAGAGAGAGGTGATACAAGCTTCTGTCCAAGTGCTTACAGACGCGAGTCAGTATCGAAGAGGGTTATTGTGCAGAAACTAACAGCTGAAATTCGTGGAGGGAGGTAGACAATCAGTTTCCAAATAATCGCCACAGAAAACTCTAGCAAGGTGTTTTCAAGGGAAGAGAGAAATGACGGGTCTACTAAGTATTTGCTGGATGTATTAAGGAAGGCTCACTAGTACTTAAAGGATGAATTTTGTAAAAAGCAAAAGTAAGAATGTGTGACCTATCACTGGAAGACTGAAGAAACACCAGCTTGTTTTGGAAAATAAAAGACTTTATAAATATTAACAATTTGAATAATAAATAATAACATATTTTGGACACTGCAACTTATGTAGAAAATGTCATAAAGGAACAGAGGCTATGTTTTGTACCAGAGAACAGTTTCAGAGGAATAACTGGATACCCTTCATCCAGCCTTAAAGAATTACTTTTGTTTCTGTTTTCCTGAGGCTCAGACAAGTTCCATTTCTCTTTTTCCTGTTTTCTACCTTGTAGGAATTGGTATTCCTACACCTGACTTTTAATTCATGTATTCCTTATTCATTACATTTCTAGTACATTCACTATTTCGTAAATGTTCTGTTCAAGCTCTTCAACCACAGTATTACCTTCCACTTGCCTGGGGTTTTCCATTTGTAGAAAATGGGCACAACAAAAATATTCTGAGACGCATAAAAAGAAAATGATAGATCAATTCAGTCATGATCAAATATCAGAATTGACCCATAAGATCATATCAAGTGGTTTAACATACATATAAATGTAGTAACAGAAAAAGAACAAGATAAACATTAAGGAGGAGAAGTAACATTGGAAGGAAAAAAATGACTATAATTATCCAAATGTTAGGAAAACTCTAAAACCCCAGTTTACAAGAAAATAAATGAAATTAAAGCAAGATGAACAAAAAGAAAACTACACAAAAGTAATTCAAAATTAAATTGTTAGAAACCAAGGGTGAGTGTGGGGCTCAGTCAGTGGAGCATGTGACTCTTCTGGGTTGAGTTTGAGCCCCATGTTGGGTATAGAAATTATTTAACATTACAATCTTAAAACAACAACAACAATGAAAAAAAAGTGTGGGAGTCAGAAAGCAATATAATGATGTCTTTAAAGAGCTAGTGAAGAATGAAAACCTAGAAGGCTATGTCTGTTTTTAAAATATTTAACAATGACAGCAAAATAAGCACAATTTTCAATCCAAAGCTGAGAAAATGTATCAACAGTGGTTTTCACTTACAAAGAATGTGAACAGAAGTTTTACAGGCTACAAAAAATGATATAAAATAAAGTCTTATCTATACAGAATAATGGATAGAACCAGATATAGTAAATATAAGAGTAAGTATAAAATACATTTTTTAAAAAATTTCCTTTAAATATACTAGACAATTTGGGGTTTGTTAACCTACATAAATCAAACCCATGACAAAATACCCAAAGTATGAGGAAAGGAAACTCGAAGGACACTATTTTTGAAGTCCCTTTGTGTGTGGGTGTGTGTAATTTGGGAGGAGTTATAATTTTTTAATGAAGAGTACTGTAAGATAAAGATGTGCATTATTGATTGATTGGTTGATTGGTTGACTTAATTTACTTTGTTGGGGGGGGAGGGACAGGGGCAGAGAGGGAGGGAGGGAGAGTCCCCGCAGGCTCTGTGCTGTCAGTGCAGAGCTTGACTCAGGGCTTGATCTCACAAACCATGAGATCATGACCTGAGACAAAATAAAAACCTGAATGCTTTGCCAACTGATATACCCAGGTGCCCCTAAAGATGTGTATTTTAAATCATTAGGAAACCATAAAAATACATACAATAAGCCAATAGAGAAAATAAAATAGAATATTAAAGTATTCAATTGATCCTAGGAAAAGCAGGAGGAAAGAATAACAGTTATATGATGGAATAATGAGGAAAGAGAGAATGGAATTAAACCTATGTTAAATGTAAATGCCTATAATCCCACATAAAAGACAAAGATTGTGAGAATATGTGTAAAACCCCAACAAAAAACTGTCAAACATATTCTAAAAGACAAATCATAGGATTAGAGAATGCAACATTAGAAATGATAGATTGCTGGGTCCAAACTGGGACTTTATTTCACAAGCAGGTAAAATCATTACGTAAACATATATCTAACATTTTGGATTTTGTTTTTCACAAAATGCCACCACGTGAAAGGAAACTACTGCCATCACGACTATGTAAGACCCCCTATGGCTGGCTTCAGTGTCTCAGTGAGTTTTAATGAGTCTCTCAAGATTCATAAAGGAACCGAAGCTCAAACTTGGACTGTATATGTATTAATTCTGTCATACCAACAGAGGAATAAATGAAGCTGTGGTATTCCCCAGATACAATTAAAAATAAGAAAGTAAAGTGGGTAAAGATTGCCACTAAGTATGGCTTTATCTATTACATTTTTAAGTAGTATCATGTTTCCATGGGCCAAAATTTATTGAATTCTATTTTTAGCCATTTATCTGTCTTAAAATAAAAAATCTATTGCTTCCAAGGATGAGTAGTCTATATAATCATATTTAGTTATCAGTTCATGGATGATGGTATGAAAGTCACAGCTCAGCTTGCAGCCATTTCAGAAGTAGATAGAAAGCATAACCGCTTCCGATACACTCAGGACACAGGCAAATGGAGCAAGAAGTATGAAGACATAAGCCATACATGGAGTTGGAATGTAATGTCAAAACAGGTTCAAAACCGGGGGGGCAAACTATTATAAATATCAAAGTGCACCGTCAAACACAGGATACTTGATTGCTAAGGAGGCCACATAGGGGGTAAGAAAAAAAAGGATAGTTTATAAATATCTGAGTTAATATCAATCAGAATAGTAAAGGTGAATTTATTAATATTTAGCATTTAGAGTGGCAGTTCTTGAAGTATTTTTAAGGAACATGGGCTCAGTTGTTTTAAACAAAATTATTCTGGCGGCGCCTGAGTGACTTAGTCAGTTAAGCATCCTCACAGCTGACAGCTCTGAGCCTGGAACCTATTTTGGATTCTATGTCTCCGTCTCTGCCCCTCCTCTGCTCATGCTCTGTCTCTGCCTGTCTCTTAAAAATAAATAAACATTTAAAAATTATTTTGGATAGACATTATTTTAAACCGAAGAAATTTTTCATGAAGAAATGCTGTGATGCCATGATTGGGATATTAGCTTATGAAATGCAGGACTCCTGTCATGGCTAGCCTTTATGTTGCCTGTCTAGAAATTAGCAGGAGGTGTGAACGGCTCTGGCAGAAGGAACTTAAGTCAGAGGAACCTCATGAGGGGTGTGTGAGCTCGATTTCAAGCCACATCCTCTCCCAGCTGGGCTCCACAGTACAATGGGTCCAGTGAACCCAGTGGAATCCACCAGCCAGGATGATACTTCCCCAGAATTTCCATCAATAGTTAGATTTACATGTCATGGTAAGAAGTTAATTGTAGTCTTTTTTTTTTAAGTTTTTCCCAAAGGCCAGATGTGATAGAATGTCAAACATTCTTATTTAAACTACATGAGAACTGATGACAGTTTTAACCTCATCATAATGAGACAATTCAAGCTCAGAGAGTTCAGGCATCTTTCTCGAGATTTTTCAGCAGCATCAGGGGCACACTAAGACCTACCAACTTCAAGTTCACAGGTCTTCCCACTAAACCTCAACCATCCGAAAGAGGTAATAGAAAACCTGCCTTACTTCACAACTGAACATAGCTCCTTAGTGCAATGGTTCTTTTTGTTTGGGAACAAACTTAAATGGACACTAACTATGATTTATTGTAACCAAGAAGGATCAATAAACCTTTATCTCCTGTTACAATTATTCTCTTTTAGTTACAGACAGTTCTTAAATTTGTCCATATACATGGCACTGGGATTTTCCTACATTGATTTGGGGAGAAATGTAGCAACGTGTTTTGATTTTGGAAAGGTTCAGTAATTCTCCAAAGGTAAACCACTTAATTTTGAACTCTGAATTTTGAAAACAAAAGAAGTTAGCTACACATTTCAGGTAGGAAAGTGTTATCTGTCGAAAGGTAATGGTAGAAGCATATCATTTCATTAACACTGTGGTCAGATAAGGTAAGAGTCAGATAAATGCTTGATCAAGTATTATGACAATGTTAGCACAGATAAGCCATGATTGATAGTAGAAACTTCTTAGTTCAAGAGATTCATTGCATTTTCTAAGTAGAAGCTGTGTTCCATGTATAGGACACATTGAATTTAATACTTAATACCTGACAATTCTAAGGCAGTGAACATGGAAAGATGGATGCCTTTTTTCTATTTTAACTGAAAGACTATTTCAATTGCTTGATCTCCCCTAAGAGTATCTGTAATGTGAATAGTTTGTAATTGGTAAAGGTTTAAGATGGACTATAAATTACCAAAGAATGTGCTTTTTCTTCTGTTTAGTTAACACTAGTTGAGTTCTGCAAAATACCACATTTACACCCAGCAAGCAACCTGCGTCTTTGAGATTTTTACATCAGGACTGCATATGTGAAGTTCCCAAGTTGGCGAGTCATGGCAACTTGTCATCTCTGGCGCTGCTCGACCATCTACCATAGCTACTTTTGCTACAAGACAAATGAACCCACATCTCAGTAGCCGATTCTGTGGGTCAGGGATGCAGACAGGACCCGCGCTTTGTTCAGTGATGCTCAGATGTCAGTGGAAAAGACTGCTCTGCTCAGAGTGACTCACTAGCTTGGAGGTCGTATGATCTGGAGGCTTCCTCACTCACATGTCTGGAGGTTAATGGTGTTTGTCTTTGGTCAGTGAGCACACATGGCTGTGACCTCTCCACATGACCTGGCTTCCTCACAGAATGAGGGCCTCAGGTAGTCACACTTCTGAAAAGGGTAACACGGGACTCTGGAAGTTGGTGTCCCAGCAAGTAAGGCAAAATATTCCTCTAAAAAAAATCAGACACAAATCTAAATCAACACACACACACACACACACACACACACACACACAATGCACAGTTAATAATTTAAATGATATGATTTAGTAACCTATTTTTCTCTTCCAGCAGTAGACACAGGAAAGAAACACATTTTTTGAGGAAAATTATCTTTTTGATTTTCCACTTAACCAAGTCCTTCAATGTGGCTGGATGTCACTTCTTACCCTACTCTTGAGGAGCCTCAAGGAGACCATGATGAAGTTCCCAACACATTCTAGTAACACTGTGACTATCTCACAGTCCCTTGTAAGTAAAACTCAGGCACATCCCTTTCATCTCCTATTGCAGATGTCCCCGGTGGCTGTGGCAGCCACGGTGTGTAGCTAGGGTGAATCTGGAGCTGTGAGTGTCTTGAGGTAAGTCAAGGGCTGAGTCACAAAGTTAAATGGATTGTGAGTTGATGTAGGGCTGACTCATGTCTCATTTCTCCCATGCAACTTGCCCCACCTACACTGATATCCCATGTTTCTGTAGATAAACATGTAATTATGTATGATCCAATACAAAATAACAACAAAGATAATACTATTCTTTTGAGCATCTATATTGTACTAGGGCTTAATAGTAATTTAGAAGAGTATAACATGGAGGCATACTCTCCTGGGGTGAGGGGACAACCACTTATATGACCTCAGGCAAATTATTTGATCTCTCAAGACCCCTGTTTCCTCATCAGCTGTAAAATGGAAAAGAAACAATCACTTTCATCTCACAGTCTCATTAAAAGTACAAGATGTGATAATGCATATAAATTGCTTAAAACAGTGCCAGTAAGTGTTTAGGAAATGTTAGCTGCTAAAACTTTATGAATGATGAACTAAGGGGCAGTGAGTTTAAAGGCACACAGTTAAAATTACTGAAAATAAGACTAGGAATTAGGTTTTCTTGACACTAAAGTCATGTTCTTTTGTCTATTTTGTTCTAGATTTCCATTGCAACGATTTTACTGTCTTGTAATTTTCAGACAAAGAATAGGGTCTGGAGCCAGACTGCTGGTTTAAATCTCAACCTGACACTACCAGCTGTGCAACCTTGAGGACGTTAACTCCTTTGACCTCCGGTGACTCTTCAGTAAACTATGGCTCATAGTTTAGATCACAGATGATGCAACTATGACACACAGTAAGTGCTGTGGTAATGTACTTACTATTGTCATCACTGCCCTTGACAACTTGATTTTAGGGATTGCTTTTAGGTCTAATCTCAATAATATTTTATTTTCCTTAGGGGTGGAGACGTTATGTCCCATCATTTATAAATTTTTTATCACTCCTACCAATAGATACTTGTATATATTAAGCAATATTACTTTTCTGATGCTAGATCAGTTCTAAGAGTACTGGCTATTATTTCATGACAATAACATGATTATAGTATGGTTTTTAATACCATTTGATAGAACTATACCTCTAGTACACTGCGTTTTAAAATGATTACTATTTGGGTAACCTGGGTGGTTCAGTTGGTTAAGCATCCAGTTCTTAATTTTGGCTCATGTCATGATCTTGCAGTTTGTGAGTTCAGGTCCCTCATCAGGCTCTTCCCTGACAGAGCAGAGACTACTTGGGATTCTCTCTCTTCCTTTCTCTTTGCCTTCCCCCTGATCTATCTCTCCCAAAATAAATAAATAAACATTAAAAATAAAATAAAATGAAATGATTACTATTTCTAGAATCTTAGCATCAAATGGCCTAATGTTATTTAAATCCTTATCATCTATACTGATCCTCATACTTAAACCCTTAACATTTAATTTTCCCAAAATAATGAACTACCTTGATAATAGGAAGCCCTTTCCCAATGTGTATGTGTATCAAATCATCATGTTGTACACTTTACATATCTTCTAATGGTAATTGTCAATGATACCTCAATAAAACTGGGAAAGTAAACAATGTCCTCTACCAAAATTACTTGCTTTGGGGGCACCTGGGTGGCTCAGTGTGTTAAGCATCTAACTTTTTTTTTAAATCAGAACCCCAACTTCTATTTCATGTAATTAGACTTATACAGAAATTAAAAGGTTAAGTAACAACTAGTTAATCACCTAATTTCACAGCTATCTGAAGTGGCAATCATTATATAGCAGCTTATCTATGATACATTCAAGATACATGATACAATTTATTACTTGCCCATAAGCTACAACACAGCCTGCTTAGTACCTTTCCTTAAATTCCACCTCTATACTACAATATACTTGAGGTCCATGCAAAAAAGTAGCTACCTTTTATATAGGAAATGGATGATTAAGTCTTTGGTGTTGTAAAAGCAACTTCATTTTTTGGTGGTGGGGGTGGTTATGTTTAAGCATCTATCCTTTGATTTCAGCTGAGGTCATGATCTCACAGTTTGTGAGTTCAAGCCCCACTCTGGGCTCTGCTGCTTGGGATTCTCTCTCTCCCTCTCTCTCTGCCCTTCCTTCATTATCTCTCTCTCTCTGTAAAAATAAATTTAAAAATATTTTTTAAAAGTTACTGCTTTTAACTTTAGAAATTGTTTAAGCACAATGAGAATATGGTTCAGTGAGTTTTAGGCACATCTATTCTAAGTGTGAACCCCCCACTTCCTTTTCTACTTACACACACAAGTCAAGAAAGAGTCATTTTTCAAGGGTGCAATTATAGCCGGTTTTGCCACAAGAAAAGCTTCTGCAGGAGCCGTAGCAGTGAACTGATGTTTTGTAAAATCTCAGGGTAAGTCTCCTAACAGAACCTAGTTAGCATGTCAACGCCAAGCATATAATCTTCGCTTCTGGGAGAAATTTTCACAGGTGCAATCAGACCTTCTTACAAGTTTACCGGGGAGCTGACTTAGACTGGAGAATTTGGGCAAATTCATACATGAGGACTCCAGAGGAAATTGAGAGAAACAGTAAAAGAAATGCTGTGAGCTATAAAATCATCTCTGCCGGAGTGATACTGCTGTTCTTTTCATTTCCAAGGGACCTGCATAATGAGCTCATTTCTTTTCAGGTTTATTTTATATTTGCTAGGAGGAAGCAAAAGAAAAGGGGCTTACAGACTCTGAGAGTGGGTCTAGTCAAAACCCATGCAAAGCGAAGAACAAGCCTCCAGCCCGGAATGTAACTGGCATGTCTGGGAAGGAAGTGGCTCTCCATCTCACTCCTGGGGACAGCTCCCGTGAAATGATGGCTTGTCGACAATTAGACAACATCAGCTACATGTGGAGACACTGGGTCAGAATGGGAATCGATTATGTCTTTATAGCTTTCAAAAACATCCAGGCTGTCTCAGACTCTGAAGCTGTATCTACATAAAGACAAGATATCTAAGTGATACAGGAGATACTAGTCTGTCCTTGGCAAAGGCATCCCCCAGAGTAAACTGAATAAGGGGAACTCTTGGGGGGGTTTCTCTATTCTAGATTTAAAAGTTTGTTTCACTTATTTTTCCCCCAGAGTGATTTCCTTCCACTTTCCAGTACTAATTTTATCTTTGTTATCTCTTTCTTTATAAATATCAAAGAAAATTTCTTACATACTCCTTATTGGGCATTGTTATTCCCTTTTTATAGACTCTTTATTGGTTGATGAACTTGAAGCTAGGATTTCTGAACCTGGAATATGGAGTCTTTGTGTGCTTTGCGGACCAGTGCTACCTGGGAGCATATCTCTGTCCTTACATGTCTCTAACCCATGCTTTCCAAACAGAATGGAATTCAAATCATTTCTTCTATTGGGTGCTGAAGAAAACATCCATTCTCATGCAATTTCAGACTTTCTGCATTACATATTCCCTGACTTTTTTTCTAAGCTTCTTTATGAAAAACAAATAATTAGCTTCTTTCATCTGTCTGTTGCACCTTCCGCCCTTGACAGACAACACAGCCCCCACCCATTTCCGTTATGTGGGTCCCTTAATCAGTAAGCTCGTAGGTCAGTCAAACGACCAGTAATTGGGGAGAGGAACGAACAGATCCCCTGAGAGAGAAGGGCCATGATAAGGGGAACCGTGTAACCGCACTTCGAGGAGTGGGTCAGCTGAAGAGTCGGAGGGGCACCAAAGGAGACCACCTTCCCCTGTTCAAGTCCCGCAGGTTCACAAAACCACCCTCAGGTTCCATTCACTCAAAGGACTCCAGAATTCACTGAAATCTTTATCAACCCAGGGACAAGTTACTATAATGCTCCAGTGCTCCAGTGGTCCTGTCCCTGTGAAGTCAGGGCACAGGGACAGGATGGGCTCCGATGCGTGATGGCCCACACTGAGCACACTGACCAGAGAAGCTGCTGTGGGCCCCAGTGGCCTCGGAGTTGTGACAGGGGCTCCAGCACCAAAGCGTGGCTGGCTTGTGCTGGGACTGACCTAGCCCCAGCCCCTCAGGAAGTGACTTCACACTGTGGGCCCTAGCTCCTCGCCCTCAAGTCACGCTGAGCAAATACAAAGATAGTAAAGTAACAAAAGTGCAGTCCGTCGACTCGAATTTTACTTAAGGAGACAGAACTGCAAATGCAAACAAATTTTAGAGTAGAGGATTAAATGCACGTAGATTCTACAGGAGACCTAGTACCATCCTTCCGTGTCCTGGACAGGGGTGAGCAAGAGTTTCCGAAGGAAAAAGAGAAGTCCAAGCAGCAGTACCAGGGAAATGGTTGTTAGTGGCTGATGCTACAAAAGAGGCAGCTGTCTAGAGTCTGGAGAAGACTTGCTGGTCCCAGGAATGTGTGTGTAAGCGGATCACTGGTAAGAAGGTCACAATGAATAGAGTTACAAGAATTTGAAATATTAAGCTTTCTTTTTTCATGACAATCAGTTGTCTTGGGAAACTACCAGAGTTCACATTAAAAAAAAAGGAGCATTCAAGTGATTTAATAATTTCTATTAGGCATTTTTATTAAGTTGTCAGCAGCTATTGTTTGCTAGGTGATTGATGATGGCCCTGTAATTAAAAGATGGCTTTCACAAAATATTGTAATTTATCTTTGGGGGAATGTTTGAGACCAGAGAGTAGACCACTTACTACTGCTCCCATTACACAAAGACGTCATTTGGAGGCAGCCATTTTCAGACTGCTTTAATTACATTTTCAGACAATTTTAGCTTGATGAAGATATATGGAATTGAATTCACCCCCTTTCAAAGCAAATGCAAATCTCAATAGAGTTGCAACTAAATATAAAATCATAGAGAAGAGAGAAAAGCATGCGAGAGCATGGTAGATCCTTTTGTTACTAACCCCACACCCATTTATTAACTTGCAAATACACCTTAGGAAGTGCCGGAAAAGATACCTTGCATTACAGTGACTTAGACAATGATTTTATCAAAGGGGTCATTGCTATCTTTTTTACTAAGATGAGAAGTGGGAAAAGAAGATGTTTCTTTTACAGGACACAGACATGTCCCAATGCCAGTTCATTGAAGGAGGCATTTATATTTTTCAAAAGTGAGCACAAAGTGTATCAAAGCTCAGAGAAAATGGGAAAAGATTTAATGCTGCAAAATGAGCTCTACCTGCAATTTTTTTTCCAGAGAAAACTAATCGGCCTGGTGCTTGGACATTCTCTGTTAGATTCAAGCATTGGTCTTGGGTTAGAATGGTTCACATGGATACTGGTCTAGGGATGGTTGATTCATGGTAGTGTTAAGCAAGGACCACATGTGTTTGGAAATAAGGTTCTATGTCACTAGGATACTTCTATGTGCTTCAGTAAAACTGAGGCATATGTGAGGGGAATGCTTTCTGGTGGACAAATTTAAGATGCAGTCCTGGAAAAGGGGAAAGTCTGCATGTCAGTCTTCTCCCAATGTTCTCAGCACCTGGGAACGAGTGACCTAGAGAACATCCTGTGGCCCCAGAAGGCAGGTCGCTGTTCTGAATGCTGTGTGAATGCAGAGGATGATGGGGCTGTGGTAACTGCCATCCTGTCCTATTGGGCAGAAGCAAACTGGGCTTGTGGCTCCTGCTGACTTGGGTGAGCTCCCCAGCTTCAGTCTAGGGTTTAATGTTCATGACCCAGACATTCAGGAAACCTTCAGAGCTTCCCCTGCTATGCCCACACCCTCACTTTTATTTTTTAACGGAGTTTATTTTGACTTTTATTTTATTATTATTTTTAAATGATTTTTAAATTTTTACTTAAACCCAAAGTAATTAACATTTAGTGTAATAATGGTTTCAGGAGTAGAATTTAGTGACTAATCACTTGCATGGCACACCCAGTGCTCATCCCAGCAAATGCCCTCCTTAGTGCCCATCCTCCATCTAGCCCATCTCCCCGCCCACCTCCCATCCATCAACCCTCAGTCTGTTCTCTGTTTCTAAGAGTCTCATATGGTTGGTCTCCCTCCCTGCTTTTATATTATTTTTCCTTTCCTTCTCCTATTTCATCTGCTGTGTTTCTTAAATTTCACATATGAGTGAAGTCATATGATATTTGTCTTTCTGTGACTGACTTCTTTCACTTAGCATAATATACTCTAGTTCCATCCATGTTGTTGCAAATGGTGAGATTTCGTTCTTTTTGATCACCAAACCATCTCTTTTAGATAAAAAAAAATGAACTGCAGAATGGAAGCTATTTTCACAACTGCAAAGAAAAAGAATATATAATTTTAGTTTAGTTATTTGCAGGAGATGAAAATATCTTCCTTGGGTTGGCAATGGAGAGAACTGATAGCTTTTCATTCCAACATGAACCAAGTGACGTTTGGTGGAACACAACTATGGAAGAAAAGCTGTCATCCTGGGAGTGCCACACTCTTCCTCTACCCTGGAAACCCCAATGGACATTAGCCCTGCACTTGTGAAAACACCTCCTGACCTTTGCTTCCCCAGCTTTCCCCAGTGTATTTAACTACAAGCCACAATCTGGTTGACATTTCCCTTGTTCATAGAACACAATGTGAGAAGTTTGCTGACACGTATCAAAACAATCGTATAACAGAAATATTTCTGTTCTTCTGTTTGGGTGTGTGTCCTCTTCTTGCCTCTATATCCAATAACAGGAAAATAACACAAGTGCAAAATAATTGGTAAATATTTAACATATAGATACATAAAAATGTATAGCTAACATACATGTATACATATGTATATATGTAGCACTGACATGTATCTATTTATGCTTAGTGTAATTATTACAATTATTAATTAGTCACTGTTGTGATTCTAATTTATATTATTTTGCATCTGTAAGGATGGCATTTAAAGTCTCATCAGTGATCTATTTGGTTTTATTATTTTTAACATACATCATTTCAAACAAGTTGTTATATTGCTATGAACAGTATTGTAAAACAGCTCTCGACAAAGTCCTGGCTATAGTAACCTAAATGATTTTGCATCACACCCATTCACCTACTTGATTTTTTTCTTAGATAAGTTGAATGTCGTTTCTTTTTCTTTTGTTTTTATTTGAACACAGTTGACACACAACGTCAAGTGAGTTTTAGCTGTGAAACACTGTGACTGTACAAGTGGATACATTATGCTGTGCTCACCACCCCTGGCGCTTACAGTAGTCTTGTACTTAAGCTCCCTAGTGACTACAATTTTGGAGCTTTTCAGTAACAGAATTAGAGAGGTATTTCTCTTATTCATTGTGAATATTTCCTTTACCACTGACCAATGGGAGTACTTAAAAATACTTATGCAGAAATATTTATAGAACGTGATAAGCATCTGATACCCTCCCCATATGATAGCCGTGACATACATACAGAATGAATTTCCTGCATTTTGTTTTTTTCCACCAAAAGATTACTTCACTTCATAAATATATTTTCCAAATGAAACTATTTTCTGTGAGGACAAGATTAAGACCTTCACTTTTTTGGGGATAAATATACATTGACAGGTATATTACTCAGAGTTAAATCAGAGAAGCATAACCACTATGAGTAATAGGATACGAGATTTATTATAGGAATTAGATCCTATTCAATTATGGGAAGAGCCAGAGAAGGGAGCATCTCAAAGGAAGGATTGATTTAAGAGAAGCACCCTAGCCAGTAAATGAGGAGCCAGGTCACACCCATGGAACCTGTAGGGGGGGGGGCAGCCTCTGGGGCTGGCGGCCAGTGCGGTGGTGCGCTCTGGGCTCCCAGTGGGGTGAGGAAGCTGGGCACAGAGGGAGCTTGAACGAGTGATTGAACACTCTGGAACCCACAGCTTCTGTTGCCCATGCAGTCTATGCATGACAACTTTCAGAGAATGGTGATTTCTGTTTGAATTCCACCTTCCAAATCTTTTGGGAAAGTTGCTGTTTGGCTGGCTGTAACCCTGAACCACCCAAGAAAGGGGGTTCTAGGAATCACTACTCCCAGCTTAATTTGGGGACTGTTAGGAAGATCAGGCCTTGCAGTCATTCTTTTATATATAATGTATGTATATATGTGTGTGTGTATATATATATAAATATTTTAAATGCTTATTTATTTATTTTTGGGGAGAAAGACAGAATGCACAAGACAGAGAGAGAGGGCATCACAGAATTGGAAACAGGCTCCAGGCTCTGAGCTGTCAGCACAGACAACACTCAACGGCGACAGCTCTGAGCTGTCACCAATGGAGAGATCATGACCTGAGCTGAAGTCAGACATTTAACTGACTGAGCCACCCAGGCGCCCCTCAGTCATTCTTAATTACTTAAATTGCATCTAGCCTAATGGTAGATATGTCTTGTCAGAATATTCTGTCACCATGATGTGCTGTGGAATGAGAATAACAGCCAACTCATTTAACAGGCAGCCACAAGCTGTGTGATGTGATTGTGGGCAAGTGTCTAGCCTCTCTGTGTGCAATCCATGCAACAAGAAGGACAAGAGCAGAAGCCATGTCCACACCAAGACGTAGAGGGAAGGGTTAGGTCAGACTATGTATAAAGCTCTCAGAACACAAGAAGCACTCAACAACTGTTTACTTGGTGCAAGGCACTGGTGATGTTAAGGAAAAGACAAGGTCCTTTACCCTTAAAAAAAAAAAAGCCTAATTGTCATGGAACCAATTGATTATTTTGATACAACTGAATGAGTTGTTAGGTTGGTTTGGTATCACTTAGACTTTTTTTTTTTCAAACGAAAGGTGATGATTCAGTAGAGTGTAGGAGAATAAATTCCGTGTATTTCAGCAGCTTTGAGTTGTGAAACAGAACAGACTATATTAGATGTTTAGAAATAGAAGGAATTCACAGAGAATAGAAAGTATCAGGGCACAGCATAAATAGGGAAAGAATCATTTAATGAATGCTTCTTTTGGGGATTTGGCTCTGTGTGAGGGGCGTGTGTGGGTGGGTGTGATGTATGAGACAGACAGACAGACAGATGTGCTAGGGGCTTTCCAGTAGCAGAGCCTTGCTCACAAACTGGTATGCATGAGAATTCCTTGGGACCTGAGCCTTGGGGACAGAAGGGAAGGACTGAAGAAATGCAATGTAAAAGGAGAAAAGCCAGTATAATGGGGCGTTTGGGGTCAACAGCACCGGGGACTTTGTGAAGAGCACACAGCAGGCCTGTGAGCATCATCCACTGCAGAGCAGACTGGGAGGGGGCTGTCCCCAAGGCACTCCCAGGAGGTCTGCTGCTGCTGTCCATCACACCGGAGAACTCCCAGAGCCATAAAGGAAAGATGAAAGGTTGACAGAAAAGAGGAAGTCGAAGCCCAGGCATGAGCATCTGCTGGGGAAGAGTCTGGAAGCAAATATGAGATGGAGGAGACGTGGGTGAGACGCCAGCGCCACCAAGCAGGTCCCTTGCCTGTGTTGCCCACGACCATCATCCTTACACTTGGTTGTGGCCAGCTCATAGTTTCCAAGGCCATCTCTCAACCGCTCACACACAGGCGAGGAGGTTCAGCTACGGTTCCCAGCATGAGGAAACCCGTGGAAAACCAGACAAGGACAAGAGAAGGAAGATCCAGGTGTTCCACAGAGGTTCGAAGCACACTCCTGTGGTCCAGACAGATACCCCGGGAACCTTCATGTACTTTATTACCTGATACCTATCACCCTTATTTCTCAATCTTTTCAACTAAGGTGAACTTTTTTTTGTGTGTATTTGGAGAGATGTCATGAAATGTATATCAGTGCTACATATGAGAATTGCTCTTCAAAGATAAAATGTAACCCTTCGTAGGTATGTCCTAAATTTACATGCATGATTCTTAACTTTCCCATTTCTTCCGTTTTAGTATAATTGCATAAAAATGTGTTCTGTGAAAGTTTTTTTTTCCAGGAAGAAGCTAGATAACAGAAGTGACCTAGGTTCCTTCAGTCCAGCAAAGCAAAACAAAACAAAACACAACAAAAGTGACACAAACAAACAAAATGACCACCAAAACCATTGTACATCTGTGACATAACATGTCCAGTCACATTCTGGCCCCAAATGTGTGACTTAAACCCCAGATGCAAGTACATGGCTGTGTTTTGATGTGTAATCGTCATGTCACATCCCCGAAGCATAGTGCCCGGTCCTCCTCACCCCGCACGGCTCTGTCCCCAGCCCAGCACTGGCAACCTTGGTCCTTCAAGACCTCCTGTCTCAATTCTAGAAGGCCCTTTCTGGATTTCCTTCGCCCCAATGGGCCACGTGTGGTCCATCAGCAAATCTTGTTGGGGTTCACTTCAAAATGACCAAGTTTTTCAACACTCTCACTGACATTGTCCAGGTCACACAAAGCTTGGGAAAATGCATGAATTTCTAATGATTTTTAGTGCATTTTGTAAAAATAAATAAGATCACATCACTCTCCGTTCTTTGAACTCTCTCCCTGGCTGGCAGTCTCTCCTCTCCCACTTAGAATAAAGCCCAGAGTTCCTACCATATCTTAATAGAACATATTCATCTTTATTTATCCTTTCAAACTTCCCTTCTACCATTTCCCCCCAAAGATTTCCCTGTAGCAGAACTGGGTTTTTCCTAGTGTAAATAGGACAGGTTAGCTCCTTTCTCAGAGTTGCTGGTTTACTATACCCTCTGCCTGGAACACCTTTTCCTCAGATTTTCACATGACCTTCCCTCTCTTGATTTTCTGCCCCTTGCCTTATCTAAAATATCTGCTTTCCATCCAGCTTTTCTTGAGGTCCTTATCATATTTAACTATTTCAAAGTAATCGACAATTTTTGAATTATATTGCATACTTATTTATTTCATTATTGATCTCTGAGCCTCTAGCACATAAAAGTCATGGGAAGAAGTTTTTCTTTGTTTTATTTTGCAATGGATGTTCTCTGCCTTCCCCCATCCCTGTCTCTGTCTCTCTGTACACACACACACACACACACACACACACACACACACACACACACACGAGTCACTGGATGAATACATGAATGAAAGAAATGAAAATGAATTTGTCTTACACAAATTCCCCAAGAATTCAATTTGAATATGTATTTGGAACCATAGTTGTCCTTGGAAGCATTAAAAACTAAATGAGAGTCTCATTCTGGGATTTGAAAAGAAGCATAAAGCTATAATGAGAGACCTTGCATTCACACTCACAAAGCTTTGATATAAAGGAAACTGTAAATGTCTAGGACACCTATTTGAGGGTAATTGAGACTTTCTTTCATTAGTTAATAACATGTGGTTTGACATGTTATGATTAATGAGACAGTAAATATTTTGTGCATTAATTAAAAGATAAGGCACAATTTATGCTGCAGGCAAATTAAATTGGAGACATTATGCAGCAGTTTAGTCCTGGCAGAAAAGATGAAATATTATAGAAATTAACTGAAACCATCCTTGTAAATGGTGATTTTTAGGAGAATTTTATGTCAGACGTAATAATTTGAAAATCAGTTGTGTTCTAATGCTGACAATGTTAATAAGGTCCTCACTGATTTTGAAGAGCTGGTTTACTTTTTTAAATTTTTTTTAATGTTTATTTACTTTTGAGAGAGAGGGAGAGAGACAGGGGAGGGGAGGAACAGAAAGAGAAGGCTACACAGAATCCAAAGCAGGCTTTCGGCTCTAAGCTCTCAGAATGACATGGGGCTCGAACTCAAGGACCATGAGATCATGACCTGAGTCAAAGTCAGATGCCCAACTGACTGAACCAGCCAGGTGCCCCTAATTTTTTTAATGTTTATTTTTGAGGGAGACAGAGTGCGAGTAGGGGAGGAACAGAGAGTGAGGGGGACACAGAATCCAAAGTAGGCACCAAGCTCTAGCTGCTAGCACAGAGCCCAATGCGGGGCTTGAACCCAAGAACCATGTGATCATGACCTGAGCCAAAATCGGATGCCTAACCGACTGAGCCACCCCTTGAAGAGCTGGTTTAAAGAAAAGACAGCCTTGGAAGTCTAGTTGTCCTTGGAAGCATTAAAGCCTTCTTAAGTATATTCTATATAAGATCATGTGACAAAAAATTGTGAATATTCATATATGTATATATCTTAATGTTTATTTGTGAGAGAGACAGAGCATGAGTGGGGGAGGGGCAGAGAGAGGGGGAGACACAGAATCCAATGCACGTTCCAGGTTCTGGAGCCCAGTGCAGGGGTCAAACCCATGAAACATGAGTCCATGACCTGAACCAAAATCAGACATTTTATGGACTGAGCCACCCAGGCGCCCTAATATTTGTTACGTTTTAACTTTAGGCGATATAAGTTCTTTCAGGATATAAATTGCTGTCTTCCGAAAGCTTTGTAAGCTCCTGTTTTTCTTGTCACCCATTTCATACACCTCCAGTCGTCTGTGTTTCTGTGTGTGCACGTGTGATTGTGTTGACTCTCTGAACTGATCACTACTCTGGCAGCACTGTGAGGGCAGTGGCAGGATCAGACTCGCTTATTACCTATCCCAAGCACTTGGTAGGCTGCTACATGACAAGTACTCACAGTTTTGTTGAAATGTAAATGTGTACAGAAATTTGTACACAATATTTTATATAATTTGAATGCATTATTTGAATAAAATTAGAATACAATTTGGTTGACTGATGGATAGAATTGCTATAGTTCCTTGTAAATATTCTTAAGCCTAAAATGTGCCAAATGTAAGTCCTAAGTTACACACTGAAATCAATTCATTACTGGTTAAGCTTTATAAAAATCCATTAAAAAAATGGGAGGTGAGGACGGTTTCCCATTACTCCTATATGTTTACACTGGATGGCAGAGTTCCTGCAACTCGCAGTTACATAGTGAGAGTGCTGAAACCGTAGTTGGGAGGTGAGTCTAGCGTCCCAACTGGAGCTCATCACCCTTGACTTATCCCGCCTGGGCAGCAGGAAAGGCATATTGAAAAGTAAGGAGATTAGTCCCTGTAAGTTGTATTAAAAGCCTCTTCCATCTCTAAACTTCTGTGAGACAGACTTTGTTTTAGCCTGCTCAAGCTGCTGTACCCTAAAAATATAAAAATTAATGGGTGGCTTAAATGGCGGACATTTATTTCTCACAATCCTGGAGACGAAGCCCAATATTGAGGCACCTGCTGGCAGATTCAGTGTCTGGTGAGAGCTTCCTTCCTGGCTCGTCAAGCGTCTTCACTTGGCAGAGAAAGGACTAGAAGGTTTTCTGGTTGTTTTTTTATGGCACAATCCCATTCACTAGGGTACCCCTCCCCACAACATGACCTAATCACCTCCCAATAGCCCCACCTCCTAACACTATCACACTGAATGCTGGATGTGAACATATGAATTTGAGAGGGATACAAACGTCCAGTCTATAACAGAACTAAATGAGCAATTTCCCTGTAGTGTTTTACAATATAATAAGCATTTAATTCAATTTCTTAATAGAATTAATGAGCCCAAATAATTTTAATGAACTTTATTGAATTCTATAACAAATCCAAAATATTTTAAGCTTCAATGATTTAAAACATACTTTTTAAAAGGTTGCCTGACACTTGTTGGGATGATCAGTGGGTGTTGCATGAAAAACAATTTGACAATAAATTGTATTTCTAAAAAAAAAATGTTGCCTGAACCATCACTGTGCAACATAAAAAAAATTCTCAAAAAATGTGCTCACACATCTGCGTTATCATCACTCAGATTAAGAAACAGGACCTTAATAAGATTTTAGAAGCTTCCTCTTATATCCACTCATTACCTGACACATACTCCAATGTATTTTCTAACTTCTGTCACCTTATGTAAGTCGTGATGATTTTTGAGCACTATGTACATTTAATCACACTATGTCCAAATTCTTTCCGGCACTATTACATTTATGAATTTTCACCAAAAGTATAGTTAGCTCTGGCTCATCTATTTTTATTGCTGGGTAGTATTCTACTGCATGAATATACCAGTTTATTTCATCTGATCTGCAGTTAACAAGCATTTGGATTGTTTCCTTATCTGGCCATTAGAAAGTAGGCTGTTAGAGGGGTACCTGGGTGGCTCAGTTGGTTAAGTATCTGACTTTGTCTCATGGTTTGTGGGTTCAAACCCTGCATCAAGCTTTACACTGACAGCTCAAAGCCTGGAGCCTGCTTCTGATTCTGTGTCTCCCTCTCTCACCTCCCTCCCCTGCTCTTACTCTGCCCCGCTCTCTCTCTCTCTCTCTCAAAAATGAATAAACATTAAAATTTTTTTTAAATAAAAGAAAAAAGATTTACTCTTATGTCATTATCTTGAGCATATGATTCTATTGATAGTTCATTCATTGTTGTGGCTGAATAACATTTCGTCATTTGTTTTCCTTTGCTTGTACACCTCCTCAGAAAGGTTAACAGGATAATGTGCATTGTAAATCCCTCAGCACTGTTCAACAAAACTACCTGCAATGTTCAAAACAGTCTAGATTTCCCCTCATGGATTGGATTACCAGTAGCCACATGTGGCTGTTAACATTTGAAATCTTAATGCAATCGAGTTGTTGGATTTTAGTTCTGTTTGCTCCTTAATATAAATTTAAGAGGTCACAGATGCTTTGGGCTGCCCTACTGGACAGCCCAGAATAAACTATTCAATATTTCTCAATTGTACTTGATATATGTATACATTTGTATGTGTCTCCTGTAATTGTTTATCCAAGAGAAAAATGGGAAAAGACAAGACCAAAAAACATAGGAACTTTTAGGAATCATGTGTTAGTTGCCCACAGGGCATGTAGGTTGCCATGTGGCCGTAGCACAATAATTTCTATCCAGTAATCTGTGTAGCCTTCCTCTTACTTGGTATATATTTGTCAATTGCACATGCGTTGCCATTCCTGGTATGCTATGTATCCTTTACTTCCATAAAGATCCTCCATCGCCTTTGCTCTTAACCATCTAGTTTCTATATACTTTGTGAAGATTTTCCTTCCTTCCTTTCCTTCCTTAGAATTCTGAATCTTCCACTATTTGCTTTCACTGGTTCTTTCCCACACCCTCCCTGAGCTGTCACCTCGATTTTAATGGCTTAAATTATCAGATATGTTACCCAGATGCCCACATGCATTCTCTACACTTGCTTCTGTTTGGAATTCCAGCCTCCCTCCAGCCCACCCCTTAGGGAGAGGGTCGCCCATGTATACTGCCCACCGCTCTTGATCACCGGACAACCAGGTGCTGGTAATCCAGGCTACTCTCTGACTAAATCCTGAAAATGATCCATGTCTGCACATCCTTGTGCACAAAGCAGTTTCAAAACTGTATTTTCTCTTCTCTCGTAGCTATAGTAGCAGATTTAGAAGCTGCTTTATGTGAGTTAGGCCAGGAGATTAACAGTTTTCTGTTTTCTGGATTAGAGGTGTATATTTCTACTGCAATGAATTAAGCTACTACCTATGGTGGTATGAGAGTATCTACTGTTGCCTGCTTCTTAAACAATTTTTAGAATCTCGTTGCCATCCTGTGCTGTTTTCTCTTCTTATATATAATTTGCAGTAACCTTTTGATTTCCAGCATTTGTTATATTTGTAGAACTTTGCTTACATTATTGTATAGTCCCTGGACTATATCATCCATCAGCTCTCAAAGCCTCAAGCCATCACAACAAAAACAGAAAGCACATTTCTTTAAATAACATCATTTTACCCTAACTTTTAGAATTAATTTTTGCAGTATATTTTTAAATTATGTCATCCTTTGTTTCTTACCTTCAAAAGTGCCCAAGGTGAAACACTGATTTACCATATTTGGTTAAGTGTCATTTGATCACATTGGATTTACCTCCTTATGATCATGATATGTAGAAATGAACCTCCTTGATTGTTTCTATCTTCCCTGAGTTAGGAATCCAGCACATTCAGGGAGGTAGGGTACAACTATTAAGATTTGCCTCTTTCTTTTATTCCCATTATATTCTCAAGTTTTGAAAATCATATTTTAGTGTTGTATGTCATTTTAGTATATCTTGTATTCTTTCCATGACCTACTTAAAAAAATTAGTGACACTCACATAAGCCTGATGTGTGGGGATGGTGATGTTGTTTCTGGCCACTTTCTTCATCGTTGTTATTATATATTAGATCTTATATTGTTAAGTTGCTATTCAGGCTCATCCTATATCTTCAGCTTACTTTTAAAATTTGATGATTACTTATACTTTGAATTTATATAAATAGACTTATCTATACTATATATTAGTCCTCACCAACTTATCCAATGAAAAAATTATTATGACATAAATGTTGTAAACTTCACATAACAAAAGAGAAAAGTATATATTGAATGTCAAAAAAGAAGAAACATTCAACTTAATTCATTATTCCACGTTTTTATGGAGCCTTGGCATTTGCTAAAAAGGTATTCATTATTTAGATATTTGATTTACCCCTGTTTTTCTAAAGAAGCAAAGAGGTACAGTAATGTTTTTCTCAGAAAATTTCCAATAATTTCTAAGTCATTCTTCCCAAATATATTCAAATATTCATTTTTAAAAATAAGGTCTTTAAGACTGTACAGAAAATGTGTACTTTTAATTTATGTAACCTCCCACTGCTACACATTCTTATATATAATACAAACAGAAATTTGGCACATGCTCTCCATAGAGTATTTGGAAATGGGTTTGCACATGTGAGAAACATAGAAATAATGGCTACCAATCCGCTATGCACTTTTACCAACTCCATTTTTCCTTACCTTGTGCTTGGGTACCAACAGTAACATGCAGTTGAGTGTTTCTGCTCTATCCTGAGTGATTTGTTAGAGCTTATTACCAGAGGTCTGAAATAGTCATTATACCTGGGCTCCTAGCCATGCAGTCTGCACTGTGGCCTATCCAGAGGACTGGCTGATGGTCAAGGGGACCTTCACTTCCAGTTCCATCCTGATTATTCCTTGCTGACCTCCCCCACCCGCCAGTACTCATTTTATTCATTGGCTTTTTTCCCCAAGCTGCTGCTTGATACTTTGTCCAACTCCCTCGTTGGAATTGCCAACTTTCTTTCCTCCAACCTAGCCCCAACGGCCCATTCAGAGACTGGGCTAGACCCCACTCTTCCCGCTGGACGTAAGCCTTGGACTTGGAGAGAGATGGTCTATCCTAAGGGTCTGGGGTGACCTGCAGGGAGCCTATGGTTTGCATGACTCTGCCGAGCCTCAAACCTGCCTCTTCCTTTGAATACTATTGACCTGGCTCAAAATATAAAATCCAGTCTCGAGGTAGGTCAGCAAACTGAGACTGAAATTTCGAGAATCTGGGAAGAATTTAATAGCTGTGAGCGATGGCTTGGCAAGGCCCACCCACACCTCTCTGTGCATTCCCACCTCACATTCCTGCTGGCCTCTCACTAGTGACAGCACCCACCCTGTGACTTTCATTTCTGCTGCTATTTTGTCCTCTGAAGACTACAGTAAGAGGAACTGTTTACCTTTGCTTTTATTTGATGTCTCTTTACAAGAGCCACAGCACTAGGTTTTAGGATGCTTTATCGTCTTTGAAAAGGTTTTACAGTTATTTTCTTCACAGGAGCTTCTGCCTTAAAGACTATGTGCAATGTTAATATGTTGTTCCCTGTATTGTATGGTAAGGGATCTTTTCATACCTCGGTGATTGTTGATTTTCTAAACTGAGGCACTCATGCTCTGCTGGGCTGTCATGAACTAAAATCACTTGAGCAACACAGGGACAGGACCATTTACAGGAAGGTCACCAGGCCTCCATCCGTTTACCAAACAAACATACTGAACACAATCATGGGACAGGGATTGTTCCAGGTACGGGGAGCACCTTTTCTTCAAGAAGCTAATGCTATAACGAGAGAGGCCGACAACTTAAAATTAATATGCAATATATGCTAGTTGAATGTAAGAACTATGAAGAGAGTAGAACAGAGAAGAGGTTGAATAACCAAAAAAAAATGCAAAAACCAAAAAACAAAACCCCCAAAACACAAACAAAAACAAACAAAAATCAACCCAGGCTCAGAGATAGAGGAAACAGACTGGTGGTTGACAGAAGTGGGGCTTGGGTCAGGTGCAACAGGTGAAGGGGGTCAAAGGGTACAGGCCTTCAGTTAAAATGCAACAGCCACGGGGATGGACAGTACAACACGGCGACTACAGTGAATAGTACCAGACTGAATATTGGAAAGTTGTGGAGAGTGTGTATCTTGAGGATCCTTGTGGAGAAAACAAGAAAAACAGCACTGTAACTGTGTGTGGGCACAGGTACTGACTAGGCTTCTCCTGGTCGTCCTTTCACAATGTGTGCACATAGTGAATCGTGTTGTACGACTGAAACTGATATAATGTTATATGGCAATTATACCTCAAGTAAAACAATAAAAAATTTTTGTGTATTATTTTTTAAAGTTTATTTATTTTGAGAGAGAGAACGAGAGAGAGCAGGGGAGGGGTAGAGAAAGAAGGAGAAACAGAATGCCAAGCAGACTCTGCACTGCCAGCATAGAGCCCAATTCAGGGCATGAACCCATGAACCATGAAATCATGACCTGAGCCAACACCAAGAGCTGGACATTTAATCAACTGAGCCACCCAAGTGGCCTCAAAACAATGCAAGTTTTAAAACAAAGAAATAAATGTGCAATGGAATGCCAGTTAAAAATATGACCTATGAAGAACATAACAGAAAGAATGAGTAGAGGGTCCTGTCTAGATAAATGAACACAAGTGTTTAAGTGCAGATTCAAAAGAAATGAGAAGGTGAGCCATGAGGACACCCAGAGGAAGGGTATCTCCGTGGGGATGAATGGCAGGGCAAAGCCCGAGTCAAGTGTTTCCTCAGCAGCCTGGAGACAGGCACTGGAAAAGACCAAGCAAGACACAGAGAGGAAAAGATGGGCTGGGGAAGATCCTGTACAATCTTGTATGCCTAAATCAGAGACAAGATTCTGATCTACAGAAATGTGAGGGGTGCCTGGGTGGCTCAGTCAGTAAAGCATCTGACTTTGGCTCAGGTCATGATGTCAAGTTCTTTGAGTTTGAGTCCCATGTCAAGCTCCATGCTGACAGCTCAGAGCCTGGAGCCTGCTTCAGATTCTGTGTCTCCCTCTGTCTGCCCCTCTTCTGCTCACGCTCTGTCTCTCTCTGTCTCAAAAATAAATTAACATTAAAAAAAATTACAGAAATTTGACTCTGGTGTTAGAGTAATAGAGCCATTTCTGTGACTGGCTTATAATCTACAAGTACTCACGTGTCTCCTCCTTGATCTCTAGCTGGGACTCTGCACTTTCCCTATTTGAAAATGAGCATTTGCTTACAGAGAGATCCCTTCACATGCAGATAGAGCATCTGATAAACATGACCAGAGTAGGGCAGGTGATCAAAGATCACTTTTACCATCTGAACAGCAGGAATGTTGAGGGATAGCTCTTTCCACTGGATTATTCTAACATCATTGAAATGATGAAGGTATTTCTCTAGTAATTTTATCTCTTTGAGGAACAATCCATTTGCTGAGCACAGACCTGTTCTTTGCTTAATGCATAGTATGCAGTTGGCATGTTATTTCAAAATACTGTCTTGGAAAAACGGGTGGAAATGGTAGCTTGTATGCAGATTTAACTCTGAAAGACTTTGTGGGGCAGTAGTGGCATAAAATCCATCCAAGCATTACTTTATTTGGCCAAGCAGAAGCTGATCAACCACACAAAAAGTCTACATAATGAAAGACAGGGGAAGGGACTAAATAAATAAATAAATAAATAAATAAATAAATAAAAACAAGAATCATATTGAGGCCTTTCAGCCAAATTTATGTGGACAATTTTCAGAGATGAAGCATCATCTCTGTCAGAGATTATGAGGAAGAGTAGGATCAGAAAAGCGAGTTAACCATAACAGGAAGTAATCCATGTAAATGGAAAAAGCAATTCAAATTCTAGTGGTAGATCAGTTAAAACTATCTGAAAACTGGAAAGTATTAAGCTTAAAGCACAGGAGGTGAAAGATGGAAAAGTGAGTTGAAATTAGAAAACAAGAGACACCAAATGCCAGGGAAACATGCTTTATTCTTAAAACATTGAAGAGTTTTAAGCCTGAAATTTTATTTTTTAACATTTATTATTTATTTTTGAGAGAGATAGAGAGCAGGGGGGGAGAGAGAGGGAAAGAGAGAAAATCTCAAGCAGGTTACATGCTGTCAGCACAGAGCCCAATGAAGGGCTTGAACCCATGAACTGTGACATCGAGACCTGAGTTAAAACCAAGGGTATGATGCTTAACCAACTCAGCCACCCAGGTGCCCCTAAGCCTGGAATTTCAATAATTGCTACCAGTATAAAATAGATGTGAATTTGGCAGTAACAGAATTATGGCAGTGATTCATGGAGGAACTTCTGGAGTTCTGAGTTGGAAGAATGGCATGAATGAAGAGAAAAGAAGTCCCCACAATATTTTGCAAACAGATTGCAAATCATTTGGCAATGAATTGGATTCGAATAATGAGAAAGGAGGCCATTGCAACTCCATGTAATCAGGCAGGATGAGGGTGGCTGATATACTTAACAAAGAAGATGGACTTTGGAGGAAAATATGATTGAAGGTTAATATAGATGTGTTGATTCTGATTTTGTAGCCACTGAGTTTAAGACATGATGTACCACCAAGTACCTAGGTTGGAAAGGGTAAGAAAATTCTAAATTTAATACTGGACCCCTACCTCAGAACATACACAAAGATAAAATTAAAATTACTCACAGACTTAATGGTAAGATTTAAAAACATAAAACTTATAGAGAAAACACAAGAGTAAATCTATATTTTTGACTTTATTTTTGTGGAAACGTAGGGGGTTCTCCCTTCTTTTCTAGCAATCTAGTATGCCTTGGATATGTGTTAGTTTTTTAAACTCCTCAGGATACAGGTGCTTTGGAATGCACCAATTTCCCAAAGAAACTCTCTCCTTACCTCTCCTTCTCAAGCTCTAGGCTGTCTATTGTATGTTTCAACTCTGGTCTTTTACCCAGACAGCCATGGGGGTTTTATTTCCTTAATGAAACTTTCTGGCAATGCCCACTGCCTTTCCTCCCCTGGCAAGTGACAATCATCTTGTGTCAATCCTCAGGCAGTCCTCCAGGCTGGGTCCAGCAAAACAGACAAACATACGTAATTACAAATCAAGCCTGCTCTGTTCCCTCCACAACCAGGGAGCACAGGCTGCCTTGTCCGGGAGGAAGGAGGGCAAGCACAAGCAAAAATGCCACAAAGCTTTTGCGTGATTTTTTCATGCCTCTTTCTTAATTTATCTTTCACTTGGTTGCTGTAAACCATTGCCAGTTTCCAGAGTTCTGACAAACTGGTTCTGACAGCTTCTGCTTGCTTCTTGATGTTTCTGGAGAAGGAGGAGAGTTTGAGGTTGCCTATACCAGTTTTTCCCTAGGCTATTTTGTGAAAACATTTTTCTCAGACTTCATTGAAGCAGTGTATGCAATATGGGACTGAGAGCACACCCAAGTACCTTTTTTCTGAAGGGCATTTATTCACCTTTCAGCAAAAATTTCAACCTTTACTGACACCAACATGTTGGCAAATACACTATCCTCTCTTAGAAAGGAGCCAAGACTGCATATATCAGGTTGGTAGAGGTCTGGGTGCTCAGGGGGCTTAGGTCCAACATTTACCTACTTCTATGGGAATCTACAGATTAGTAACCAGCTTGGACACAAACCAGCTAAGACTTCGTGATTCACCACCAATGAATCATGAATGCAGAGCTGAGAAACCCAGCACTAACCTTGGTGTAATTATGTAATTAAGACTCACTCAGTATGTGATAATAAAAGTTTTCAATCTACAGAATGTGAGCAGGTTTTCACCTTATCTCCTGTTTAAAAAATTAAGGTGTAAATGTTTCATGGAGATGTCATATTGTTTGTTTCCACCTTGCACTGAATACTTAAGTTTGTATAGGTATGTTCTTTACATACATATTTTTGTGTATGAAATCAGGATAATGATTTTTTTAATTTGTTAAAGGCCATCAGTGATTCTGTAAAATGTTTTGTGCTTGAACGATTCATAGAACAACTGGATTGTTGTAATTTTGATTAATTATTTTCTACTTAATTTATTTCATAAAGGCTTTTGTTAAGGGCTAGACTGTGATTTTTCATATGCCAGCTTATAGAGGGGAAAAAAAGTCAACTAATTGAATTACAAAATTCAACTCAATCATAATCACATAGATGATTATAATTGCACAAGTCTAAATGTAATTACACTGAGATTATTTTTTTCAATCAGAATCTATATGATTGATAGGGATTCATTTTACATGTGAAAGTTAAACGGCAAGATATTTAAATGTGACTGAAGTATATCTTTCTCAGGAATAAATTTATCTCAATATCTTTAGTATCCTCCAGTGATGGGCTTGCTAAGGGTATCTAAACATTCATGACCTGACAGAAATGATCAGTGAATTCTCCAACCTGTTAGCTAACCCAAGCAGTCAACTACGCAAAGTATGGCCAGAGGTACTTTCCTTATAGAATCAATGCTTAATCCCACTCAACATCTCTTGCAAAGTATTCCTCACAGTGAAATTACTTGGCTAATTCACATCCACAGGCTATTGAGAATGAGGTGACTTTCCGTCTTCTATGGGCCAAGGAATTATCTGCACTAGTCAAATTAAACAGCTAATGAGATTCCAATTCCATTGCAGGGCAGAAGGAACAAGATATCAAATGGACCCAATTCTCTCTGCACCCAGATGTTTACTGACTTTATGCTATTTTGACATCGTTGGCCTCACTTTGAATCTGATGGTGTGGTTTCAGAGATTAGGGTAACAGGTGCCTCTCTAGGAATCACAGTTACTGTAGCTCATGAATTGAGGACTGTGGCATTCAGATTCCTCATCCATAGAATAAGGGAATGATTGCCTCAGAATGTTGTAAGTGTATGGGGGTTCAATGTCAACAATATCTTCAAAACCTGGTCCCTGATTTGGCACTATAAGCATCACCCAAAAAACGCTTTGAAATGTACGTTCTCAGACTACACCACAGACCCACTGACTCAAGAAACTCTGTGAAATGGAGGTGAGCAACCTGGTTTACACTGCCTTCCATCTGGTTCTGACACATGGTAACACTTGAGAACTGCTGGTCTAAAACATGGAGAGTCTGGCAGAGAGCTTGGTGCATCTCACATAATAGTCAACATCACCACTGTCATATGTGGGGAAAGCCATCCCACCAGCAATCAGAAATTATGTTTCCTTCCCTCTTCAGGTCTTCATAGCCTTGGTGGTGACAGGAGATACCTGTATTAGGATGTGGGAGTCTTAAACTCCCTGAAAGCATATGTGATCATGGGGATGTGCAGCCACAGAGTATTTATCTCAAATCAACCGTGTGATGAATAACTATCTTTCCATCTTGTCACAAAAATACATGTTTATTCAACTGAAAGTAGTTCAATTACAAAAAGGGTTATGCATTTTCTTTGTTTTCATTTCTACCTGTGCACACCACTGCTTGGTCACTGCTTTTATAAAAGTCTATCAGGGGTGCCTGGGTGGCTTAGTTGGTTAAGTAGACGACTTCAGCTCAGGTCATTATCTCATGGTTCATGGGTTTGAGCCCCCGTCAGGCTCTGTGCTGACAGCTCAGCCTGGAGCCTGCTTCTGAGTCTGTGTGTCCCTCTCTCTCTGACCTTCCCCCACTCACACTCTGTGTCTCTCTCTCAAAAATAAATAAACATTAAAAAAATTTATAAAGTCTATAAAATTGTATAAAGGAAATAATAATATAGGATTATACTAAAAAATCATTGATGTCATGTTTCAATTTGAATTATTCTTAATAACTCAATGTATAACCTGAATAAAATATTTTAATTGCATACTTTATTTTTTAGACATCTTAGTTTTAGAATTCTTTTGTTCTGCACCCAATTCCAATGTGGTGGGTTTCCCCCACCTCCAACAAGCAATTCTCTGGACTACAGCTAGGTGCCCTACAATTCAATTCATTTTGACGCTATCTACCATGACACAGCAATGAATTCCTCAGGTTAAGGGTTCAGTCCTACAAGACTGCCCTCTACCTTCAGATGCTAGCTGCTTGCTGAAGTTGTTCTCTGTACTTCTGGCCACCTGGCTATAAACCAGAGGTTCCCACAACCCTTTCTATGGGTTCAATTAATTGCTGGAGCTGCTTACAGAGCTCAGAGGAATTTTTACTTACTAGATCACCAGTTCGTTATAGAAGGATATAACTCAGTAACAGCCAGATGGAAGATGCACAGAGCAAAATATGGTAGAAAATTGGGGAACTGGCCAGCCCTCCTAAGGGTCAGTTCTAGCCCACTACCTCCATGAGTTTACCAACCTGGAGTCTCTTTGAACCTGTCTTTTTGGGATTTTATGGAGGCCTCACTAAGTAGGCATGATGAATCAAATCATTGGCCATTGCTGATTGAACTTCATCTCTACCCTCCCAAACCCTCCCTGGAGGTCTGGGAGTGGGGCTGAAATTCTTAACCCTCAGACCACGTGGTCAAGGTTGGCTCCACAGGCAACCACCCCCATCACTGGAGGCTTTCCAAAAGTCACCTAATTAACATAACAAAAGACAACTTAATCACTCTTAACACTAAGTAAATTCCAGGGGTTTGGGGATTTTGAACTGTGGAGGAAGACTAAATGTATATGAGAAATATATTTTGTACATCTGAACAAACAAATATGTAATTTCCTTATAAATCTCAATACCACAAGAACAATGATTAAGAAAATAATGTGTACATATTTATTTTAATACAGCTATTACATTTATGTGAGTTAAAGTTTATTAACTTTAATGTTTTTTTAATGTTTATTTCTATTTTGAGAGAGAGAGAGAGAGAGAGGGAGAGTGAGCCCAAGCAGGGGAGGAAGAGAGAGAGGGAGACAGAATCTGAAGCAGACTCTAGACTCTAAGCTGTCAGCACATAGCCTGATGTGGGGCTCAAACTCACGAACCATGAAGTCATGACCAGAGCTGAAGTTGGACACTCAACCTACTGAGCCACCCAGGTCCCCTTATTAACTTTAATATTAAAGTTTTTACCAAGAAGCTGATTATTTTTCTGAGACTTTGTTTCTTATATTTAGATTTAAATAGGTAAACGTATATCTTTTTTAATGGTGCACTGATTGGATAGTTTCACTATTGCGTCTGACAGGGTACTATATATTCTTTATCTTAGAAAGACATTACGATATTTTATAACCTGAAACAACAAACTGAATGATTGCAGCAGAATTGCTTTTCCATTCCAGAAAACAAATAAACAAAAACAACAACCTTGTTTCCCTGATCTTTATTGTCTGCTAGAATATTCAGCAAAATAACATATTCAACAAGAACAAAGGACAAAATTCACACTGGGCTTAAGGAAAACTCCAACTTTCACTGGAATTAGAGCTTCACATTCTTCCTTTATAGGGAAAAGCAGTAGGACACTTCTCTAGTCAAAGAAAATGCTTAGAAATACTCAATGATAGAAGAAAATACTTAGGAGGAAAACTCTATGTAGATTGAAGGTAGGGATAAGAGAATTTAAACCTTGCATTTCCATTTGGCCCTCTATACCTGTGGCTAAGCAAATTTCCCAGCACTGATTAGAGTGGGCAAGCTGACAAAGAACCTACTTCTGGCTGTACCTCACAGAAGAAATTCAAACCCTAACTTGCAAAAACACATTTTCTAAGTATGAACTTAAAACAAAGCTATGTCTCTGTCCTAGAAAAAATAGTTTTAATAATAAAAGATAAATCACAAAACAAAATACATATTTCATCAATGTGCTATCAGAGTATTAGAATGACTTTAAATTAGAATTCCATTCAATTAAATTGAAATAACTACAATTAATGACATACATTACTTTCTTATTCATGTGTGATATATTTGTGCTATGGTGACATCAAAACTACCAAGATTTGGGGCTCCTGGATGACTCAGTCGGTTAAGTGTCTGACATCTGCTTAGGTCATGATCTCGTGATTTGTGAGTTTGAGCCCCGCAATGTGCTCTGTACCAACAACTCAGAGCCTGGAGCCTGTTTCAGATTTTGTGTCTCCCGGTCTCTGCCCTTCCCCTGCTAGTGCTCTGTCGAAAAAGTGAATAAAAACATTAAAAAATATTTAATAAAAAAAACTACAAATATTCTTCTAAAATACTCTCCTCAAAAGGAAAATAACTTTTGTACAATAGTTTGGAATTATTTATTCACATTTACGATTATTTAATTTTATCTGTTTGTACATATTAAAAAACAAAATCCAAGTGGGAAAATATGAAGATCTAAGTGGCTTTATTCAACTACTCATGAATCAGGCAGTATCCCATCTAGCGAATGGTAGAAAGTTCTGAGCTACTGTACAAAATGGAAGGTTTTTAAGGGTAGAGAGGAAGCTGGAACCAGGAAGACACCAAGGGAAAAAAAGGTTATTTCAGGTCACCTTCCTTTGGAGAATAAAAAGGCCTTTGAGGCAGATTACCTCACTGGGATTCATCAGGAAATTCCACAATTACTGGTTTAAAATTCTACTCCTGGGGGAGTAGAAACCCCTATTAGTGCTCCAGGTGGACTGGGAAGACCCTGCACCTTGGAACCTCCCATCCCAGAGCTGTCACTGAGGCTCTTAGTCTTGCCACAAGAAAGAATCTGAGGACAGCCATACAGCACAGTGGACAAATGACAGAAGCAAGAGCATTTTTTAATTAATAGTTTATTGCCAAGTTGGTTTCCATATAACACCCAGTGCTCTTCCCCACAAGTGCCCCCCTCCATGACCATCAGCCCACAACCCTTTTCCTCCTCCCTCTTCAGGCCTCTGTTTGTTTCCAGCATTCAAGAGTCTCTCATCATTTGCCTCCCTCCCTCTCCCTAACTTTCTTTCCCCGCTTCCCCTTCACATGGTCCCTTGTTAGGTTTCTCCTGTTAGACCTATGAGTGAAAACATATGGTTGTCCTTCTCTGCCTGACTTATTTCACTTACCATGACACCCTCGAGGTCCATCCATTTCATTCTTTCTCATTGTCATGTAGTACTCTATTCTGTATATATATACCACATCTTCTTTATCTATTCACTGGTTGATGGACGCTTAGGCTCTTTCCATGTTTTGGCTATTGTTGACACTGCTGCTATGAACATTGGGGTACATGTGCTCCTATGCATGAGCACTCCTGTATCCCTTGGGTAGATCCTCAGCAGTGCTATTGCTGGGTCATAGGGGAGTTCTACTGATAGTTTTTTGAGGAACCTCCACAATGTTTTCCAGAGCAACTGTACCAGTTTACATTCCGACCAACCTTGTAGGAGGGCGCCTATTTCTCCACATCTTCGCCAGCATCTGTAGTCTCTTGATTTGTTTATTTTAGCCACTTGGACTGGCATGAGGTGGTATCTCAGTGTGGTCTTGATTTGTATTTCCCTGATGATGAGTCATGATGAGCATCGGTTCATGTGTCTATTAGCCATCTGGATGTCCTCTTTGGAGGAGTGACTATTCAGGTCTTCTGCCCATTTCTTCACTGGATTACTCATTTTTCAGATGTGGAGTTTGGTGAGTTCCTTGTAGATTTTGGATACTAGCCCTTTATCCAATATGCCATTTGCAACTACTTTTTTTCCCATTCTTTCAGTTGCCTATTAATTTTTTTTTTTACTGTTTCCTTTGCAGTGCAGGAGCTTTTTATCTTGAAGAGGTCCCAATAGTTTATTTTTGTTCTTGAGCCCTTGTCTTTGGGGATGTGTCGAGTAGGAAATTGTTGCAATTGATGTCAAGGAGGCTATTTCCAATAGCTTTCTCCTCCAGGGTTTGATGGTTTTCCATCTCACATTCAGGTTCTTCATCCATTTGAGTTAATTTTTGTGTATGGTGTAAGAAAGTGGTCTAGTTTCATTCTTCTGCATGTTGCTGTCCAGTTCTCCCAGCACCACCTGCTAAAGAGGCAGTCTTCTTTCCATTGCATACTCTTTCCTACTTTGTCAAAAATTAATTGACCATACATTTGTGGGCCCAGTTCTGGGTTCTCTATTCGATTCCATTGGTCTATGTGTCTGTTTTT
>NC_043701.1:117153293-117155972 GCF_006229205.1 Suricata suricatta | reverse complement strand
TGTGGTTCCAAATGAATTTTAGGATAGTTCCAGCTTGGAGAAGAATGCTGGTAAAGTTTTGATTGGGATTGCATTGAATGTATAGATTGCTTTAGGTAATAATGACATTTTAACAATGTTTATTCTTCTGATCCATAAGCATGGAATGTTTTTCCACTTCTTTGTGTCTTCTTCAATTTCTTTCATAAGCTTTCTATAGTTTTCATCCTACAGGTCTTTTACATCTTTGGTTAGGCTTATTCTGAGGTATTTTATGGTTTTTTGTGCAATTGTGAATGGGATCAGTTTCTTAATTTCTCTTTCTGTTGCTTCATTATTGGTGTATAAAAATGCAACCATTTTTAAATTGACTTTGTACCCTGCGACTTTGCTGTATTCATAGATCAGTTCTAAAAGGCTTCTGGTGGAGTCGATCAGGTTTTCCATGTAGAGTATCATGTCATCTGTGAAAAGTGAATGTTTGATTTCTAATGCCTTTTATTTCCTTTTGTTGTCTGATTGCTGATGCTAGGAACTTCCAGCACTATGTTAAACAACAGTAGTGAGACTGGACATCCTTGTCATGTTCATGATCTCAGGGGGAAAGTTCTCAGTTTTTCCCTGTTGAGGACAATATTAGCTGTGGGCTTTTCATAAATTGCTTTTATAATCTTTAAGTAAGTTCCTTCTATCCTGACTTTCTCTAAGAGGATTAAGAAGGGATGCTGTGTTTTGTCAAATGCTTTTTCTTTATCTATTGATAAGATCATATGGCTTTTATATATATATATTTTTTTGTTAGCGTGGTGTATCATATTGATGGGTTTGTGAATATTGAACCAGCCCTGTAACCCAGGAATGAATTCCACTTGATCATGATTGATAATTCTTTTTATATGTTGTTTAATTCAATTTGCTAGTATTTTGTTGAGTATTTTTGCATCTGTATTCATTAAGCATATTGGCCTATAGTTCTCTTTTTTTGTTGGGTCTCTGTCTGGTTTGGGAATTAAAGTTATGCTGGCTTCATAGAATGAGTTTGGAAATTTTCCTTGTATTTCTGTTTTTTGGAATAGCTCGAAAAGGATAGGTTTTAATTCTGCTTTAAATATCTATTAGAATTCCCCTGGGAAGCCATCTGGTCCTGGGCTCTTTTTCCTTGGGAGATTTTTGATGACTGATTCACTGATTATGGGTCTGTTCAGATTTTCTATATCTTCCCGTTTGAATTTTGGTAGTGCATGTTTGCTTAGGAATTTGTCCATTTCCTCTGGATTGTCCAGTTTGTTGGCATATAATTTTTCATAGTATTCTCTGATGATTGCTTTTATTTCTGAGGGATCAATTGTAATAGATCCATTTTCATTCATGGTTTTGTCTATTTGGCTGTTCTCTCTTTTCTTTCTGAGGAGCCTGGCTAGAGGTTTATCTATTTTGTTTATTTTTTCAAAAAAACAACTCTTGGTTTCATTGATCTGTTTGACTGTTATATTGGATTCTATATTGTTTATTTCTGCTCTGATCGTTATTATTTCTCTTCTTCTCCTGGGTTTGAGGTGCTCTTGCTACTCCCCTTCTAGTTTCCTTAAGTGAGCTGTTAGATTCTGAATTTGGGCTTTTCCTAGTTTGTTAAAATAGGCCTGAATTGCAATATACGTTCCTCTTAGGACTGCCTTTGCTATGTCCCATAGAGTTTGGATAGTTGTATTTTCATTTTCATATATATTTTTTGGTTTTTTTATTATGATTTTTGAGAGACAGAGAGAGTACAAGCAGGGGAGGGTCAGAGAGAGAGGGAGACACAGAATCTGAAACGGACTCCAGGCTTTGAGCTAGCTGTCAGCACAGACCTTGAACCCACGGGGGCTTGAACCCACAAACCAAGGGATTCTGACCTGAGCTGAAGCCAGATGCTTAACCAACTGAGACACCCAGGTGCCCCCATATATTTTTAAATTTCTTCTTTAATTGCCTGATTGGCCCATTCGTTCCTTAGTAAGGCGACTCTACCACATTTTTTGGAGGTTTTCCAGGCTTTTTCCTGTGACTGATTTCAAGTTTCATAGCATTGTGATCTGAAAGTGTGCATGGTATGATCTCAATTCTTTTGTATTTATGGAGGACTGTTATATGACCCGGTATCTGATCTATCTTGGAGAATGTGCCATGTGCACTTGAGAAGAAAGTGTATTCCCCTTTTTCAGGATGCAGAGTTCTAAATATATCTATTAATTCTATCTGTTCCAGTGTGCCATTCAGGTCCATTGTTTCTTTAGTGATTTTCTGTCTGGTTGACCTATCCATTGCTGTAAGTGGAGTATTAAAATCCTCTGCAATAAGCACATTCTTATCAATAAGATTGTTTCTTTAGGTATTTATGTGCTCCCCAATTCAGCGCATAGATATTTATAATTGTTAGCTTTTCTTGATGAAGAGACCCTGTAATTATTATATAATGCCCTTCTTCATCTTTTCTTACTCCCTTTACTTCAAAGTCCAGTTTATCCGATATAAGTATGGCTACTCTGGCTTTCTTTAGACTTCCATTCACATGAGAGATATTTCTCCATCTCCTTACTTTCAATCTGAAGGTGTCTTCAGGTCTAAGATGAGTCTCTTGTAGACAGCAAATAGATGGCTTTTGGCTTTTTATCCATTCTGCTACCCTGTGTCATTTGATTGATGCATTCAGTCCATTTA
>NC_043701.1:117126666-117153193 GCF_006229205.1 Suricata suricatta | reverse complement strand
CCTTTGTATGTTAGGGCCTTTTTATCCCTAGCTTCTTTCAGAATTCTCTCTTTATCTTTATATTTTGCCAATTTCACTATCATATGTTGTGCTGAAGGTCAATTCAAGTTATGTTTTAAGGGAGTTCTATGCGCCTCTTGAATTTCCATGTCTTTTTCCTTCCTCAGGGTTGGGAAGTTCTCTGATATAATTTGGTCAAGCACCCCTTCAGGACCTTTGTCTCTTTCTTCCTCTTCAGGAACTCCTATGATACGGATATCATTCCGTTTGATTGTATCACTCAGGTCTCGAATTCTCCTTTACTGCTTCTGTATCAATTTCTCCCTTTTTTTCTTGGCTTCCTCTTTTACTGTAACTGTGTCTTCCAATTCACTTAGTCTCCTCTCTGACTCTTCAGTCCACTCCATGGCTGCCTCCATTTTATTATGCACCTCATTTGTAGCATTTTTAACTTGTCATAGCTATTTTGAAGGTCCCTAGTCTGTGTATCAATAGCTTCTCTGATGGCTTTTTCAAGCCCAGTGATAAATTTTATGACAATTGTTTTAAATTCTTGTCAGTTAAGTTATTTATGTCTGTTTTGGCTGTGATTTCTTCCTGGAATTTCTTTAGAGAAGAGTTCTTTTGTTTTGTCATTTTGGCTAGCTTTCTGTCTCTTATCTGTTTTAAAAGCTTATTATGCACCGTGCACCTGTTACTATTGCTCTATTAAAGGAGATTCATTGACTGTCCAGGGTCTGTCATTCCAGGAAGTGTTCTTTTAATGGTGTCTCTTGGTTTCTCTTATTGTGCATTTGATTATTTTATTTCCCTGCTCAGTGTTATTTGGAACTCTCCACCAGATGTACTTTGGCTTGGTTCTTGAGGTAGTCCTGAAAAGAACAACAGACAGAACAACACACAGGGAACAAAAGCATGCCAAGGCACAGGCAAATCAAATAAATAAGCAAACCAAAAGGGTAAAGAAAATAAGAAAAGAAAGGAAAAGAAAAGAAAAAAAGAAGGGGGAACAGAAACGACAAAAGACAGTCTGAGAGTGTAAAACCTGTGGAGGGGAGAGATAAGAATGATATAAGGAAAAATTTATCTGGATGGCCGGAATTGATCTAATCACAGCAGTGTATAAATGTTGGTCTTTCCCAGTCTCCAGGGGGGGGAAAGGAGAAATGAAGGAAAAAAGAAAAGAGAAAAAAGATTTTAAAAAGAAAAGTTTAAGAAAAAGGTTTAAAATAAAAAGCCAGCTCTCTAGCACTGACGGGCGTGATTTGGTGTAGTTAGGTCTGTCCCACGGGCTACTCTCTGAGGCCCTGCCTTAGAGGTTGCAGGGAGAAGAATGGCGGTGCCTCATGCCCTTCTCAAGACCACTCATTGCCAGCCACTTATTTTAAGTCCGATCTCCTTGTGCCGAGGGCTCGCCCTGTGCCATGGGCGGGCCAAATTGTTTTTTGTTTTATTTTGTTTTCCCCTAAACTCCAACACTTTTCCACTTTTCCAAATCCTAGTCTATGCACTAAAATGCTGTTGCCCCCAGATGAGATGAAATGAAATGTCTTCCCACAGGCGAGTGGCTTTCTAGCCAGGATTGAGTAAGGGGACTGGGAAGCTCGCTTTACCCTGGTTCCACCTGGGGTCACCCAGCCACCCAGCCCAAGGGAGAACAAGCCTACTGAAGGTGACGAATCTCTCTCCCTGCACCCAGCAGCTATATACGGAATGGTGTGTCTCTCAGTCCCAGGCCGAGGTCTCTCCCTTTCCAGCTTCCACTCTATGATGTCTCTCTCTTCCCCTCAGCTCTTAGCTGCTCTACACAGCTGCTTTGCGTGCTGCTCCAAATGGCCGCACCACGCTCCACTTTGCATGGCCTCACAGCACGCTGCTTCACAGGGTAGTTTCCCGCGTGGCTCCAAATGGCTGCCTCCGCTCACACGGCGCTCTGCTACCCAGTGGCACCTTTTTGGGCACTTCTGTCTCCCCGCTTGGCTTTGGGCCGGCGCTCCCTTCCCTTCTTTTAGCGTCTCTGGTCCCAGTCACACTCACTCAGGCATCCATGAGGCTGTCATCTACAAGTACTCTGTGTGTGCACCTTCAATTCTTGAAGATCAGAATATAGTGGCTTTGGTCCTTTTCAGTTTGATAATTGCAGGTGGAGGCCACAAAGCTTCCTACCTCTCTGTCATCTTGTCCCTCCCCTATTTTTATTCAAGGGCATTAATTAAAACAAAAGCATTTAGGGGCCCCTGGGTGGCTCAGTTGGTTGGGTGTCAGACTTCAGCTCAGGTCATGATCTCTTGGTTCATGGGTTTGAGCCCCACGTTGGGCTCTGTGCTGACCAGAGCTCAGAACCTGGAGCCTGCTTTGGATTCTGGGTCTCCTTCTCTCTCTGTTGCTCTCCTGTTCATGCTCTATCTCTCTCTGTCTCTCAAAAAAAAATGTAAAAAAATAAAATAAAACAAAAGCATTTATAAAAGCCCTCGAGATAGAATGGGCAAGAAAGAGAGAGTTTCCCACCCTAAAACATGTCTCTTTTGTATAAAGATTATCTTGAGCTGGTTATTAAGCAACCTCAAAGGTAGGGGAGGCTCTGAAACCTGAGAAAAAGTTACCCTATTGGAAGGGGCATTTATGTTTGTAAAAGAAATCACATGTGTAAAGACCAGAGAGGTAGCTACATCTCTGGAAACTCCCATCAATGGTGAAATCAAGGGACAAATCTGCATAAAACCACCCCTAGTTTGCTGTGCTCTGCCTGCCCTTCCCCCATCCCAATATCTTCTTTTGTCTTTAGCCAGAAATGGTAATTTAGACTAAGATGGTAATCAAGAGGGTGGCTTGAGCCCTTTCTGGGAGATACTCAGTTCTCCTGGGTGAATACTTGTTATTAAATTTCTGTTTAATAAATTTCTGCTTGTTTTTCTCTTGTGAATCTTTTTATTACAAGGTAGTCTCAGCTAAGAACCTAGAAGCATGAAGGGAAAATGATTTTTCCTCCCCTACATTTCTGTGACGGATGCCTCAATTCCCACCAACATCACAAAGAAGCAGCATTCTCTCATTTTTGCTGAAAGTTGCTGACTACTTGTTAAGATGCTAAACCAAGTTAATGATGTGATCATCAGCAGTGTAAATTTTTTTTTAATTACAAAATTTATGTTTAAATTTAAGCATAAAAAAATTGGCAGGTTGCTTAAGCCATAGAAATTCACTTAATTTTCAGTATGAATATCTAAAACCCTGATATGCTCACCAGGGCAAAACCTAACAACAGAAAATACAATTTCTCCAAAATAAATTTTATTTAGAAAATAAATCAGTTGATTATCAAGTCCTACCTTTTCTCCAGAATCTCTGAGTTAATTAAAATGCAATAAATGATTTTCTGAGTAATATAGCAGAATTGCCTTTTATTGCTCAGAGCAGAATGCATCCAATTAAAATGCTAACTGTAGCCTCAGGATGGGCCACAGGATAAATCCCAGCTGTGCTTTGGAACAACGATATGCATTTTCTGCCTTTTTCGTCTTCTTAACTCTAGTGGAAAGAGAAAGCATATTTCTTCTAGATAAAAAGGGAGCATTCCTATGTTTTGTTGAATAAATGTACTAGCAAAAAAAACCACACACACACACACACACACACACACACAGATAGAGAAACAAAACCAAAGCCTACATTCAAGGTGTAAGAGTCACCTTAAGGTGGCGAGCGAGCGGCCATTCTGCTGTAGGTCGGAGAAGAACACGTGCACTGACAACCCCCACCCCCTCACCTGCAGACCTGGAATGTCCCTCACCAGTTTGAAAACAGCCAATCATGAAGCTCCAGCTTCCCATCACCCTGACAGAGGAGGCAACCTATTCCATCCCGCCACGTCCCTGAAATGCCCTTATTTGATAATCTGCCCTCCCAAGATCAAACCCAGAACCCCCTCACCCATAAAACCCCCCACCCATTGCCTATCAGGCCCGACTTCCCTGACTCCCCACTCCCGGGGTCATGGGACCTCGCCCCGGGAATCGCAGATCCCAATAAAGGCTTTCTTGGCTCCATAACTTGGTCCTTTTCTTTCCTCTCATCTCTGCTTCCATCTATTAAATCTTACACAAGGTAAGTTAAAATAAGTTAAATAAGTTAAAACAAGTCAAAGCATATATACACACCCCAGCTCTCAGGAAAAGGTGTGAACCATGCCATTTGTTTTAGCTGATCTTGCTGCTGGTTGCATTTTGCCTTTTCAGAAGTGTTCTGCTTAGTAATTTTTTTTTTTTTTTTTTTAGTATCCATCTCCAACTCTCAAGTTCCCTTGTCTTTTCAACAGTAGAACAAAAAGACTCCTTGGGAAGGTAAAAGTAGGTAGATATGAATTTGTCTGCCTTGTCTACACATGCTTTTCTTATTAATGACATATGTTGTGTTGTGGTTCCAAAATGAATTGCCACTGTTGTGGAGTCAAAGTGATTCAACAAACAAACAAAACACAAAAAACACAAAACACAAAATCAAATTCTAGTTCCATCAAACAAATACAAAACCTCCCAAGCACTTCAACAACACATTTAACACAATTATGCAGTCAACTGTATACTGCTCAAAACCTTCAAAAGTCAATCAGCTTAGCATTTCAAACATTTCCAGATGTGGTTTATTAAAGCTACTTTTGGTTTCAAAAAAACCTAGCAGGGAAATCAATATATAGTGAATGTATTGAACAACGTTTACTTATATTAAGGTTGCTAACATCAGTTTGCCCTTGCCAGGTTGCAGCACGTTGATTTGAAGTCATGATCCCAGGATCAGTGCATAGAATTTCTATTCCTTCACATTTTCTGATCCAATCAACATTTTAACATTCACCTAGTCAAGACTCAATATTCTCCATGTCCTGTGCCACCAATGACATTTACTGTATTAATTAAAATTACTTCCCTCCCACAGTGAGTAAATAAGTACATTATTCTACAAACTTCAGAAATGATTTAGGAGGAAGTCCACATGTGAATGTGGCAGTTTGTCACTGTCTATTCGTAGGTGATTTAATGAATCTTCCTGAACCCCAATCTCTTCTTTTTCTACAAAATGGGGTAATAATTCTTTCATGGTCAAATTCATAGGCCTATTTATCAAAATGATCAAATGAAATGGTAGATTGAATATATGTATAAACAATGAAATGTCACACAAAAAGCAGATCTATGGGTTCAAGATCTCTTAGAAGGCTGGCTATAGATAGCTGGGTGGGTCCTGAGGGAGTAGCTCCTGTTTGAGTCAGAAGTTGGTAGAGAGGAACTTTTCCACCTTGTCTATACATGCTTTACTTACTAATGACATGCACTGTCCTCTGGTGCCAAAGTGAATCCCACTGTTCTGAATCAAAATATTGCAGACAGCCTGGACCTCTGGATACTTGGGCACAGCTGCCAGGGCACAGCTCCCAGCCTTGAACATAAGCAGTATGTATACTACTATAGCATATGTAGTTGCTCCTTTTTGGGGTTTGGTCCTCTTAACATTTTCATCAGAATGACTGGGAGATTGGAAGATGAGACATGATCATATCTATGTGTACATTTGTGATGATAGTAGCAAAAATATTTTTAAATGCATCATGTTTTCAAAGGCCTTCAGGATTATGGTTGCCTGCAGGTTCAATCTGAGTCCCACAATTGAATCCTCACCCCACCCCATCCCACAACTCAATAATTTAATCACATATACAGAAGTATAAAAATATAGTCTCCCAAACAAAGGGAGTCAGACTCTTTTGCAACTCTATGTTGGTCAGATCATGGCTGAAAGGGACCTTCTTTTCTGGCCCCTGATTTTGAAGCCAATAAATGAAATGAGGAAATTAAACCAGGATGATCTATAATCTGCATACCATGAATAGCTGGAATGTTGAAGAAACTGAAAAGGTTCAACTTGGAGAAAAGAATACTGAGCAAGCAGTATGTCTGCATACTTCTGGGTGTCATCGAATACTAATAGACATTTCCTGTCTGTTTAAAGAAGGCAGACACAGACTGATGAGGAGAAGTTGTAGGAAAACACTGTGATATAAAGTAACAAATAACTCAAGCCGTATATATAATATATATGCACACATATTCACACACCCTCATCTTTATATATACAACTCTTTACATAAAACTCCTATATATTCATACACAGAGACATGTGTGTGTATATATATATAATATATGCACATATTATATATTATACATATATATAATTTTTTTATTTCCCAATGCATTTCAAGACCTTTCACTAATTAGCCATAAATTAGTATTTATGTAGTGCTGTATACACTGTGTTTTCACCCTGGAAAATATGTCTTGATAGAGAGATTGGCACAGAGCACCATTATAATTTTGGGAAGAGAGTGACAGAGATTAAAAAACACTTGTGAAGGTGGCTAACATGAGTATGAACATTAGAAGATTAACAGAATTTTGACTGGTTGATAAGTTGTGAACAACGCAAGGAGAGGTACTGAGTTTGGAAAGCACAGAGTATATCCAGAAAATTAAAAAATTATGTTGTGGCATAAATAAGTCTTGGGAGATAATGAAAGAAACGTGGGTAAGCTGAGGACTCTGGTATGAAGGCCCATTTCTGTCAAATGCAGAAGACTCTCATTCTGAAAAAAACAGGTACCATCAAAAATACTTAATTCTTTTATGATTTTTAAATCCACTTAAGATATTTTTAAATTTTTCCTTTAGGAATGTTATTTAAAGGTCCTTTCCATATCATATAATGAGATGTATTATGATCTGACATGTTAATTTTATTTGAAAATAGTATTATGGAATAGTTGTGTATTCACCTCAGTGTTTTACTTACAAGCAACTTGAAGAGGGAAAATTACCTGTATTTTCAGAACAACTTTTACTCTGTTTTTTTCATGGAAGATAATCAGTATCTGATTAAACATAATCTGTGATTTGGTAGTCACAAGACCTTTTAGCATTCAGTGAAATTCACTTCATTTGAGAATAAGAACTCACATATTTTACGTTTATTATTTCCCCAGTGCAATTCACCATTTTGCAGACCTCTGGAAACTCACTATAGAGATAAGTTCTCTCTGCCTAGTTCATGAAAGAAAACAAAGTTTATAGAAGACATGGCAATTTCTTTATTTTTAATAATTGGCCTTCCATGCATTTAAGATATTTAATATATGCCTGTAAGCTTTCTAGACTAGATCATTCCTTAACTTTATTAAACGTAAGAGTTTACATTCAGTTTAGAAAATAGCTTATGCATTCTTCTAGCCTATGTTCCGTCATCCTATGTGTTCTTCTATCCTATGTAACATCGTCCTATGTAGTCTTGTAGCCTACATACCACAATCCTTTATGTAAGTTATTTCATTCCCCTTGTGTGAAACTGGTCTGTTAATAGACTTGAGTATGATGAAAAGTTGGTGCTTTGGCACTACACTGGGAAGGTTGTTTATAGTAAATGTAGATTTTGCTGTGATTTCAAACCTTTTGCTCTCTTAACTGTACAGAGCGTGATGTAAGAGTAAGGAAACTGCTGACAGGGTCAACAAATGACAAGACCAACTTTGCTTGCTTTTATGCTTTTAGATTAATTGTGTGTCTAACCCTCCCCAAATAGTTCTCTACTGGAAGATGTTAGAGCTCTCCTGATATGAACCATTACTTTATAATTTTCTCCATTACCTGTACTGATATTATCAACCGATTGATGCAAAAAATCAAGTCAGCAAAAACTTACTGAGTAACATTTATGTGCAAAATATTTTTCCAGGCCAGTGGGGCAAGATAGGCTTCTGGAGACATAGAAAGAGAGGCTCAGCTTTGGAGTAACGGGCAGTTCTTGGCAATCAGCTGCTAAGATCAAGGAGCATCTTAAACTAAGAGAGTGTTAACGATTTGCTCTTGCTTTGAGCCACAATTTAGAGGACTGACAGAGTTTAAATTATTTCATAGGAGAAACAGTGTCGCTGACCCTACAGATCCCAGTGTGTATTATACCCCCAAAGAACACTCAACAGCAGGAACCATGTGCTTGAAGAAACATAAAGGGAATAAATGCTGTCCTTGCCTTCCAGATACCTCTTTGTTGATGTAACTGAGTTGCAGTTTGGTCTAGAATGGTCCTTCATTGCAGCTGGTTGAAAATCTTTACAGATGTCAAAGTGAAGTCTCTGGTTGATAGGGAGTGGTGTGCAGTAAAGGGAAGACAGAGATTTGCTATCCGATGAGCCTGGCTAAGAGTTCAGGTCTCCTACCCTTTGTTTGTATTCCTCCCTCATCACACTGCTTCTCAGGCTTGAATTTATAAAAAAGACAGTTTCAGAGAGGGCCTGGAAGCCTCACAAAGGCAGGTGGCACACACATAACAGACACCCGTGTGCACGCATACGCGCACACACACACACACACACACACACACACAGACTATGTCTTGGGTCATTAAATAGCATAGTTTGAGACTTGAACAAGACACTACTCAAAAGAAAACACAATCACAGTGTATGCTGTCAGATATTAGAAAATGCTACTGTTCACAGAAGGAAGGGATCAGAACGGGCTGAGGAACTCAGTAGCCAGTCGGTTTCTTCTCAGAGATAGATTTCAACACATCTTCTGGCTGAGAGACTGAAATCGTTGTGGGAAATTCTGTCTGTTTCTGTGATGTTTAGTTTGGATTTAGTAAAAAGGACTTTCTCTGAAGTACTTGTTTCTGTTCTGGTTAGAACCCAGAGGGTGACAGAGTAGGACAGGAGCAGGAAAAGTGGTGGGCTGTCCTCAGGGTTTCCACACTATGTTAACATACTGTCCTTACCAGCTTTCTAGGATCACTTGTGGTCAGCTGCTAACAAGGGGAATTTCTCACTGAAGAGTAAGGGACATGACTCTGGACCTCAGATTTCCTGCAGCATTCACAGAAATCCTTGAAATGCCTCTAGAAAAGGAGACTCTCAATTTCATTGTAAAATCACTTCTACTGTATATACATGCTTATTTCAAGCTTATCAGGTTTTCCTCTGCCTCCAAATTTTGGTTTCCTAAAATTTGAAATTCTAATGTTCTAATTCATCACATTATGGGGCAGTAAAAAAATGGTAATGTACTTATAATTATACTGTATATAAATGACTATCCAAAGATATACCCCATTTGCCAAATGACTATCTCAGCATCTACTCCATTTACTCTTATCATTCTCTAGATAAGAATTTATTCTCTGATGTGAAATTAAATTTTAAAAACATTAACTATTTTATTAAATTATTTTCAATGAAAATACATTACCCCAGAGCCGTGATGTTTTCAGGGAATATATAAGAATAATACTCCTAATCTTATGTGTTTTCTCTCTGATAAATAATTACCACCTTAAATAGAATAAATAATTTATGTAGCATTATTTGTGTATGTACCTCAAGGAAAGCATTGCGAGCTATAGCGGGACTGCCTCGTGGATGTTGACTCTTCCCTTCACATATCGGCCTTGCTCTAGGTTACATTTTGTGCTTCTTCCAGAGAGCGAATAACTGCGTAACACTGACTCTCAGGCCCTTTCTTAAAAATCAATGGTAGAACGTTAAATCTGTGGAAATCATTCTGATTGCTCATAATTGCTTTCCAGGGTTCAGAGTCATGGTCTTGAGGACTGAGCTTGCCACAAGACAACATCAAAAGTGTTGCTACTTCACGTATGGATTTTCCAGAATTTTTAAATGAAAGTTTTAAAGTTATTCTAAGCATATCACATTTAGGTTTTCAATAAGCTTGACATAAAATCAGGATAAGATAAAGATATATGCTTGTGTTTTCTTGAAATAAATAGTATAAAAGTGGAGCTCCCAAATTTTCATAGGTCAAATATTACTTAGTAATAATTAATACAAATTAACATATATTAACAACAGCATAGTGGTTAATAGCATGGATTCTGCAATCAAATCGATAGGGCATCGTGATTATTTGCCTACAGAACTTACAAAATATACAGGGCGCCTGGGTGGTTCAGTCCATCAAGCCTCTGACTCTTGTTTTTGGCTCAGGTCATGATATCACGGTTAATAAGTTTAAGCCCTGAATTGGGCTTCACTCTGGCAGTGCAGTGCCTACTTGGGATTCTTTCTCTCCCTCTCTCCGTGCCCCTCCCCTGCTCATACTCTTTCTCTCTCTCTCAAAAATACATCAATAAACTCAGAAAAAAGGATTTATTAATTTCTGCAAGTCTCCAGTTTCCTCAAGCAAAACCAGGATAGTCATTTCATCATAGGATTGAGAGAAAAGTAAATCCACATATACATATAACTTTACATGTAAATTTTATATAAATACATTTACATATAAACTTTATATAGAGTGAATGTAAAGCTTATAGAGTGGACCCTTCAACAACACGGTAGGGTTAGTGGAGCCAACCCTGCACAGTCAAAAAGCTATGTATAACTTTTTTTTAATGTTTTTTATTTATTTTTGAGAGACAACATGAGCAGGGGAGGGTCAGAGAGAGAGGGAGATACAGAATCCGAAGCAGGCTCCAGGCTCCGAACTAGCTGTCAGCACAGAGCCCTATGCGGGGCTCAAACCCACAAACTGTGAGATCATGACCTGAGCCAAAGCTGGAGGCTTAACCAACTGAGCCATGCAGGCACCCCTATATAACTTTTGATTCTCCCCAAATTTACTAATAGCCTACACATGACCGGAAAGCTTACTGATAGCATAGTCGACTGACATATATTTTGTATGTTAGATGTATTATACACTGTTTCTTCCTATAAACTAGAGAAAATATTATTAAGAAAATCATAAGAGAAAATATATTTTGACACACAGACTAATAGAATAGAATAGAGAACCCACAATTGGACCCACAAATGTATGGCCAATTAGTCTGACAAAGCAGGAAAGAGTATCCAATAGAAAAAAGACAGCCTCTTTAACAGGTGGTGCTGGGAGAAATGGAGAGCAACATGCAGAAGAATGAAATGAGATCACTTTCTTATACCATATACAAAAATAAACTCAAAATGGATGAAGGCTCTGAATGTGAAACAGGAAATCATCAAAACCCTAGAGGAGAAAGCAGGAAACAGCCTCTTTGACTTCAACTGCAGCAATTTTTTACTTGACACATCTCCAAAGGTAAGGAATCAAGAGGAAAAATGAACCTCATCAAAATAAAAAGCTTCTGCATGTCAAAGGAAACAATTAAACTAACAGGCAATCAATGGAATGGAAAAATATAGCTGCAAATGACATATTAAATAAAGAGCTAGTATCCAAAATTTATAAGGAACTCACCAAACTCCACACCCAAAAAACAAACAATCCAGTGAAGAAATAGGCAGAAGACATGAACAGACACTTCTATAAGGAGGACAGCCATGTGGCCAATAGACACATGAAATGATGCTCAGCATCACTTATCATCAGGGAAATACAAATCAAAACCACACTGAGATATTACCTCATGCCAGTCAGAGTGGCTAAAATGAACAAATCAGGAGACTATAGATGCTGGCAAGGATGTGAAGAAATGGGCATCCTTCTACACTGTAGGTGGGAATGTAAACCAGTGCAGTCCCTCTGGAAAACAGTGTGAAGTTTCCTTAAAAACTTAACAGTAGAACTCCCCTATGACCAAGCAATAGCACTGCTAGGGATTTACCCAAGGGATACAGAAGGGCTGGTACATAGGGGCACATGTACCCCAATGTTCACAGCAGCATTTTCAACAATAGACAAATCATGGAAAGAGCCTAAATGTCCATCACCTGATGAATGGATCAAGAAGATGTGGTTTATATATACAGTGGAATACTACAATGGCAATGAGAAAGAATGAAATCTGGCCTTTTGTAGCAACACAGATGGAACTCGAGAATGTTATTCTAAGTGAAATAAGTCAGGCAGAGTAGGACAGATACCATATGTTTTCACTCATATGTGGAACAGGAGAACCTTAACAGAGGACCATGGGGGAGGGGAAGGGGGAGAAAGTTAAGAAGAGGGAGGGAGCAAACCATAAGAGACTCTTAAGTACTGAGAACAAACTGAGGGTTGATGGGGGTAGGAAAAGGGGAAAATGGGTGATGGGAATGGAGGAGGGCCCTTGTTGGGATTAGCACTGGGTATCATATGGAAACCAACTAGAAAATAAACTATATTTTAAAAATGTTTAAAAGCTTAAAAAATACATTTATATTATAGTACTATAAAAATTTGTATGTAAGTAGACCCAGGAAGTTAAAACACACATTTTCAAGGGTAAACTACATATTATTATATTATATTATTATTTTTATTTTTATTTATACATATATGAAGTTCTTAGAAATCTTCCTGACACATATTCAACACTCTAACTGTTGCTAATATATATATGTGTGTGTGTGTGTGTGTGTGTGTGTGTGTGTGTGTGTGAATGTGTGTGTGTGTATATATATATATATATTTGCACTGTGTAATTTCATTTAAAAATTTAAGGAAAATAGAAGATGTAGTCTAGAAACTCTGGTAGTCTGAACAGGCTGTAATAATTACCACATATATTAATATATATGTATGTATACATATAAATGTACACTATTCTGTGTACCTTCATATAGATTTATACATAAATCTCATAGACTTTTCCTATTACGATCATCAAATTCCTACAGCCTTTGCCATTGCCATTCCAACACCACTTGTTGAGTGTTGTGTTGGGTATTTGGTGAGTAGTGACTCACTCCAGGTGCCCAAATCTGCATTTCTTTGCTATTACTGCTGTAGCACGTCACCAATGTTTCGTATTTTGATATAACATAAATCTACCATCTCTCAGTCTAAGGGTCAGAAGTCCATAACGGGCTGCTTTTCCTTCTGGGGACTCAAGAGGAATAATTTTATTCCAGACACTGGCCTCATCCCTTGATTCACAGCCCTTCGTCAATTCTGACTTCTATCCCATCCTCCTGTGGTCTCTGGCTGACTTTCTTGTCTCCCTTATTTTCCCTGATAAGGACTCTGAGATTCTGTTGGGCAGATCTGCATTATCTCCTTATCTCCTCATCCTAAGGTCCTTAATTTAAGGATGTTAGCAAAGTCCCTTTCCTATATTCAGTAATATATTCACATTCTGGTGGGGAAAGATATGGGCATTTTGGGGGCGTAACATTTCTTTCTACCACAATGATGCATAATGAAGCAAGAAGTTTGTAGTGCAGGGGTATCTGGATAGATCAGTGGGTTTACTGTCCAACTTCAGCTCAAGTCATGATCTCACGGTTTGTGAGCTCAAGCCCCACATTGAACTCTCTACTGTTGGCACAGAGCCCACTTTGGATCCTCTGTCCCCCTCTATCTCTCTACCCGTCCACTGCTCACACTCTCTCTCTCAAAAATAACATTTAAAAAAAGAGTAAAAAAAATCAAGTGCAGATTACATGGTGATTCTGAATTTAAAAGAAGGCAAAATTTCTTTATGATAGTCTAAAAATCAGCCTTTAAAAATATTTTTCTCATTCAGAAAACAGAGAAATGCTAAGAGAAAGAGGCCTCAACAAATGATAAAAACACGGGACTCTACATATTGGTCTAGACATTTTCTGTCGTACAGATGCCACTCTAATGCTATCTCCCAACTTCCCATCATGCTGAGGGTGACGTGAATCAAAGCCTCCAGAGCTGCTTGCTCCAAAGCAGTCCCTGCTCCATGAAGTCCAGCCAACTGCCTGATTGCATCAGCATTCTTACCCGCAATTCTGTGTTACAGTTTGGAAATGACCAATAATCAGATAGCCAGCTGACATTGTGAGTAGAAGCTTTCCTGGCCTGCAAAGGCCACAAAAAATTCTCCAACCACAATTCATGGGCTCACAGGACCCCGTCCCTCCTCACTGGAGCAAGAGCTGTCTCCCTCGATGCTGGAAGGCAGACCAGCAGTGGTCGCAGAGCACTGGAAAGAAGAAAGCTACAAATCCCCACAGCCTCTCAGTTGTCATATTTAATAATATGTTGAGCCCACTGTAACAATTTATAAGTAATCAATATTTAATTTGGGTGTCATTAAATTTTGCTCTCAGGGAACTTGTATTATGGATAAATTAAGTCACAGGCTCAGTGAGCACTAATGTGAAAACTAAGATCTTTTTTTGACCATGATCAATGAGGACATAAAATATTTATAAGAGATTAATAAGGATGATAGGATTTAACCTAAGACTACAGTGTTTTATAGAAAATATCCTGCTGTAAAAGGAAAAGGAAGATAATACAAAGGTCAGGAAGAAATGATGATAATGTTGTAGCCATGATTGGCCTTCAATTTTGCAATCTATATCAGGACACTGTACCAAAGAGTAAAACCTCATTTGGCCAAATTACTCGTTTTCAATAGGTTGCAAGAAAATCCAGAGGAATTATATCCCCAGGGGCAAAATTCAAGGATAATCTGAGAGTAAAACTTTGGTTCTCCCAATAACAAAGGAGATAAATGAATTCAGTATTACTACAACAAAAAAGAAATGCACTTTCCTTCACAAACACAAGTTTCATGGGGGACCTAGGTGGTTCAGTCAGTTAACCATCTGATTCTTGATATCAGCTCAGGTCGTGATTTCAAGCTTGGGTCATGAGATCCAGCTCTGCATCAAGCTCCTGGCTGAGCATGAAGCCTACTTGGGATTCTCTCTCTCTCACTCCCTCTCTCTCTGCCTCTCCCTCACTACCACTCTCCTTATCTCTCTCTCAAAAGAAAGACAGACAGACAGACAGAAAGAAAGAAAGAAAGAAAGAAAGAAAGAAAGAAAGAAAGAGTAAAGAAAAACAAGTTTCATGGAAATCGTTAGGAAAGTAATTTTTTGTTAGCAACCCAACTGAAGTTTTTCAGCCATTATTCAACATTCCGCCTTTCAAAAGACATGTTCCAAAAGGGATGTCTAAGCATTTATTTGCATTTTACCTCCTATATTGTACCTCAGTTGAAACCCAATGTAGGAGAATCAGCTTGGGTATGAGTGTCAAAGAACATTCAGTGTGAATTTCACTCTGCCATTTACTGAGATCTTGAACAGACTATTGATCCTTGTGGAGCTCATTATCTTAATATATAGAATGGATTTAATACATTAACATGTCAGAGTACATGTTAAGTGATGTATTATGTACTTAATATAGCTCTCCACATGCAGAAGTAAGAAGCTGATAATTAGCTATTATCATGAATTAATTAATATTAATAAGTTGTCAAACTGTCATTTCCAATGTCGTGAATATTGGCAACAGTACTGGATGACTTAATTTATGTAGGGCTGTTACAAAATTATGTCCAGACTTTTTGTATTTTGGATGGTGGAGAGTGAAACAGTTCAGTTTTGGTGCTTAGGAGGAGAAAGTCACTTAAAATTGAAACAAGTAAAGGAGATGTATAAGACAACTAAATATAAGACAAATAGAAATGAACTTCTAGAAGTTTATTTACTTAGTCTTTATTCTTCCCCTTGATCAAGGTAACTCATAGCCACTCCCACCTTCCTTATGTCCCCACACCGTCCTTTCAGAGACAAACATCTGTTATTTTTCTGATTAGCAAGAATGGTTTCTTCACAAATACTTTGCCTCAAAACTACAATTGCCAAATATAAAATGAATGTGTCTAGTTATATTTAAATGTGTGATAAATAACAATTATTTTAAGATAAGTGTGCCCCATGAAGTATTTGGGATATACCTATAGTTAAAAGTTACCCATCTTTTCTCTGAAATTCAGATTTTATAAATCATCCTATATTTTTATCTGCTAAATCCGGCAACCTGATTCAGAGCAAGAGTAATAATATTAAAACATTTATAAGCTTAAAATCAAAGCAAATCTTTTATGTCAATGTGAGGTAGGGAAAAAATTCATATACCTTAGAGGCCCCTCTTTGATAGTCCTGTGACATGAAATTTCATGAAGGTGCATAGTGGCTGTGACGAATCTGGCTGAACTGGGATTGATAGAGGGAATCACACACACACAAAATACTTTAAAAACTATCTTCTGTGCCATTTCCAATAGTAATGAGCATCCTGGCCTCAAAAGAGAAGTGATTGTTCAGATGACAGAGATGTAATTATTTCTTTCACTTATTGGCTTACAAGAAATTTAGCTAGCTACAATGTAATACCCAATGATCCATGACCTCTTCCCATTTCCCACAAAAATAGGTACCTGGAATAATTAATAAGTGGTAACTATTAATTTTCTAGAAAAAAGTCCCATTTATGTGATAGATATAAATCATTCCCAATGACCCACCATCCCCAACACTGTCTAGTTAAATTTTTATACATTAAAATCCACTTTTCAAAGGAAATCCCACTAATTCTACAGGCTCTGCCTCCATTCAGCTCTGAAATGAAGAGCAATTCCATCTTCTTTCACTTTCTCTTTTTTTTTCAAATACATACAGTGATCCTCAAGGCAACATGTGCCAGGTAACTTCTGGGATTCTGAGATGCAAACTGGAAGTGCCTTTCGTCAGGTACAGACACCTGTGGACACGTGGAAAAGGCACTGTCACCCTACTCATAAGTGTAGCTGTGGGACTGAGTGCTTTCTGCCCCCAGCAGAGGCCTCTCTAAGTGGCTGTCAATTTGCATTTCTCTCTAGTCCCCTCACCAAACACTGAACATCAAGTTCAGGGAGGTTGACTCATAATCACAGACATATCAAGTTCGACTGCCAGCAGCTAATCTACCTGCCTGGAGAGCGGGGGAGTGACCAGCACGGGATGGGAGAGGGGGACAGACACCCATGCACAGCCTTCTCCTCGGCACTGTCATCTCACCCATCTCTGCTATGTCAAGGGTTCAAGTCAGGGAATGTTGTGTTTCTAGTTCTTCCTGAGAGTTCTTTCATCCATTGTGTTTCTTACTTAGGCTATATCACCTGGTATTATAAAAAAAGTATTCAAGGTGTATGAAGACAATGACTATCAATCTGTCAAATCACTTAGGGCCATGCTAGGCTCACAGTTTCCCAGAAAAGCATCATCATGGCTGTGAACATGACAGGAATTCAAGAATATATACAATAGCCCTTTTAAAAAACAAAACAACAACTATACACACACACACCATATATATATATATGTGTGTGTGTGTGTGTGTGTGTGTGTGTGTGTGTGTGTATCATATTAAAATAAATAAATCCATCCTGGGACTATTTCACAGCCTGTTACCGCCCCCACCCTACACTAAATCTCCATCCTCTTCTACCTTGGCACTATAATAGGCTCCTAACTATTCTACCTGTTCCTATTGTTGTTCTTGTCTATTTATTCTCTACATACAGACTGGAGTGATTTTATGAAATATGACTCAGGTCATTTCGCTCTTTTGCTCAAAATACTCACAGGGTGGGGCACCAGCGTGGCACAGTTGGTTAAACATCCAACTCTTGGTTTTGGTTCAGGTCATGATCTCACGGTTTGTGAGTTTGAGCCCCACATCAGGCTCTGTGCTGATGGTGTGGAGCCTGCTTGGGATTCTCCCTCTTCCTCTCTCACTGCCTCTCCCTCACTTGTGTGCCCTCTCCCTCTCTCTGTCTCAAAATAAATAGACTTAAAAAAATACCCACATGGCTTCTGTCACACTAAAAATAGAATCCAAACATCTCACCATGGACTCCTCCTTTCAGTATAGATCCTTGCAGGATCTTGGTTCTGACTTCCATTTGGATATATTCTATACGTCCCTCTCCTATTCTCTCTCTTTAAGCAAGCTGTCCTTCTAACCATCCCACAAAAATCCTAAGAACTCCATTCCTCAGGCCTTTGTTCTTACCAACTCATCCTTCTAGAACATGACCCTTCCACTCATTATTGTGGTTTTCTGCTTTACCTTATTCAAGTGTTTGTTCAACTGTTTCACTGTCACTGTTGCCTTCCCTGACTGCCAAGGTAATGTGACTTCAATCCTTACTCTGCTTCTTCCCTTTACATTGCTGCCTGAAAATATATTCTATGTATTTTTTCCTCATTTGCTTATATTTCTCCATAGAATATAAGCCTACTAAGACCAAGAACTTAGTTTTGTTTACTTCTGTAACCCCAGCAGAAGAATGTCTGGCACATTTTAGGCTCTAAAGGAATAAATTAATCTATTATCTGCATCTTTGATACGATTAAGGAAATTACAAGAAGTAGAAACTTAGCGATATGATTCATTGGCCCAAATTATAAAGACTGGCCCTTATTTATTAAACTAGCATTTATGCCTTTTTTTTGCATAACTGCGCTTTTCTATTTTTTGTCCCTTCATAGCAAAGCAGAGTCAATAGCAATTTTCACCATCTTTGAAGAAGGAAACTAAAGACATAAGAAACTGACACTGGGAGAGCACAGAAACTGTTCAAATGCAGACGGCATCAATTATGCTGACTTTGTTTTTCTTATCACTTGGCTAAGCATTATTTTCATAGTCATGTGTATGCTTTACATATGTACATGTGTACACCTTTCCCCCTCTCTCTGTCTCACTAATCCATCTATCTAGCTATCTAAGTATCTATCACCATGTGTATATCTACATTCTGAAGATTCACTGCTCATAATTTATAGTAATGTTATTTGAATAAGAAAATTTTGTTTACTTTTATTCTTTCTCAAAAAATATTTCAAACACACCCACTCATCTCTATTTATATCAGACATTTTCTAAGGGCTTATTCTTTGGCAAAATAATGAAATTTAAGTGTTAAATGGAGAGGAATCTGAGTTGGAATGTCTGTATCTTTTATCTTGATATCCAATTTTTCTTGAATTGTCAGTCACCAACTGAAGCAAATTGCCTGAAATTAATATATCATCTGAAACCAAGGCAAAACTATTTATTTCCTTCATTTTTATGACACTTATTTTATCATATTTAACATAATGGAAATGGTTCGACATGCCTTTTACCTGAAATAGCCTAGCATTTAGAGTCCTACAAATCTGGATTAAAATCTCTGGTTGACTGGTTACTAGCTCTGTGAGTCTAGGCAGAGAAACTGTCTTTTTTTTTTTTTTGGTGGACAATTCAGCCTACCATTAGTGGAGTTAATGAGGGTCAGGCATTTTAATAGAGAATTCATATACAAAAATGACCTTTTCCTTTTTAGTTTATTTTAAATAATATTAAGTATCCTTTCAGGTCAATTTTCACAATTTGTTGAGGAATATCATTAAATAAGACAATGTCAGTGGACTACCATTAAGCTTTTAAAATTCACTCTTTCCATGTATGTCAAGCAATTTTTTGCTGCAGCTTTTTATGGACATTGTCTGCATGGCTCAATTCTCTGGCTAAAGGAAGATGCTCTGGGTGGAGGCTGTGGGAAGTTCATGCTTCTGGGAGCAGCTCTCAACCAGTGGCATATGGAACCCAAATGATTAATGGAGTTCTGGTCCTATTTCAGCCCCTGTTGAATTTAATAGGTCTGCAGCACTGCCTTATGGTAATTCCCTGGCCCCCAAGTGCATAATTTGGATGGATACACTTAGCAGCTGCATAACCCTAATAATGGTTCCATAATATGTGGAGAAATAGGAATGGTGGAAGGCAAACAGAGTGGGCATCCTAATACTGCCTCACATGCCTGCAATTTAGAAGCAACACCACATGGTACGTGGAATATAACCCCCATATAATCACAAGGGTGCTGGTTCTCTTTATATTAGTTTAACTGAGCTCATGCATCTGGGTAAGCTGGCTGGTTAGCTGGACCTGGCTAGTCTAAGGTGACCTAATTCACCCACCTGCCAGCTGGCCAACACACACTTTTCCTCCCACATAACCATTCCCTCTTTCTCAGTCTTCTTTGTTGTCTCTTCTCAATCCCTCCTTTCTCCTCCTTTTTAATCTCCTCCTTTCTTTTGTTGCTTCTTCTTTTCCTCTTAACTTGGAAAGGTGGCAATATTTAAATGGGGCAAGGGCTCCTCTATTCTTTCCTTTTTTTACTACCATGACAAATAAAGACAGTCTTGTGTCTCTAAACAAAATCCATATTTTGATGTCTCTAAATAGAGATCCCTAACCCTAACCATTCTGTTGGATTCCACACTTCATAACCAGTTGGCTATGTAACATTTTTACTCAGCTATTTTATAATCCTCTCATGTTTAACAAGGCTCATATTAAGGCCAAAATGAAATTGTTGATAATTCCCTCACTATTCTGGGTGTCTTCATCTCTCTGTCTTACAAAACAGTGCTGCACTTCAAAGTTGTGAGTGCTAACCATATAAGAGTGAAACTTGATCACTCTTGACCTGATGTTCTTTATGCCTCACTTTTGAAGATTAATGCTTTTGTGGGGTTGGAGAAGGGATTGTAGGGGAATCTTATGGATGATGACAAAGGGAGTAGATTTGCTTTTTGAAGTAATGGAAATGTTCTAAAATCTCTTTTGGTGATGGTTGCATAACTTTGTGACCACACTAAAAACTGTTGAATTGTAAGAAAATTGTACTGTATGTGAATCATATCCCAATAAAGCTATTCTGAAATAAAAATGAAAAACAAACACAAAAAGATATTACTCCATTGTCTTGTGGATTACATCAGTTCTAACAACAACAACAAGTCAGTTGTAGTTTTATCTGTCCCTATGGGAAAGGTGGAAGGTGTCTTTTTTTTCATGTTTAATTATTTTTGAGAAAGATACACAGGGAAAAACAGAATCTGAAGCAGGCTCCAGGCTCTAAGCTGTCAGCACAGAGCCTGACGTGGGGCTCAAACTCACAAACCATGAGATCATGACCTGAGCCGAAGTCAGAAGCTCAACTGACTGAGCCACTGAAAAAAGAAATAAAAGGTGCCTTTTTTTCCCCCACTCTGGTTGCCATCTAAATTTTCTCTATTGTTTGATTTATACCCTTTTGAATATAACATGCCTAGCTTTGCTATTGTTTATGTTATTTCTCCAGTTTAATACCCTTTGTGAGTTTTTTGGATCCGTGGTTTGGTGCTTGTTGGTAATTTTGAAAACTTATCAGCCAGGACTTCTGGTGAATAAAGCAGAGTAGGGAGACTTTAAACTCTCCTGGTCCCATGTATACAATGAGATAACACTCACACCAGTGTAAATAATTCAGGAAGTCACCTGGACAAACTCAGTAACTGAACGTACAGAACAGGCCATATTGAAGAGGGAAGGAAGCATGGAGAAGCACTGGGAGCTAAAGGGACCAGTGGGAGTGGGGCATGGGGAGGAAGCCATGGGCAAGGAGATGGAAAAGAAACAGATTGTCATGCCAGGAAGCCTACACTAGGAAGACAAATCAATATAACATCTGGCTTTGAAAACCAGAGAGACCAAATTTCATGAGTTCTTACAACCGGTGTGATATAGAAACCTGGAAACATACAAATCAGTGGGCACTGCTCAGGGAGAGCCAGGAGGATGAGGAAACTGAGTCCCCACTCTTAAAGAGACAGCACAACAAATACACCATGGAGACACAGTATAGAAGCAGCAATTTGAAACACACATGGGACATATGGATGGGAGAGTAGTTTACTTATTTCAGAGCATGTCCTGGAGGATGATATGCTGCCTTATCACTGGGAGATCACTGGGAGACTCCTCCCAGAACAAAGAAGCTGGCAAGCATCAAACCCCCCATCGACTCCCCCTCCCCAGCATTAACACACAGGCACTGTGAGAACCATTATAGGACTGCCTGACTTGCCAACACTCCACCCCATTCCCCACCTCCCTCAGCTTTGGCAGCTCTATCCCCTCCAGACAGGCGCATCTTAGTGCCAGCGCTACAGGCAAGCAAAGCTTGGTAATAATAGCACGGAACCATAGCGCTAAACCCTGGAGCACACTGCAGATCTGCCGCCTCCCATATGCTCTTGGCCAGAGCCCATCTAGGGCAGCACCGCAAGCCTGGGAGTGTGCAAGCAGCACCAGCAGGTGCCAGCACCACCCAGAGTGATTCCTGCACTAGGGAGGGGAAGAGAGAACCACACACGCCAGTGAGACTGTGACCCCCCAGAGCTCTGGGGACAGACATCTGGTCTGACCACACACCCTGGTCACCAACAAAAGCTTCTGAAGGAACAACAAAGGGAGAATGCCCCGCAATTTGGTGCTACTGTATCTCTGGCAAACACTTGGTCTGACTCAATGCAAGCCCAAGGAAGCCCCAGAGGAGTCCACTAATAGCACAGGGATCAAATACTACCCACAACAAGCAAAGAGAGCCTTGCAGATGACTGGACTGCAGGCAAAAGTGGCTCAGACACAAAAGGGCACACACAACGCACACAGGAGATACCCCTGAAGGCACTGCTGGGTACCACAGGGTCTCTTCTTCATAAGGCATTGCTTGCAAGAGTGGGAAACATAGCTGTTTCCTAACACAGAAACTGACACAGAGATGTAGACAAAACAAGGAGACTGAGGAATATGTCCCAAATGAAAGAACAGGACAAAATAAGAGACCTAAATGAAATAGATATAAGTAATATGCATGATGGAGATTTAAAGTAATGGTCATAAAGATACTCATTGGACTTGAGAAAAGAGTGGAGGACCTCAGTGAGCCCCTTAACTATATATATATATATATATATATACACATTATATATAAATAGTAATATATATAATAGTAGATTAAAACTAGACAGATAAATAGTAAACTAAACAAAGCAGAAGAACAAATCAGGATGACAGAGTAATGGAATGTAATTAAACTGAGCAGATGAGAGAAAAAAATTATACAAAACAAGAATAGATTCCAGGAACTGAACAACTCCATGAGGTATAACAGGATTTGCATTACAGGAGTCTCAGGAGAAAAAGAGAGAAAGGGGGACAAAAAATTTATTTGAAGAAATAAGAGCTGAAAACTTTCTAAATCAAGGGAAAGAAATAGAAGTCTACATCTAGGAGGCACACAGATCCCCTAACAAAATCAATTCAAAGAAGTCCACACCAAGACACATAGTCATTAAAGTGGCAAAAAGTTGTGATAAATAGAGAAAGAGAAAGCAGTTACATACAAGGGTAATCCCATAACTCTATCAGCTGAGTTTTCAGCAGAAACTTTGCATGCCAGAAGGGAGTGGCATACTATACTCAAAGTGCTGAAAGGGAAAATGTGCAGAAAGAATACTATATCTAGCAAACCTATCAATGAGAATGGAAGAAGAGAGAGTTTTCCAGACAAACAAAAGTTAAAGGAATTCAAGACCACTAAACCTGGCCCTATAAGAAATGAGACAGTGGACTCTCTGAGTGAAAAGGAAAGATAATAAGCAAGAGTAGCCAAAGTAGGAAGCACACAGCAGTAAAAATAAATATATCTGTAAAAATCAGTTGAGGCACTCACAGAATACAAGGATGTAAAACATGACACCCTAGGCCTAAAATATATGGTAAAAGGAATTAAGAGTGGGTGCAGGGGCACCTGGATAGGTCAGTCAGTTGAGCATCTGACTCCTGATTTCAGCTCAAGTCATGATCCTAGGGTTATGGGATAGAGTCCTGAATCAGGCTCCACACAGATTACGGAGTCTGCTTAAGATTCTCCCCCTCTCCCTCTCTTCTGCCCCTCCCCCGTCTCTAAAATTAAAAAAAATACTTAAAAAAAAAGAATGGGTTTAACTTAAATGACTTAATATAGATTGCTACATGCAAAAGATGTTATATACAAAGCTAATGGTAACCACAAATCAAAACCAGTAATAGACATGCAAAAAATAAAAAGAAACCTCCAAGTAAATCTCTAAAGAAAGCCAACTATTCATGAAGGAAGAGAGCATGCAAAGAAAGGAATGAGGAAAATCTATAAAAACAACCACAAAACAAGAAATAAAATGGCAATAAATACATACCTATCAACAATTAATTTGAATGTAAATGGACTAAATGTTCCAATTAAAGACATAGAGTAATGAATAGATAAAAAAAAAAAAAGATAATCACCAAATGCTGCCTACAAAAGACTCATTTCAGACCTAAAGACACCTGCACATAGAAAGTAAAATGATGGAGAAACATTTATCATGAAAATGTATGCCAAAAGAAAAAGTAGCATTACTTGTATTGGAAAAATTAAAGCAAAGAATGTAACAAGAGACAAAGGGAAAAAAGAGACCAAAAATGACATTATTTAAACATAAAGGGAACAATTTAAAAAAGATATAATGATTGTAAATAATTATGCAAACAACATGGAAGCACCCACGTGCTCAAGGCAGTTAATAACAGACATAAAAGAAGTAATTGAGAGTAATACAATTAATAGTAGGGGATTTACCACCCACTTACATCAATGGAAAGATCATCCAAATAGAAAATAAATTAAGAAACACTGACTTTGAAAGACACATTGGACCAGTGCCGGAGCCGCTCAAACTGCCCGCAGTTTGAAGAACTGACGACACCGGGATTCGTTGCAGAGACTTTTATTGGTTCTTTTCTTCCTTCTTCCTTCCCCCTCCCCGCTGCTTGCTCCCCCATATGTACCTGCCGCCCAGGCTGCGCGGCAGCTCATGATAGGCTGGCAGAGGCAGGGCTGACCCATTCCATGGCCTCGCATTGGTCGCTCACTCATCGCGGTATCTGGCCGTGGGGTGGGAGCACTAGAGGCCGGCAGGCCGTACCTCGCCATGTGCTCGGGCCGGGTCTTGCATCCGCCTCCTACAGACCAGATGGATCTATTTATTTTTGAGAGACAGAGAGAGACAGCACGAGCAGGTGAGGGTCAGAGAGAGAGGGAAGTACAGAATCTGAAACAGGCTCCAGGCTCTGAGCTAGCTGTTAGCACAGAGCCCGACACGGGGCTCGAACCTACAAACCGTGAAATCATGACCTGAGGCAAAGTTGGACGCTCAATGACTGAGCCATCCAGGCACCCCCAGATGGATCTAATAGATATACTCAGAATATTCCAGAGGCTCACTCAGTTAAACATCCAAGGCTTGGTTTCAGCTCAGGTCATGATCTCATGGTTTGTGATTTCAAGCCCCATATGCTTGGGATTCTCCCTCTCCCCCTCTCTCTGCACCTCCCCTGCTCGCTCTCTCAAAATAAATAAAGTTAAAATAGTTTTTAAAAAGAATATTCCATCTTAAAACAACAGAAGACACATTCTTTTCAAGTGCACATGGAATAGTCTCTAGAATATATCACACATTAAGCCACAAAACAGGTCTCAATAAATTCAAACAGACTGAAGTCATACCATGCATCTGACCAAGATGCTATACAACTACAAATCAGGCACAACAAAAAAATATGAATAGCGCACAAATGCATAGAGATTAAATAACCTGTTACTAAACAATGAATGGGTCAACAAGGAAATCAAAGAACAAATCACAAAATACATGGAAAGAAATAAAAAAGGAAACACAACGGTCCAACATCTTTGGGATACAGCAAAAGTGATTCTAAGATGGAAGTTTATGCCGATACAGATTTATATCAGGAAGCAAAAAAAACCAAAAAACAAAAAACAAACACTTGAATAAACAACCTAAGCTTACCTCTAAAGAAGCTAGGAAAAGAAGAATAAACAAAACACAAACTAGCACAAATAAGGAAATAATAAAGATAAGAGCAGAAATAAATGACACAGAAAGTAAGACAATCAAGAAAACAGATCAATGAAACCAGGAATTGGTTCCTGATCAAAGATACACTTGATTGATACACTTTGAGCCAGAATCTTCGGAGGGGGTGGGGGAGGAATCTTCACAAAATCTTAAATGAAAGATGAAAAAAAACAACCAACACCACAGAAACACAAAAGATTATATTATGAAAAATTAATGCCAACAAACTGGATAACCTAGAAGAAATGGATAAATTTCTGAAAACATATAATCTAACAAACTGAAGTGAGATGAGATAGAAACTTTGAACAGACTGATTGCCAACAATGAAATTGAATTAGTAATAAAAAAAACCTCTCAATAAACAAAAGTCCAAGGACAGATGGCTTCACTGGGAAATTCTGCCAAAAAATTTTTTTAAAGTTTATACCTATTCCTCTCAAACTATTCCACAATATAGAAGAGGGAAAAAAACTTCCAAATTCATTCTATGAAGCCAGCATTAGCCTGATATCAAAACCAAATAAAGATACCACATAAAAAGAGAAGTATAGACCAATACCTCTGATGAACACAGAAGTAAAAATCTCCATCAAAATTTTAGCAAAGTGAATCCGTTTTAAAAAGATCAATGTACAGAAATCAGTTGCATTCCTATACACCAAAAATGAAGCAGCCGAAAGAGAAATCAAGAAACTGATCCCATTCACAATTGCATGAAAAACTATCAAATACCTAGGAGTAAACCTAACCAAGGATGTAAAAGACCTATATGATGAAAACTATAGAAAACTTATGAAAGAGATTGAAGAAGTCACCAAGAAATGGAAAAACATTCCCTGTTAATGGATCAGAAGAATAAACATTGTGAAAATGTCATTACTACCCAAAGCAATCTACACATTCAATGCAATCCCCATCAAAATTGCACCAGCGTTCTTCTCAAAGCTA
>NC_043701.1:117074289-117126566 GCF_006229205.1 Suricata suricatta | reverse complement strand
CTTATGGGCAAGTAATAAATTGTATCATGTATCTTGAATGTATCATAGATAAGCTGCTATATAACGATTGCCACTTCAGATAGCTGTGAAATTAGGTGATTAACTAGTTGTTACATAACCTTCTAATTTCTGTATAAGTCTAATTACATGAAATAGAAGTTGGGGTTTTGATTTTTTACTTTGCTTTTCTGTTTGGAGTGTAATTGTAACTACTGTAGTGTAAATGATGGAAAATAATTGCATATGTTAAAAAAAATAAATAGAAAAAAAAATTAAAATAAAAGAAAAGGACACGTTCTACCAAAAAAAAAATCATTCACCACAATACAGTGGAATTTGCTCCTGGATGCAAGCATAATTCAATATTTGTAAATCAATCATTGTGATCCATTACATCAAGAAGGGATAACAACCATATGATCATTTCAATAGATTCAGAAAATCATTTGACAAAGTACAGTATCGGTTCATGATAAAAATCCTCAACAAGGAAGGTTTAGTAGGACCATACCTCAACATAATGAAGATCAAAACTGAAAAGCTAACAACCTACTCAATGACAGAAAACTGAAAGCTTTTCCCATAGGGTCAAGACCAAGGCAGCGATGTCCACTCTCACCACTTTTATTCAACATAGTAATGAGAATTCTAGTCATAGCAACTAGACAAGAAAAAGGAATAAAAGGCATCCAAACTGGTAATGAAGAAGTAAAAATCTTTCACTATTTGCAGATAACATGATACAATTAAAGAAAACCCAAAGGAGTCCAACAAGATACAAATAGAACTGATAAGTGAATTCAGTAGGGTTGCAGGATACAAAAGAAATGTACAGAGATCCATTGCACTTCTATACACTAATAATGAAGCATCAGAAAGAGAAATTAAGAAAACAAACCCATTTACAATTACAACAAAAATAATAAAATACCTAGGGATAAATTTAATGAAGCAAGTGAAAGACATGCACAGTGTTGAAAGAAATTGAAGAATACACAAGCAGATGGAAAGATAGTCTATGTGCATGGATTGGAATAACACATATTATTAAAATGTCCACACTACACAAAGCAATCTACAGGTTTAAGAGCATGTGCCTCCAAATACCGACAACATTTTTCACAGAGCTAGGACAAAAAAAATTCTAAAATTTATATGAAACCACATGAGACCCTGAACAGTAAAGGCAATCTTGAAAAACAAAAACCTGGAGGTATCACAATTCCAGATGTCAAGTTATGCTACAAAGCTGTAATAATCAAAACAGTATGTTACTGTCACAAAAAATAGACACAGAGATCAGTGGAACAGAATAGAAAGCCCAGCAATAAACTCACAATTGTGTGGTTAATTAATCTTTGACAAAAGAGACAAGAATATGCAATGGAAAAGATTGTCTCTTCAATAAATAGTATTGGGGAAACAGGAAAGCTACATACAAAGGAATGAAACTGGATCACTTTCTTATACCATACACAAAAATGGGCTCAAAATGGATTAAGGATCTAAATGTAAGACCTGAAACCATAAAGATCCTAGAAGAGAGCACAGGCAGTAACTTCTCTGACATCAGTTGTAGCAATTTTTTCATTTATGATTTTCAGTTTTAAATGTTTTAGGAGAGAGTGAGATAGACATAGCAGGGAAGGGACAGAGAGAAAGGGAGAGAGAGATCCCAAGCAGGATCCAAGCTGCCAGAGCAGAGCCCAACATGGGGCTCGATCCTATGAACCATAGGATCATGACCTGAGCCAAAATCTAGAGTCAGACACTTAACTAACTGACCCTCCAGGCACCCCTGCAGCAATTTTTTAAATTTTAAATGTTTATTCATTTTTGGGAGAAAGAGACACAGAGCATGAGCATGGGAGGGGTAGATAGAGAGGGAGACACAGCATCTGAAGTAGGCTCCAAGCTCTGAGCTGTCAGCACGGAGCCTGATGCAGAACTTGAACTCAGAAACTGTGAGATCATGACCTGAGCTGAAGTCAGAAGCTTAACTGACTAAGCCACCCAGACACCCTGCCTGTAGTAATTTTTTTATAGAAATGTCCTTGAGGTATTGAAAAAACAGCAAAAATAAACCACATCAAAATAAACTACACCAAAAATTAAAAAAAAAAAACCCAGCAACACAGCAAAGGATACAGTCCTTAGCAATGCTAAAAAACAACCTACTAAACAGAAGATACTTGCAAATGATATATCTGATAAAATATAGTATCCAAAATATAAAAAAGAACTGATACAACTCAATACCAAAAAAGCAAATAATCAAGTTATGAAATGAACAGAAGACATGAATAGACAATTCTCCAAAGAAGACATTCAGATGGCCAACAGACATATGAAGAGATGCTCAATATAACTCATCCTCAGAGAAATGCAAATCAAAACCACAATATGATATCACCTGACACTTATCTGAATGTCTAAAGTCAAAAGCACTAGAAATAACAGATGTTGGTGAGGATGTGGGCAAAAAGGAACCCCCATGCACTGTTGGTGGGAATTAGTCACTGTGGAAAAACAGTATAGAGGTTCCTCAAAAAATGAAAAATAGAATTACCATATGATCCAGTAATTTCACTACTGGGTTTTACCCCAAGAATATAAAAACACTAACCTGAAAATATATATACATTCCTATGTTTACTGCATCATTTTTTACAAAAGCCAAATTATGGAAGCACCCAAATGTCCATCCAAAAGTGAATGGATGAAGAAGACATGGAGTGTATTCACAATGAAGATTATTCAGCCACAAAAAAGAATAAAATCTTGACATTTGAAACTACATAGATAGAGCTAGAGAGTATAATGCTAAGTAAAATGTTAGTCCATGACAGACAAATATATGATTTCACTCATGTGTGGGATTTAAGAAACAAAACAAATGAACAACAGAAAAAAAAATACCAGACTCTCCAGACTCTCTATTTCAAAAAAAATATTCCTGTTTATTTTTGTGAAACAGAGCATGAGCAGGGGAGGGGCCGAAAAAGGAGACACAGAATCCGAAGCAGGCTCCATGCTTTGAGGTGTCAGCACAGAGCCCGATGTGGGGCTTGAAGTCATCAACCAAGATCATGACCTGAGCCTGGGCTTAAACTCATGAACCAAGATCATGACCTGAGTGTCTCATGACCTGAGACACTTAACTGACTGAGCCACCCAGAGGCCCCAAAACAGACTCTTAACTATAGAGAACAAACTGATGGTTACCAGAGGGGAGGTGGGTCAGGGGCTGGGTGAAATAGATGACGGGGATTAAAAGGAACACTTACTGTGATGAACACTGAGATATATACAGAATTGTTGAATCACAATATTGTGCACTTCAAACTGATAAAACATGATGAACTACACTAGAACAACAACAACAACAAAAGCTTTATCAGCCATTCTTTTCTATTTTATACTTGTTTAAAAAAAAAAAAGAAGATTTAGGTTTACAATAAAATTGAGAGGGCAATGCAGAGCTTTACCACAATACCCACGGCCCCCACACATGCATAGCCTCCTCCATTATCAACAGTACTCACCAGGTGGGACAATTTATACCAAGGCTGAACTTACATTGACACATCATAACCACCCAAATTCCATACTTCACCTTAAGTTTCCCTCTTGATGTTGTACCTCCTATGGATTTTGACAAATGTATAAAGAGAGACCCTTCACTGTAATATACAGAGTATTTTCACAGCCCTCAACCATTATGTTTTCAAATATTGATCCTACCCCATCTAGCTCTCTTCTCTTTCTTAGATTCCTTTTACACATGTATTTGATAATTTGATACTGTCTTGCAGCTCTTGGATGTTCTATTCTGGTTTTTCTTCCCATTTTGCTCTCTCATTCTTCTTTTTGTTTTTCATTTCAGTTTGGAAAATTTTTACTGAGCTATCTTCAAGTTTAATGCTTATTTTCCTCCTGTGTCAAGTCTATTTATTGACTCATCAAAGGCATACCTAGCCATTTACTATGTTCTTCAAATTGGTTTTTCCATTGATTTTTCCTTACAGTGTCTGTTTTTCTGCTGGAAATTATCACTTTAATCTTACATGTGTTCTGCCTTTTTTCTGTAGATATAAGATATTAATTAGTGTTATTGTGAGTTCCCTGCATGGTAATTCCAACATCTTTGTCATTTCTTTGTCTGGTTCTCTTGATTTATTTATTTTCTGAAATACTGTTGCTTTTTTTCTTCTTTGTATGCCTCATAAAAGCTTTTAGAGTATCCTGGTATAGAGTACATATTGAGATATGTCATTTTTACTCTTGGATATGGGCATATTTTTGCTTCCATTAGAGCTATAGAGTGGAATGCTCTACCAATCTCACAAAAAGTTGAGCTGAGTTTCATTTTTGTTGTTGCTGTGGTTAACCTTCAGTGTACCAGTAGCTTCAAATTTCTCTAAAATACTTTATACTTAACTTGAGGTCTGATTTGCCAGAAAGTTCAACTCAGTGTCTGCTCAACCCTAGCCTTAGGTCTTCCTCTGAGAAAGGGTGTTGTTCATGCTTCTGTCCCTCTCTCACAGTGGAGAGCTCTTACTTGATAATTGATTGACACAAGTAAACATCGTGGGGGGGGGCATTTTCTGTTCAGACTCAGCCTCTGTCCTAGGCCAACACTGTGCACCAGGGTCACAGTAGTAGGGACATTCTCTGTTAACTGGTCTGCCGCTGCAGGAGGGCAGGATTCTGCATATATTTCCACCTTCCAAGAGGTGGGATATTTTTTTTAAATGTTACTCTATCTCAACCTCAGTGAGTTTCACCAGTAACTTAACTTTTCTAAAGTTTATAGCCCTTTTTTTTCCAGTAGTTTCAGGGCTTTTATTATTTAGCACAGGAAGAACAGGTTGATCTAAGCAGACCATGAAACTTCCCTGTAAAGAATGGTGCAAGTTATCTTTTTTTTAGATGATTGGTTCATGAATTTCAAGTTGATTTTGAAGAATCATTCCATGAAGGGAAACAGTATTCAGACTCTAAAAACATTCAGGGGTGCCTAGGGGCTCTGTCAGAGAAGGGTGCGACTCTTGATATCGAGGTTGTCATTTCAAGTTTCATGTTGGGCATGCAGATTACTTAAAAATAAAATCTTTAAGAAAATAAATAAAAAGCATTCAAATGCTCACAAAAGGCATAGTAAAATGAACATGTTTTCAACTCATGTTACTTGATCTATGAACTAGTCAGATAAATCATCATTTAGGAAGTTACCAGTGCTCCAATACAGTGTGAGAACAGTTGCACATTTGTTTTGCTTAAATAGACACACTATGGGAGAAAGATGGACACATGTAGTGACTTGCGTGGTTATGTATCAGTGAGTAGAAAACTTTAACACTCAGAGTATAGAGCACACAAGTAGAACTGAGAGATAAAAGCATTTGAAGGGTTCACTGTAAGGATGAAACATTTTATGTAGGTTTCCTGCCACATTTACACAATCTTGTGGGAACAATTGTAGAATTACAATTAGTGAAAATTCTGTTTTTAGATTTTCTTCAAGATTGCCTTTGCTTTCGTTAGCTCTGGCTGGCCAGTCACCTGCAAGAAGAAATTACTAGGTAGGCTTCAGCAGACTTCAGTTTAATAACAAAGACGGAATCACAATCTTCCTCGCAAATCCTCTGACATTATCTTACTAAGACACGTACTCATAGAAAAATGGCTTTGAATTCTAAGAATCCTAAATGGGAGAGTTGCTCCTGAAACCAAGCTTCAAACTCAAGATTTCAATTAATTTCCTCAGAAGTGAGTAGGAAGTCAAAGTCAAAACCAGCAATCAGCACCATGATAGACCTCAAATACTTCCAGGTGTTTTCATGATTGACAGGGATGTTTCTTCCTAAAAAAAAAATAAAATAGGCATCAAATAGTTTAACTTTACAACTGTATGACTAATTATACATAATAATAACATGTCTTCCAGAAGACATCAGCATTAGTAAAAAAGGTTTTAAAACAAGAGAACCCCTTGTTAATTTGGAACTGCTTATTTATGGATATTTAAAAGTATAAAGAGCCAAAAATCTATTTTAATTCAGAAACTTTTTGCAACATATACATAGGGAAAGATATATAAATTTATGATGTAATAATATTAACAATGATATGATATGTATAATATAATGATTAGTAATGCTAGTAACATAATGCTCTAATTATATATAAAAATCAGTATATGTTTGCTATTGTGACCTTGGTGTCCCTTCTTCCCTAGCCACTCTTTCTCAGACCAGAGCCTCAACCACCGCAACCACAAGAGTTGAATTTTGTTAGTGAATTGGTGTCAAGAAATTCCTAAATTGAAAGTGATGTAAGGAGTGGGGGTAGAAGACCAAATGTGTTCATACATTATGAATGATGAGTTTTTGACCAGATTAAAAGGTTGGTTCAGATGTCTCAATCCAAGAATTAAGGTAATCTAGTGCTCTTGCCATGGGTGATACAAGTATCTACAAATAAAGATTCTCTCCATTTTAAGTTCTGTATCCTCTGAATATTGGTCAACTTGATTAAATAAAAATATGGAAGTTATAAGGTATTGTTTAAAAAAAACAGTCCACCAACTTCTGCTGATTGATATGTGAAAGAATGTTATTAATTATTAATGTAAGTATTGTTAGAAATGAAGAGTTTTTAATATCTTCCTTTCATTTTTTAGTCTCCTAAACCCTGAGAGTAGACTGTTCCATGGGCACAGTTAGTGATTCCACATTGCTGAAAGTGCTTCCCAACTTCTGTCTTCAAAAAGTCCATTCACGAGCCTCCAGTGGCTAGTATTCTATGAAGGCCAGACTGTAGGCACTGATGATGGCAGTCATTGTTTCCAGTTGGGTGCAGATTGTTTGATTGGTGATTCCTGATCACCATTCAGGAATGCTAATAACATTGAAACTCTTTATAGATCATTTAAAAGGGTATAATATGAAGCCTCCTATAATTACCATCAGTGTATAGTTCTTATTTTTAAGAGCATTTGGAATGGCATCAGAAAGGAAGCTCTATTTCAGAATGTTGCCTTAATATAATGTCTAATTGCCTAAATGGATTTCAGCTTTTTAGTTGCTGTCATTATTGTAAATTCCAATAATGAGCACTGATTAGTTAGGGAGATGTGTTTCTCTCAGGAAAATGAAAGCATTTTTGTCCTGATTTCTAAATGAGCTCTGCCAAGAATTCATAAACACACACACCGGCGATGTGACTGTTCTGGTAGTTTCAGTAGATAAATGTACCTGAAGTCTGTTGATGGAGCAAGAAGAAATCCTAAGGCCCTATCATTCCCATCACATTTCACTTGCCTTTTATGGCTCCTAGAATAAGGCTGGCTCTCCCAGCCAGCAGGATAAAATCACAAATTTCTTGTACAAGCTCCATTCCCCAATCTTCACTGACCACACCCCTTCTCCCTCATGAGAAAGGGTCTGTCCCTGGTGCCATCAAAGCTTCCTGTTCCTCAGCCCTTCAAAACAATAGCAATTTCTATCTATATTTGTAATATTTATAATCTAATGTTTCAGTCATGTATTCATATTTGCCTTCCCTACTTCTGAATATAAACTCAGCAAAGGGAGGTATATTATCTGGTTCATTTTTCATTTTTCATCCTCAGCACACTTTATTGTGCCTCAAAATATAATAGGCTCAGTAATTGTTTGCTGAAATGCAATATAGCAAATCCAGTTGTTCACAATTGAGCCCTACTGACACCTGTTCCAAGAAGTGGAACAATGAAATCCAAGTGGGTGTCTTGTAGCGCTCACACTTCCTTCCCACACAGGACTTACACCTTCCTGGGACCACCTACTCATTCATCCTCTGCTCCTTGCTTTGCAGCCTGGGACTCGTGCTTTGTACCTAACAGGTATAACAGCAGACACCTGTGTGCTATTTGTTGAGTAGTAATTAGGCTATTATTATGGAGAAAAAAATAACTATTGTAAACATTACTAGAAGACTTGTCTCTCCGTCTGTCCCCATCAACTAACATAGAACAAACTTTAATCGATGGCCCTAGTAGTACAACCGAAGAAAACTACAAGGGAGTGAAGAAACTCTCTACAGTTCCCTAAATACTAGACTGTGGTCTTCACCCTGGACAGTGGGAGTATTACTGTAGTCCTGTTTGAACTGGTGCTGACAGTTACCAAGAGGAGCCAAGAGCCTATTGAGCGGTGCTAGATAATGGTAATGATACGGGAGAAGGATCGTCAAGAACAGATTGACCAGGGTCCTGGTGGACAGCTTAGGGAAGAGGTACACAAGCTATAAACCACAGCTGCTCATAGAAACACAGTGTGAGCCCTGTACATAGTACAAATTTTTAGTATCACATTTTTAAAAAGTAAGGATAAAGAAAATTTAGTTTAATAGCATATTTTCTAAACCTGAATATTTCCAAAAATATTATAACTTTAAGAAATGTGCAACATAAAACACCAATAATGAGAAATGTTACATTCTTTTTTCTATACTTAAAAAAAATCTGATGTGCATTTTATACTAACTGCCTATTTCAATTCAAACACTAAATTTCCTTGGTAAATATTTGATCTGCATTTAGATTTCATAAAATTTACATTTCAAAACTCAATTCACATACCCCAGTTATGCTCAGTGTACTAAGTAAACTTAAAAGTTTTCCAATGATTGAATTGTGGACCCATTTTGTATTTAATTAAAATTAAATAAAATTAAATATTGCTTCTCACTTGCACCAGCCACATTTCTAGTGCTCAACAGCTATGGGCAGCAAGTATCTACCAGAGCGGACAGGGCACATCGAGACCACAAGAACCAGGTGCCTCAAGCAGTGCACACCCAATCTAGAGAATTGACTCAAAAATACACAGAGCCTGAGTGGATGTACCACCCTGAGTTTTCTTCATATCCATACCTGTCCCAATGTTTAAGTTTCTGTAATTAGTTGCTTAACTTTTAGACAATAGATGTGATACTTCTTTTTTTAAGTTTATATATTAACTTTGAAAGAGACTGGGAGAACAGAGTGGAGGAGAGGCAGAGAGAGACGGAGAGTCCTAAGCAGGCTCCAGGCTATCAGCGCAGAGCCTGATGCAGGGCTCAAACCCACAAGCCATAGATCATGACCCGAGCCACAATCAAGAGTCAGCATTTAGCCACCCAGGCAGCTCCTCTTCTTAGCCCACAGTCACCGTCACCCTATCCTAGGATTTGATGAGAAAAACAAATGCTTCTATTTGGCTCCATTTTAAAACAAAAACAGTTTTGACAATAAAACACTGAGGGTTTTTTTTAATGTTTATTTATTTTTGAGAGAGAGAGAGAGAGAGAGAGAGTTTGCATGAGAGGGGAGAGGAGAGGGAGGGAGACACAGAATCTGAAGCAGGTTCTAGGCTCTGACCTGTCAGCACGGATCCCGGCAGGGGGCTTGAGCTCCCGAATGAGGATTTTTTTGTTTGTTTTTAAAGTGTGAGGATACTGGTGTATGTTCTGTTCTAACTACAAGACCGGGAAAGCCAATGACTGGCGACAGAGTCTGTGCCCTAAGTGAAGCCGGACTATTTCCTCCACGTCGTTCAGTCATCTCAGTGCTCCAGTATCTCTGACGAGTGTTTTCTGTTTGTAACCTAACTGGAGATTGGAGTAATCACAAACTGCTTTTCTCTTACTTTTTCCTTATGTTTCAAAAATGAATCTGGGACAGGATTAAAACCTCATCAATATCACAGCTGTCAATCCAGAGGCCTCACTTCTTTGCTCCCAACAGTTAGTCAATGTATCTTAACAGTGAAATAGAAGAGGGGGGGGGGAAAGGCAGAAATTACCCCAACCTTCACTTAAGTTGACCAGCTCAAATTATGAATATCTCATAGGTCATTTGGCTGGGACAGTCCTGGAAACATGTAACTTATGGAAATACCTATCCCTGAAGATAAAAATCTTTCCCCTAAATATACAACCAAAGTGTAAAGAACTGTCATATTGCTATTTGGAAAGAGTGAATGTTGAATGCCTGTAATTATAACTTTATTTGTAAAGAAATTTGGGAAGTTTAGTCTTCAATAGTGGAATTTGGTGACTGTACCAAAGAACTGCAAAAAAAATCCATAATTTGAATAAATGAGGCAATTATTTTAAATATATTGATCAATCTTTGCTTAAACCATTTGCCACTTAAAGTTTTCAGTCCTTTCTGACAGTCCCCATACCCTTTTCATCAAAACAAATTTTCCAATGAACATGCACTCTTTTCCTTCTTTGTTATTTTATATATATGTAAGAATCTCATTTTCCAGGTACTCCTACCTTCTGAAAGCACAGTCCATGACATTTTAATCTTTTTCTTGCTCCATATCAAATCATTTTCAGGTACATAGTAATTCATTAGATGTATATAATTAATGACTTGTTCACTTGAATATTCTCTATGGAGGAGGAGATAAAGAATATTTTCCCTGTGTTGTTTACACATAAGTAAATTTACACTTAGTAATTTAACCTGGAGAATTTTGAGTCAAGACAGCTTCTGAAATACATTTAGTCTTTATGTCCCTGAAGGTCTCTACCACAAGAAGTATTTGTTGCTAATTATATCAATAGTCACATGGCAAAGTAAAAACTGTTTAAACCCTGTAATAAAATTAATAAAGAATCCTGACAGCAAATGTAGCATGTTAATTCATACAGACCCAGCACTCAAATATCTATGTTGCTTAGTATTTGAAGAGCTATGTGTGTCAGAAAGATATATTAATTAATTAGATTAATGTTTTCCAGACAACAAGAATACCTGTGTTCCCAGAGCCTATGAGATCTGAAAGGGGTCATTTCATGAGTAGGCAGAGAATGGAAATGAAATTCTTCTCCTTAATTTCACCAGCTTTGTCTTCTATGTCCACGCATGTTTGTCTCAAGTATTAGATCTAAATAATATCAAACAGAAAATTACATAAATTCTGCAAAATGACAGATATGTGTAAACTCATTTCATGAGGGATTTAGTATGAATATAGCAAGTTATGAAAGCAGCTAGAATTTGCATTTTCAAAGTTCTAAGTAACTTTTTATAATACATTAGGGCTGATAATTCTCTAAACTTTTATAGTTACCCTTTCACTTTGCAGGGGATTAGTTTATAAAGAGCAATCAATATAGTACCTGAGTGAGATGTATACACTTAGTCTTACATGAGTATGAGCTGGTAGCCCTGGGAGGGAAATTCATCATTTCTGTGAGGGCAGTAAGCAAATTTTAGCAATGTAAGCATAAATAGCAAAATACAGAGTCCTTATGCCTGCATAACTAGAGGGAAACATTGTTTAGAACTAAATATATTCTCCTCAAATTTTGATGTTCAACCCGTTTCCTCTTTGCATTTCAATTTGGTAAATTCTATTTACCTATCTCCAATTTGGCCAATTCGTTCTTTAGTTAGGTTGAAGTTAATAATGAACCACTTGAAGCTGTCCTCCATCTCTCTCAATGTGTTGCGTCTGGTATTTCCATTTGTTGACTTCTTATACTCCTCTTTCTGCTCAAATTGCTGCTCTGATCTTGCATGCTGTCCACATTTCCATGACTGTTTTCAACATACTCATCACAGACTTGTAAATTCTCTGTTAGACAGTTCTAACGACTGTGTCATATTTGTGTCTGCTTCTGCTGACTGCCTTTTCTCTTGGGATTGTGCCGTTTCTTGTCTTTTTAGATATTTTAATTTGTGATTGGATATGAGCCATTTTATGCGGAGCAGTGAAGACTGAGACATATTGTTTTTATGACTGCAAACAGGCTCCTGTCCTTCTGTGGGCCCCTTGGTGGATGATTCGAATAATCAAATTAGGAGTTACAGGATTTCAAGCTGTGTTCTTGCTGTGGTTACCTTTGCTATGTTCAAATGCATCTAGTGTTCTCTTGTGTTTAGGGTGGGACTCAGTTACCTGGAGTTGTTTGCTTGTTTGTTTCCTGAAGATGACTCCATCCTCAGCCTCCCTGTCACTGTGATTTCTCTGTGCCCACTACATGCATGTTCCTTGTTCCTTGCTGCTTTTTACCCTGGTGAGTGGGTTAAGGTTGGAGCATGGACTCTGTTATCTTTATAATCCCTCCGTCTATAGCAGCCACCATGGCCCTGAACCATAGATGAAAGTGTTTTGATGGCTACACACATTAAGAATAAGGTTAAATGTACAAATATTTACAAATGAATCGTCATGCTGTTACTTTCATTTATCTGTGTTACAGCATTTACACCTTTGCTGCCTCCAGGTTATTTCTTATTTAGAGCTTTCTGCAGCCCTGGTAGGGATGGGCAGCCTAGCTTGGTCATTAAAATATGACAGCTTCCGGGACACCTGGGGGGCTCAATCAGTTAAGTGTCCCACTTTGGCTCAGGTCATGATCTCATGGTTCATGAGTTAGGGTCCTGTGTCAGCCTCTGTGCTGACAGCTCAGAGCCTGGAGCCTACTTTGGATACTGTGTCTCTGACTCTGTCTGTTCCTCCCCTGCTCAAACTCTGTCTGTCTGTCTGTCTCTCTCTCTCTTTCTCTTTTCTGGTGGTAACTGGTTACACTCTTGGTGATAAAAGTTCTAAGGTGGCTGAAAAGCATCCTTAAATGCTGTTCATCGTGAATGTCAGAAAGAACATCCTGGACCAGAGAGAACAGATGTCAAACCCTGCTGTTCTGCACACTGTGAAGAAGTGATTGCAATGGTCTACACACATGTTGTGTAAATTCATGGTTTTAAAATGAACTTAGTAACATCACTGATTACTCTGTGAACTGTCTTAACCTCATGCAAGTAATAAAAGTCCTCATGACAGAACTGCCTTCATCTCTACCCTCAGGTCTTGGCAGTTAGTACTAAAGAGAACAAAGCCCCGTGACAAGTTGTAGAAACCTAAAAGGTGGCTATCTTTAATGACAGAAAATCACGTTTCTTTCTCCATCAGTGGACTGAGCAGAAGTCACAAACCATGGTTTCACGGAGAAAGTGAGGAGCGAGTAGCCAGTTACAGAACGGAATTCTCTTAGAGTCAAACGAGATTTTCTGCCTGGCTCCAAGACAGCACAAATGCTCTCTGTGAAGGCTGGTTTTGAGAAGTGACACAGAAGTTTAGTCCAGTGATTATGTTTTCAAGACAGAGCCAGGAAAAGTGGGGCTAAAACCCAGAGAGGGCTCCGGAATGTTACATAGGATAAAAAGAAGATGGGAGACTGTGGCGGGTAAGACGCGGGCTCAGTGTATACAGAGCCTGTAAACTGTTTATTAGCTGCATTGATGGTGCAGTGTCACTGTCAACCTTATAGTACACACTCGCCAACGTGGGCAGGTTTTTATAGTATGTATTCTTTGTTTAGGTTGTTGATAAAGTCCGTTCAAATTTACTCATCCCAAATGGAGATATCCCCATAAATGCTGGAAATAGCAGACACAGTCCAACTGTCAAGGGAGGAGCCAGGTCACAACAAGGAGAAAACCTGTGACACACGAGCTGTGTATGAAGAGCAGAGCGACAAGGCACCTTGGCCTTTTGAATTCCCACAGTTTGGGTTGAGGTGGCCCAAGCCTCCAGCCAGCGACATCCACTCCCAGCTTCAGCAGATGCGTGTGAGACCACGATCTGTAAATGTCGGAATCGTTGGCAGCATCTGTGAAATACACTTTGACTGTCCCCTACCCATTGCTGTTGTGACACCCACAAAGAGTGGATGAGGAGAGATGAGAATGAGAACGAGGATGAGAAGAGGGGGGAACCACGATGGCCCGGGAGGGAGCGGCCTCCATATCAGGTTTGGGCACAGAGAGAAACCTTCGTTTGTGCTGAGGCTCTCAGGCTGCACATCTATGCGGATTTTTCCAGCTGAAGATGGTGTGAACAGGAAGCTTAGAAAAGAACCACAGGTCACACAACACCCTCTACTAACCGTGGGCGAAAGGGAAGACAGAAGGAAGAATGTCACCTGCAGGACCAGAGTTTCCCATCTTGGACCCATTACGCTCTTTCCCCAGGAGCTTGGCAAACCTCCCTGATCTCAGGAGCAGAGGGAATGTGAATCTGGAAGCGGGGGGCACCCCTTTGATGCTATGTGACAGATCTTTTAAAATACTGGGTTGGCAAGCATGGGAAGCAAGCACTAGTGGGGGAGCAGAAGAAGGGAGGGGAGAAGGGAGGGGAACGAGGGGAGGAGGATAAGTCGGGGGGGGGCAATAATGATGCCTTAGTGCCACCGTGCACAGGAGACACAACCCCAGCTGCTAGGACGGTACGTTGGGAACATAGAGTTTGGTTCTTATCTCAGGCACCATTAACCCGTTCTGAGATCATAAACACTTTACATAAGGTGAAATATCACCTGTCACAAGCCCCCGGTGTTCCGAGTCACAGACTGGTTACCTCTCAAGAGCCTGTGTCCTGTAAGACTGTCATCACAGCTGGCACTAGGGAAATGCTAACAGAAACAAGGCAAAACCCAAATGACAGGCCAGAGTCCCCAGGGGTCAGACCCAGTGAGACCTGGGAGGACAATCAGTGAGGTGTTCACAAAGGGACCTAGCCAGGAGCACCAGCCGACCAGGGAAAGGACTGCACAGGAGAGGTGAGACATAACAGAACACAATTTTGTTTGTTCGCAATGTGTCTGAGAATCCAATTTTATGCTATTTTCCTAGTTCAGTTAAATACTGTGAAACTATTCCCTAGTTTTCCCAAAGTTGAAAGTCCTCGCAAGTAGCTTGCTAGACAGTCAGTGCATTTACCCGCCCAGCGTTCTGCCTCTTCCTGCCCACTCTTCACTGAATGCTCTGCCCGCACCACTGTATTCAGTGATTCCGTCTCTTTCTTCCCTAGTTTTCAGCTGATTGACAGGCCTCAGCTAGAGTCCCTTTTCTCACTTCTGTGCTATGTAAAATAGGAGACATACTGATGGTTTAGCACCACTGTTCCCAGGAGCAGTTGTGCTCAGATTAGACATAATTGGTCCATATATTCTTATTTCTCCATCTTTCACAGCCGGCACTATTTGAGAACTAAAATAGCAGGAAACGGGCAGCAAAAATAACAACTTATGTGGATGATGGTAACTGAATCTGAGCTTGTAGAAATCCTAGCCATCTCTGGCCAGGTACTTAAGAAGTATGTGTGTGTGTGCGCGCGCACGCATGCATGCATATACACACGTTTATAGATTTATTTTAATGTTTATTTATTGTTAAGAGAGACAGTGTGCACAAGCAGGTGAAGAACAGAGAGACAGAGAGGGAGAGAAAGAATCCAAAGCAGGCCCAGATTCCGAGCTATCAGTGCAGACCCCAGCACAAAGGTCAAACTTAAGAACCACGAGATCATGACCTGAGCTGAAGTCTGACACTCAGTCGGTTGAGAGAGCCACCCAAGTGCTCCATGGTTACAAATTTTCTAGGGAAAGTGACTCGGTTGTGAGAAACACATCTAGCAGCAGAGATCACTTGTTCAATTCCAAGAACATTTCTTTACATAGCAATGCATCCCATTGGAAGGTTCTCCTTTAGAATCAGGAATTCATTGGCAGTAACTGTAGGCAGTTTCCCCTCTACTGTGTGACTCTCCCCAGATATGGAGCAACACCCATGTCTGCTTTTGGAGTGAGTATTCAAAGATGCTCCTTTTCTGCGGAGGACTGACCTGCATTCCTATTTTAGGTGTACTGAGAGAGACAGGTAGCAATGTAGCAACTCATGGAGAATGCTGGAGCACGTAATTTTAAGCTACAAAATCATTTTGTCAAATATATGTCTTGTCCAAGTTCAAGGCAGTTGGGGATAAAATGAAGGGGGATAAGTGGACCATGAGAGAAGGGGAACTTGCCTGGGTGCATTTCCCAAGGTGCAGCAGCCTCGTCCCCTATCACTGCCCCACATGCACCCTCCGCGGGACCTACTAATTTATGAAGGCTCATGCAAAAATAGGATTTACTTATTACGATGACTCTAAAGATAATTACCTGCTTATCGTAGGTTTACATTCTGGGTGTGTAATAACAGGAAAAAACTAAAGGCTTTTGTAAATGTCAAAAAAAAAGTCACACTTGACCTTCAGGAACTGATGTTCTTCCTGATTTCTCAAAGTTGTGGTCTGTGTACCTCCGGACATGAATCTGGACGTAGCTCTTATTTTCCGAGGGCACCCCCATCATGGTCCCATGTCATGCCCAAAGTTCCAGCTTTCCTATTCAGGGGACTGCTCTTTTCCAGATGTTCGTGTTACACCACTTTGCCTTTGTGAAAGACCTACATGAGTGTCTGTTTTCAATAACTGAAACACAGCTGAAGATCTTTACTTTTAGGGGGAAAAATTCAAAAAAAATAACACCCAGTGTTTTGCAGGGAGCCTCCTGGAGGCAGCGACACCCCGGCAGCGAGGCTGGCCCCCCAGTCCCTCGTCAGGACCACACTGGGCATCACTGCTGCCAGCCACCTGAGCTCTGAGCTGTGATCGCATGCATGCTTTCCCAGGATTTATTGTGCAGATCTGCTGGCAAGATATGTCCTACGGTATCAGAAAAGCCTAAGGGAGTTACTGTTTAGGTTCAGAGAACATGCAGAATTGTTTCCATGTACACTAATTCCAATTACGTCTCTGCTCGTGCCATTTCAGCTCATAAACACTTTCTCGGAGACAGCCTACTTTCAGAGAGCAGGCAAACCTGTGTGTATTATTTCATCCACCACTGCCTTACTAACGGATGCCTCTGTTTGTTCTTGTTGTACATTATGAAATGCAACGATACTTTTACTTCGTTATATATAAAACAAGAGTGTATGGGCTATAGGTTAATGCTCCTCCAGCGTAAGGGCTGAGGCCGGACTCATCCTTACGAGCACCTGCTGGCGGCTCTCCAGTCCCACCTTGTCCCTAATGCTCTCTCTTCAGGACTACCTCCCCCTCATCCCTAATGTTCTCTCTCCAAGACCCTGCCTTGCTCCTAATGCTCTGACTCTCTAGGACCCCGCCTTGCCCCTAATGCTCTCTCTCCAGGAACCCCATTTCCCCAAACACCTTCAGGTGTCTCCCAGGACCCCCCTTGTCCCCAATGCCTGCAGGTGTCCCCAGAATCCCCCTTGCCCCTAACACCTGCAGGTGTCCCCAGGACTCCCTTGTCCCCAGTGCCTGCAGGTGTCCCCAGGGGTGCTCTCAGTAAGTCACCCATGTAGGTACTTCTGTCTCAAGCTTATTAACTAGTTCCCTGCCTCAGTCGGTCACTGTGGGGAGCCTGCAGATGACAATTAGCGCTCAGAGTTTTCTCCTCAAATACAGTGTTTGTGGCTTGTTAACTGAACCCTCAAGGGAGGGAAGCTGACCATTTATAGCCCTTGGAGTTTCAATGAGGTCTGAGAAGGTCAGGCCTGACAACAGCATCATGACTGCTCCCCAGCTTACTGGCCTGAGAGGTGGCTCCTGATCATGGGAAACATTTTTATTTAGAAGATTTTAAAATGTAAAAATATGGGGTCCCTGGGTGGCTCAGTCAGTTAAGTGTCTGAATCTTGATTTCAGCTCAGGTCACAATCTTATGGTGCATGAGTTTGAGCCCCACATGGGGCATGTGCACAGACAGTGTGGAGCCTTCTTGGGGTTCCCTCTCTCCTCTTCTCTCTGCTCTTCCTGCACTCTCTCTCTTTCTCTCCAAAAATCAATAAACAAAAACTTAAAAAATAAAAGTAACATGTAGGGGCATTTGAGTGGCTCAGTTGGTTAAGCGTCCAACTTTGGCTCAGGTTATGATCTCACTGTTCATGGGTTCGAGCCCTGTGTCGGGCTCTGTACTGCCAGCTCAGAGCCTGGAGCTGTCTTTGGATTCTGTGTCTTCCTCTCTCTCTGACCCTCCCCTGCTCATGCTGTGTCTCTCTCTCTCAAAAATAAATAAAAACATTAAAAAATTTAAAAATAACTTGTAAAAATATGTGCATCTCAGAATTGAAGAAATATGATACTTAATTTTGTAGGATTCAATTTTCTTATCTGCAATATGGGGTAATGATAGCTCCTGGCTCATGTAATTGTTGGAAATGTTGTGTTATTAACATGTGAAGCAAAATAGCATGTGAAACATGAGAAACACTTTAATCATTACATGTGTTTTATTTGTAGTAGACAAACTATTATATGAAAATTTACTGAAGAAGTTTGGTTTATGTGATATTTCTTACCCAGGGTAGACTAAAATGATTTTCTTTAAAGTTGCCTAAAATTCAAACATATTTGTACCCATTTCCTAGTATACTCTCTTATTCTGCTGCAGGTTGTGATGGAATCATTTTAAATGAAGTAACATTTGTTGAGGTCCTAGTCTTGGGAAAAGAAATAAGGAACCAGCAGTAGTTACATCTAATACACACATTTTATCCCCTTGCTTCCTGGATTAGAAGTGTTGGTATTCTCAACAGGATTCAGAATCTCAATAGAATTTGGAAGCGCCGTCCTCCTTGGTGACTCCCATGACCTCACAGAGGTGAGGGCAGGGGCCCAAATGGAACCCGATTCCCATTGCAACCTTCCTTCTCCCTAAGGCACCATTTCTCAGATTCATATTCCTCGTCTTCCTTATCTTAGGTCTCAACAATATTCCTAGTTAAAATGAGCATGCAAATTGCACTACTAGGTCTTTACCCAAAGGATACAAAAACTCAAAGGGCACATGTTTTTAACAGCACTATCGAAAATAGCCAAACTATGGAAACAGCCCAAGTGTCCATTAACTGTTGAATGGATAAAGATGTGGTTATATAAACAATGGAGTATTAGTCATCAGAAAGAGTGAGATCTTGCCTTTTGCAATAGTGTGGATAGAGCTAGAGAGTATAATACTAAGCAAAGTAAGTCAGAGAAAGGCAAATACCATACAATTTCACTTATAAGTGGAATTTAAGAAACAAAACAAATGAACTTGGGAGCGGGGGGAGAGAAGCAAACCAGAAAACAGACTTTAACTATAAAGAACAAACTGATGATTTGGTTACCAGAGGGAAGGAGGGTATGAGGATGGGAAAAATAGGTGAATCACTAAATTCTACACCTGAAATTAATGCTCACTGTATTCTAATTAACTGGAATTTTAATAAAAACTCAAAGACAAAAAAAGGAAAACAAAAAGAAATAAAATTAACATTCAAAAATCAATAGACTTCATACATACAGTAATAACTAATTAAAATATGTATGTTTCTCTAAGAAACCCCTATTTAAAATTGCAACAAAGATTAAATACTTAAGAATAAACCTAAGGAATAACTAAAACCCTCCTTAGAGGTATGAAAGTAGATTCAAACAAATGGAATGGTGGCTGTTATTTTTGGACAGGATCACACATTATGAAGATGTCAGTTCCTTTTAAATTTGTGTTTCATGGCTGTCTGTAAAACTACAAATAAGCATTTTTTTTGTTAAAAAGTTTATCCTAAAGTTCACATGGAAAGAAAAGCATGTGAAAATAGCCAGGGAAATAGTAAAAATAAATAAATAAGCAGGGGTGCCTGGGTGGCTCAGTTGGTTAAGTGTCCGATTGGGCTCATGTCATCATTTCACTGTTGGTAGGTTCAGGCCCTGCATAGGGCTCTGTGCTGACAGCTTGGAGCTCAGAACCCGGAGCCTTCTTCAGATTCTGTGTCTCTGTTTGCCCCTCCCCTGCTCATGCTCTCTCTCTCTCAAAAATGAAATAAAAATATTAAAACAATTTTTAAATAAATAAACAAAAAACAGAAAAGATAACCATCCCTACCAGAAATTAAAGCATGCTATGAGACCTTGGTGAGTAAGGCAGAAAACAGATGAGCGAAATTGAACAGAAAGTCCAGAAACTGGCTAAAAGTATGATATGGTATAAAGTAAGGCCTGGGGCAAAGATGGAGTTTTCAAGAAATGGACAAATGGTGCTGAAATATCCAGGCAGCTGCTTAGAAAAAGGTACGATTAGATGCTGACCTGATATAATGCACAAGTTCTGATTTCAAAAGGGTTAGAGACCTCGATGTTAACATGAATCACATAGGTACCGGAGAAAAGATATGAACGGATTTCTCATTAACATAACGAGGAGGTTTTCTAGATGATCACCTATCCAAAGTCAGTGAAAGAAATGACTGATACATTCGACTCCTTAAAAAAAAAAAAGCCTGGCAAACTCTCCAGAAAGCCAAAGAAATGTTACACTTTGAGAGAGGATATTTGCCAGCACACCATAGAGAAAAGGAAAATATCCTTCATATATAAAAGACCCTTAAAAATGGAAGGACTAAGTACCAAAAACCCAGCAGAAAATGTGGAAAGACTTGAACAAACTATTCCAAACAATGCAAACATACAGCCTTCAAAATAGAATATTTCAATTTGTTCATAATTTATTAACACCCTCATGATGAAGGTGAGATGCGGTTTCTCACCTACCACCTTGACGCAGATTAGGAAGAGTGACAACACGCCCCGTTGGCCTGTGGGGAAACAGGTGACTTCGTAACACTGAGAGGAAACACAAGTTTTCTGGAAAGGTGGAGCCATCACCCAACAGACACATGGACTTCATTTCTGGCCTAGAAATCCCACTTTTCAGTCTCTCCTCTGAAAACTGACCCCACAAAATGCAAGGTTATTTCTTGCATTGCTGCTTGTAACTGAAAAATACTGGAACCATCTAAATGCTCGGACCGAATAGCAGAATCAAGCGTGGTACATTCATGCCAGAGAATACTACGCAGTCATGATAAAAATGTGGGGAATGCATGATCAGTGTGAACCCAGTTCCCACTTCCCTAGTCCCACAGTCTGAAACCGGGTGAGGGCCCAGTGCCAGGCGGCATGGACCTTGAAGTGCCATATGCCACTTGTAGCCGACTATAAGTTAGTGTCCTGCAGTCGTACTAGGACTCTGTACCCTGAGAGGGGACTGAGTTGGAGAGACCCATGGTCAACTAAAACTATAGATAAGGTGGGAAGCCATTTTGTAGTGCTCTTCTGAAATACATGGAGGGGGGTGAGAACCTTCCTCTAGAAAATTCTTTGCAAGGCTGCTTATCTCTCTCTGGTCCCTGGGAATCACAGTCCATTCTGCCAAGACTCAGATCAGACAGTGGTCCAGCCTGGCCTACAGGGCCTCTACCAAGATGAAAAGGTCACTGAAGTGCCAGGGCACAGCCATTCCCAGTGACAATCCTTGTGAAGAAGCAAGGGAAGCAAAGAACCCAATGAGCACTGAACAGAACTTCGACTCTTTACTGCAAAGCCAAAGACAAAAAGAACTATATAAAAATACCGTGCTGTAGATAGTACATCTGTTTCTCATAGTATGTGGATTAACAAAAGGATGCCACAAATCACTCACCATGTGGTATAATGAGAACCCAGTTCTACACAGTTGGAGAAAGAAGTTGCAAATAAGAAAAGATAAAGGCTGAATGAACTACATGGCACTGGATAGGGATTGCAGCATCAGTGTCAGTCAGTTCATGGTTTTTAATATATATACAGACAGGCACAAAAATAGAGGGGTATATGTGTGTGTATTCCAGTTATGTCTCCTGAGGGGACCTAGACACAACACTACCCCAACAGCAGTAAGGTTATCTAGGGCCTACATCATGTTTTCTAAATACTTTTCTATACAAAAAGAACAGAGATTCACGGAAGAAGGATTCATTCCAGGGCTGGGTTGGAGAAAATAAAGATGAACCCAGAAAGTTTTGTTTTGCCAGTAAGCAAAGAGGTGCTCAAAAAATGATAGGGCATGTCATGTAAAAGAGCTTCTGCTGATCCAGGCAGTACAATTTCAGTGGTAAAATACAGAACGAGTGTATTGGATTACCACACAGATTACAATGAATATCCATGAGTGGGAGGTGACTAATTAAACACATACATACATCAATAGGCAAAAAAGTTGGGAGTTCTTCTCAAATAAGAGAATTATTTACATAAATAAGAGGAGATGGAGAAGAAATTTCTTCACAGAAGATTTAGAATTAATAAGTGTAGAAGAAATGGGGGTGCCTGGATGGTGTAGTCAGTTAAGCATCTTAGGTCATGATCTCATGGTTCATGGGTTTGAGCCCCACGTTGGGCTCTGTGCTGACAGCTCAGAGCCTGGAGCCTAATTCAGACTCTGTGTCTCCCTCTCTCTCTGCCCTTCCTGTGCTCAAGCTCTATCTCTCTCTCTGTCTCTCTCTCCCTCTCTCTCTCAAAAATGAATAAATGTTAAAAAAATTTAATAAATGTAGAAAAAAATGAAGGAAATAACTGTCACTGAAACACCACAGTAATAACTGTGACAGAGAAAAACCACCAATGAACATCAAAAGTAGAGGGCAAAAGTATAATGAGAAATAAGATTATTGCATAGTCTCAATTATGTCCCCATTAGATATTTCCTAATTGTGAGGGAAAACAGTGATTTAACAATGGAGAAACTGAACAGAGACAACCTCATCTATGTGATTAGGGTTGGCATCATGAACAGGTAGGCATATTGCTGGAATGTAACCCCTACAAATGTAGGTAAACTGAGTTAAATATGTGACTCAATTACTTAGACTTTTTATACCCACTTACTCTGTTAAATAATTAGAGGTGTGTAGTGACATATCCCATGAATACAGTTTTTCCCTACCAAGTTACCATATCTCAATGTCTTTTCCTATATTGAAGGCACGTCTATTAATGCTTCGGTGAACTACACCCTTGATATTAAAGGAATCTACTTTGTCAATTAATCATCTTGCTTTTATTTTTATTTTTGTTAGATTTCAAGGGCTTTTGTTTTGTCCCTTTATGTCTGAGATTTATTTTTCAAACATTTCATTTTATTTTTATCTGTGTCATTATTTTAGGATTTTTCCTTTGTAGTTAAATATTTATTAGTTTTCTTCTTTAAATAATCTAGAGTCTATCTTTTAATATAAAAGAACAATCCATTTCCACTGATTGTTATTGGAAATGATTTTATTTTTCTAATTATTTATCATTAGGTTTATTATTCTTTTCATTCTTTATTCTTTGTTGCAAACATTTTAAACTAAATTTATAAATTTAAATCTATTTTTTTCAGATATTTAGTTTGGAAACAGCACTGGAAAGATCATGTTTCTCTGCCCAAGTATGCAGAGAAAACTTTCTTTCTGATTAAAATGCAAGAAGGTGTATCTTTGTATTCTCTCTTCATTCAGTAGGCCAAATAGTGACTATGTCTGATCTTCTAATTGATGATTTTTTGAAGATTCACAGTTTGTCTTTTGTTTAAAAATTTATTTATCTATATTGAGAGAGGGAGAGAGAGAGAGAGAGAAAGAGAGAGAGAGAGAGAGAGAGAGAATTCCAAAAAGGCTCCCCACTCAGCAGAGTGGAGGGCTCAATCTCATGATCACAATAAGATCATGACCTGAGTAGAAATCAAGAATTGGTCACAAAACTGACTGAGCCACTCAGGTACCCAAAAGTTTGTTTGTTTTAAATAATTTTTGAGTAATGGTTCAATCTGTCCTGCCTTTTCTTAAAAAACAAAAACTAATTAATTGTATATATACTAGATCTCAATATCTGCATCTGTAATTTAAAAATATTCTTATTGCTTTTACATATTTTTCTGAATGAACAAAAATTTTCTCAACTCTAATACCTCAATGCTTATTGTTTTTAATGTATTTAAAACATTTCATAAATAACCAGTCTGTTTCAAAAATCCCTTTTAATCTGCCTGCACTCATTATCTGACATTTATTTCAATGGAAGTCACTGTGATTTCTGATTGATTCATTCTGACAGGAGTCTTGCATGGGGTGAAAATAGCCATCTCTTTTTGGCTCTGTTTCTACCTATTTGACTATTACATCAAGAAGAACCTAGAAATAGCTCATCCAAAACACAGCACAAAACTCTTAAACCTTGTCACCACTGACAAGACAGCATTTATTGTCCACTATTTAACAAAATCATCTTATCTCCTCTATTGAGTCTTCAAGCTCAAACTCATCAGAAATTTAGTTAAGGATGAGGCACACCATGGCTGGAAAATCCCTTTGAGGGTTTGCAGTAGATTTGTGAGCATTTTGCTCCTTACTCTCAGACGTACCCCACAGAGCTGCTTCTACTAATGCTCATCAGTAGCCACTTCAATGTCCATGAATGAAGATTTCTTAGCCCCCCTCTCTTTTCAGTCCATACTTAGGGATGTTCTTCTGGCCCATCTTCTTTAACTTTTGACAAAGCAAAATCATTCTTTGGAGAGGTTATTCACAACTCAGATATTTGGTAACATGGAATCTAATACAATCCATTATATAAAGTAAATGTTTCTTAAAATTTCCAAAATAGGAATATTCTACCCCAAATCCTTAAACTGAATGTTGACTCAACTTTCCTTCCAATTTTCCCATTTGCCAAGTCATATCTGCTGGAAATTGGATGTAGTTGGGTAAAAGTTGGCCGTTAAGCCCCAAAATTTTATGTAAAAGGTAGACAGACCAAATTTTCAGTTCCATGAAGAACTGAGCATTATTTTTATAGCCTCTTTGAAAATTAAAGTCTGCAACTATAATAGTCAAAGTATAATTTAACTGTTAGCTATTTAAAGTTGTACATAATGCCTCTGAAGCTGTGAACAATGGAGTTTGTCGTTTTCATCTTTAGATGACTTTGTAGAACTAGAAACTCAAACTATGCCTTTTAGTAATGGCTTCCACTTGTACTTATTTTATTCTTAGCTGGAACTAGTGCTGATACTTATTAGAGAATGATGGTAAACATCCACTATGGTAAAGGAGCTCTTCCATTCACTGAGTTCTGAAGACTGGGTTCACTGTGTGAAGAGCTCTGCAGCTACATAAAACAGGACATCTACATGAGCCTTGAATCCAAATGGGATGGTCTTTTGCCTGCACAAGTAAGCAGGAAGAGCTCCGCCTGGAAAGGACAATTCAAACCACATAACCTCTCTCAGAGTGACTATTCAGGTCATACCATTATAGAACAATGACTATTTTAATTACAGCAGGGATTTTTAAATACATGGCCTTTATTTTCTTTTACTTTTATTAGTCCATAACAAATCGTAACTAAAATTATAGTTCTTTCTCACTTTTAAAAGTCTTTATACTTTGATTATAATCAAGAATCTTTGGGGACATATGCCAGTGTGTTGTGTTGGTTCTCAGTGAGGAAGAAAATGAAAATCACTTACAGCATCTGTCACTTGTGGACACTATTTCCTACTTGATACTCATTTTGGGAAAAGTGTCAGCAGCTTTCAAATATTCACAGTAATTGCTAAGCCATCACTACTTTTAGAGATTTCAAAGCCCACAGCTCTTCTCTGTTTAAGAGGAAAAAAGTTTGTCATAGCCATGAAGGCTGTAGTCTTTATTAAAAAACAAACATGAAGGCTTGTCATGTAGCAGTTGAAGATTGTTCTCTTTAACGAAATGCTTCAATTTTATGGACCTTAGTCACAGTCCGCTGGGGCTCTTTATCACCAGAGCGTAGATGGATGTAGCTTCATTTGACACCTCCTGGACTCAAAACAAGAACTAAAGTGTCTTCTGAAAGACAGCATTTGTAGCTCAAGCATGCAGAAGTCTTAATTATCTAAAATTAAGTTAGAAAAAAAGAACTAAGTTCTCAGGAGGTGAAAGATGTGTTTTACTTTAGTGCATTACATAATTTCCAGAAGGAACAAAATAGCAGGTAAGCAGAGAAGGACATGAGCACACAGATGGCTGAATTCTTACCCAACTTGTTAGTCATATAAAATATATGTATATCTATACACATGTACATGGGATGGATGATGAATTGTCATGGTTAAAGGAAAATTTTTATAAATTGTTTCTTTTTTCAAAAGATTTTTTTAAAAATATTAATTTGCTTTATCATGTTAGGAATGCTATTTGTAAGCAAATAGAAGCAGCCACTGCATTAAAGATATAGCAACAAAATCACCTTGATGGAGCATTGCTGAAGGAATAAAGTGTTCCATTAAAATAAATGTATATGGTCTGTAAAAGGGGTTACATATTCACAGTCAGTGTACTTTTGGATATTATGATGAAACAATGATGTAAATAAAGTATTTTTAGAAAGTTTAATGCACAAAACAAATATAGAGCATTTAGCTTATAAGATCATAAAATGATCTGAGCTCCCAGTTCCCAATCTGGGGGTCCTGCCTGTGATATATCAGTTTTAGACAAGTTAACCCTGACCTCTCATGGTATAATACGTATATTAATTAAAACATACATAAAACAAATTATGAAAAAATATGGTTTCTAGTATCAACCTCATGGGCCGGAACCTAAGACCCAGTGACATTATTCCAATATCCAGACTCTTTTTGGCATTGATCTTCTGCTAAACATCAGCTAAAGGTCCCAACTATAGAGTCATTATTTCTCATCTTTGGGTTTTTGGACTATTTGCAGATATTAGAACACTCACTAGCAAATTCTATGTGTTTACTTTAGTATATAGTAGTTTGTTTTATTTGGGTGTTTGGAGAAAGGCAGTTTTTCACTATAACTGAATCTCACATTCTTACTAGGTCCCCAAGATGATATTCCAGGATAATGCTATTTTTTAAGCAATTTAGTGTTTATAAGGGGATGCTCTCTAATTAATGCTCTTGGACTAGATGTCAATGACGACTTGAAGCCCTTGGCTACATAATCATGTGGGGGTCATGCAATCTGAAGCATTAAATCACAGCCTTCCAGGCCAATCTGCATTATCTGTACATGGAAAAGGAAATAAAAAATACTAAGCAATTATTTTCAAAATAATACTTTGTATAATTTCATATTAACATCTATCTGTTTATACAGGAAAATGTTAAGACAAATGAGATTACTTTAAAATCACAAGCTACTCTAGTAATTCGGTTCCTTTAAAATATGTCTTGATCTACCTCCTTATCACACTGAGAAGAAAACTTGATGTCCCACATTTGTTCTTCCTCCATCAGAATGCCAAGGTTAAATGCCATTGGGTTCTAACAATTTCACTACTGACGCAGCTGTATGAACTAGTAATAGTTTAATGTCCAAATCTGGAGGTCACAGATGACAGCACTCCTTCCCCTAAATGTGATGCTTAGAAGCCTACCTTGCTGTGCTCAGTTTCAGAGAACACTACATCAGACATTAAGAAACCATCAACGTGAGTCCACAGGAATTCTCTGAATCCTCCGGATCCTGGTAAGACTGACTCCTGAGCTAGTAAGCTCTTTTCTCTCTGGGTAAATCTCGTAGGTGTGCACATGGCAATGGAAGAATTTTCTTACCAGATCAGAGAAGGTGATACAATACCCTCCCATTGTGGGGAAGGCCCAGTGGGTTGTTTCAAGTAAATAGACGGGGTCAGAAGAAGGAATACAACAGCGGTCTATGCTCAGACTGGCAGAGTTAAAAAATCAACTGATATCCATTGAAGTGATTGTTTCCTCCATGAAACAGCAGGGAAATCGGCTCCCTCTCTGACAGTTTCCAGGGACACCCACCCCAGTGTTTGAAAATACTAAGAGTGCAACCCAAACACAGGTGTATATTTTCAATGAAGAAAAACTCGACCTCCCTCTCCCAAACCAGAGCCGTTCAAAATTTTTTATTTAAAGGAATAAATCATGATTTATTAATTTCCAGAGCTATGATATATATTTTATATATATTCTCTCATTTAGTTGTTATCAGAAAACCTGTGAGATTGCCTACCTTCTTCCCAACTTATACAGGAAAAAATAATAAAGCCTAAGGTTCAGGAAGGGTAACTTAACCGAAGTCAGTAAGTACCAAGTCTAGATTTCAACCCAACTTTTCTTCTATTTTACCCTCAGAGACCTGAAAAGTTTCCAGCAGTAAAAATTTTATTGAAAGTAAAATGTCTTTTTTCTTGCAATAACCAACTGTCCCTGTTCTTGGCTTTAAATAAAATTGTGCAAATCTGAATTGAATTCCCTTCGCTTCTGCGGCTGCCGCTTCTCCTTCTAACTGAATCCACACACCACTGTTGTGGCGTGCTTCCCAGTGAGCCGTCTGCCTCGGATTTGTAGTTTTCTGAGTCCTTAAGAGGCTCAGGCAGTAACACCTGTCATAAAGGGACTATTTGGCTCCAGGTCGGTATTCAATCTAATATCACTCTAATAGCTCGTAACTGTGTGTACTTCAAGCTGGGCCAAATGTTTTAATATTTGATGGCTTCACCATTATTTTTAGAATATGTATATACTATAGAAGGGGTGTTCAGGAAAGGAATAAATAGAAAAGAATTATGCTAATTCATAGCTTCTTCCCTAATTTTGTGATTAACCCAGAAACAACACAATGCAATGTAATACACAGCATGTAATTTAGAACACCTACAATACAAAATACCAAGCCCACAGGGGATTTCTATTTGTTCTGTTTCTGCTTTTTCCCTTTTATTCAAATCAGTTACATTTTCTAAAGAAAAAATTTTAATTAGATGTATGAAAGAGGGTAGACTAGAAAATGCACTGCTGGTAATAAAAGACTGGTCTTGTCTACATGAGGCATGTTCACAGAACGAGATTTGGCCCAGAAAACAACGTCACCTGTATGATCACCTTTCATGCCCCAGTGCCAGGAACATGGTCTCTGGATTGTGACCTTGAGCAAGTTAGTCAAAATATAATTCTCTCATTTATCAAGTGGAAGTAATGAAGATTGGCCAGTTCATTGTGAAGAATGAAGTAACTCATATTTTCAAAGTCTCTTGAACTCTATCTAGGCACATAGTGGATACCCATTATGCTTTGCTCCCTCTTTCTGTAACACTTATTGCTAGAACCCAAATTGTTAGAAAACTACTTCAAAAACCACTTATGTTAAGACTTCAATATGTGTTTGAAAGCATAACACACAGAGTAAACGTTTCCTCATGTCATGCATATCTGATAGCATTCAAGCTAAGTATAATTTATGGCCTATAACTTTTGGTTTTTCCAATTCCATTTTCACTGTTAACTGAATTTAAAATTTAAGATTTTAATATGTTTTATCAAAACAAACTTTAAATAAAATATCCTTGCCAAAAGTCTAATGGTTAGCTCTGGAATCTATTACTGCTCTAGTATGCACTACGATTCCAAATCAGAACTTCAGTTTGATGTGAGCTACTGGTCTTCTTTACTAGAATTTTCAGATCACAGTATTTTATGAGTTTAGGAATTTTGACCATATCTAGCGTCTAAATTGTGGATCACAAAGTAATGCTTGCGATGGCCTGCTAGTGCCACATGGCAGGATTGTGACTTACACAATGCCCAACTTGCCACATCTCCATGCAGTCCAGATATGGAACATCTAAACTAAACTGAAGGATTATCATGGGAAAGTATGTCTTTCTCTGAACAAACGTCCCTGGAAGCTTTGGATCTTTTCTAATTATGTTCTAACTCTCTAGGTTATTTTTTATTTTTCTTACTGAGATAGAATTGAGAGAGAACATTGTAGAAGCTTATAGTGTACCATGTGTCGACTTGCTACATCTCTGGTTGCAGTATGATTGCTGTCCTCATCCTATCACATAATAAAGAATGTGATTGCTTCTCAGCCAATGGACATCACCTGGGTGATTAAATAGGGACTTGGTCACTTTGTTAAACACCTTTAAATATTACTTCTTTTGGTCAATCTCTGCAGAGACAAATCCTCTAATCTCCTTTGCTGGAGGGAAGCAAGGGCCAGGAGTGATTAAGTCTGGCAGCCAGGACTGGAGAACCTCGAGCAGGAAAGAGCTTTGGATATCTCACTCTTGTCTCCTTTCTGTGAATTCCTCAGTTCCCAGTGTGGGCCCTCACATGCCCACAAGCACAGTTCAGCTCTGTCCCTGAGCCCTGCAGAACGTAAGCATCTGCAGCTATGGGAGAAAGTGCAGCTACTGGGTAGCAGTGTTTCTGGGAGAAAGTCGAAGGACCTGTCTGGTTATCTCAAGGGGCCAGCTGTATCTCCTTTAATTCCTCTCTAGTCAGCTGGCTTGTGTTACTTGCTCATCCAAGTACTTCGGTTTCAGTTTCTCTGGTTTCCTAAATCAGTGCAGATGACCTGCCTTCGTCTCCCAAGATTTTGCAATCTCTTCTGTTATTCACCGTTTTTAGTCTTCTCTGTCTTTGCTGCTCCTTAGCAACACAGAAATTCCTCAGATACTTCATTCTAAAGCTTTGTGTCACTTGGAGCATGGAAAATTTTCTTGTAACCAAGAGAAATAATCAGAGTCTAAGAAGAATGAAATAAGAAAAAGACATAAGAGAAAGAAATAAAAGACATCCAAATTGGTACAGAGAAGTAAAACTTTCCTTGTTTGTAGATGACATGATACTATACATTAAAAACCTTATAGACTCCACCAAAAAACTACTAGAACTGACAAATGAAATCAGTAAGATTGCAGTATACAAAATCAATGTATAGAAATCTATTGCATTTCTATGCACTAATAATGAAGCAGCATAAAAAGAAATTAAAAAAAACCCATTTACATTTGCACCAAAATAATAAATTATCAGGGAATATACATAACCAAGCAGGTGAAAGACCTGTACTCTGGAAACTGTAAACCACTAAGATGGGGAAAGAAATTGAAGATCTCAAACACATGGAAAACCCTTCCATGCTCATGTATTGGAATAACACATATTGTTAAAATATCTATACTACCCAAAGCAAGCTATGTATTTAATACTATCCATAAGAAAATACCAACAGCATTGTTCACAGAGCTAGAACAATCCTATAATGTGTATGGAACCACAAAGACTCGGGATAGTCGATGCAATCTTGGAAAAGAAAAGCAAAGCTGGATAGATCACAATTCCAGATTTCAAGCTATATCACAAATCTGTAGTCATCAAGACATGTGTACCAGTAGATCTATGTGTCTACATAGATCAGTGAAACTGAATAGAAAGCCCAGTAATAACCCACAATTATGTGGTCAATTAATCTTTGACAAAGGTGGCAAGAACATGCAATGGGAAAAAGAGAGTCTCTTTAACAAATGGTGTTAAGAAAACTGGACAGCACCATGCAGAAGAATGAAACTGGACCACTTCCTTACACTATACACAAAATAGACACAAAATGGATTAAGGACCTAAATGTGAGACCTGAAACCATAAAAATCTTAGAAGAGAGAACAGACAGTAATTTCTCTGACATTGCTGTAACAACTTTTTTCGAGATAGGTTTCCTGAGCCAAGGGAAACAAAAGCAAAAATAAACTGTTGGGACCTCATCAAAATAAAAAACTTCTGCATAGCAAAGGAAACAATAAACAAAACAAAAAGACAACCTACTGAATTGGAGAAGATACTTGCAAATGACATATCCATTAAAGGGGTAGTACCCCAAATATATAAAGAACATCTACAAATCAATGCCCAAAAAAAAAACCACGCAATCCAATTAAAAATGGGCAGAAGATATGAATAGACCTTTATCCAAGGAAAACATCCAGATGGCCAACAGGCACATGAAAAAATGTTCAACATCACTAGTCATCAGGGAAATGGATATCAAAACCACAATGAGACACCACCTCACACCTATCAGAGTGGCTAAATCAACAACACACATAACAACAAGTGTTGGTGAGGATGTGGAGAAAAAGGAACCCATGTGCACTGAATGTTGGGAATGCAAACTGGTGCAGTCACTGTGGAAAACAGTATGGAGGTTCCTCAAAAAATTAAAACCAGCACTACTATATAATCCAGTAATTCCACTACTGGGTATTTACCCAAGGAATAGAAGAACACTAATTCAAAAGAGTATACGCACTACTCCTATGTTTATTGCAGCATTATGTACAACAGCCAAGATACAGATTCAACCTAAGTGTCCATAGACAGATGAATGGATGAAGAAATGTTATATATACACAATGGAATATGACCCAGCTATAAAAAAGAATGACATCTTTCCCTTTGCAACAACATGAATAGATCTAGAGGGTACACTGCTAAGCAAAATAAGTCAGTAAGACAAAGGAAAGTACCTTATGATTTCATGCATATGTGAAATTTAAGAAACAAAACAACTAAACAAAGGAGGGGAAAAAAGAGAGAAAAACCAAAACACAGACTCTTAAATAAAGAGAATAAATAGATGGTTATGAGAAGAAAGGTGGGTGCATGGGTAAGTGCAACAGGTGAAAGGGATTAAGAGTACACTTAATCCCTTCTCTTTTTTAAGCTTATTTATTTTGCGAGAGACAGAAGTGGCACAAGTGAGGGAATGGCAGTGAGAGAAAGGAAGAGAGAGAATCCCAGGAAGGCTTCGTGCTGCCAGCACAGAGCCCAATGCGGGGCTCAAACCTACGAAGCTGTGAGATCATGACCTGAGCCAAAACCAAGAGTCAGACTCTTAACCAACTGAGCCTCCCAGGTGCCCCAAAGGTACACTTATCTTGATGAGCACTGAGTGATGTACAGAATTGTTGAATCTCTATATTGTACACCTGAAACTAATATAACTCTGTATGTGAACTACACTGGGATTAATCCTTTTAAAAAAAGAATGTTCCATATGATTCTCTCTTATTAACTGCCTGATTCTCTTTTGTATGAAATGAGTTAATTCAAGCTATTTTACAGAATATGTCGTTTTAGAATCAGATTTCTAAAATATTCTCAAATAATTGGAAGAGCAACTCAATTATGTTCATTTCATATGGCCAAATGCATGGTTAATAATGGAAATTCTGGAATGATATAGATCAATGTTCAAGCTTGACTACCAGAGCAAATTAGGTAAAGGGACTCACCCCGAGTGGATGAACCCCAAGGGAAAACAGATCAGCAAGAGAAGTGAGGGCTGAATGTAGGCCCCTGTCCACCTAGCACAGAGTGCCGGGATATGTGCACAACAAAATTTGGAGACCCCTCTGGGTGCCCTCTTCTTAAAGCTATTGCAATTAAGCAAGTTATTGAACTTATCTAAGTGTTAGTTAACCATACATACTAATGTAAGTATAATATTTTTAATCAGTAAACATTTGATGAAAAATCTTGAGAATAAAATGAATTTTTTTTAACCAGTAGATGCCATGTATACTCAGTAAGAGATTTCATTGTTATTTCCATTTACACAACAAATGTTCTTCAGATTATATAGAACTTCATTGCAATGTTTTATTCTGGCCATAAATATGTGTACAACCTGCTGAAATGGAGAGGTAGGGGTCCAAAGTTATGGGTGGTCTTAATGATTCATTGTAGCTATTGCTACTGCTACTGAACTATGGCTAATGCAATCCTTGATAACAATTGTTTGTATGTTATTATTTTGAAACAGAACATAATGATATAGCTTTGAATTATTCATAATTTTCTACTCAGGTACCTAGACATCACAATTTCATAGTTATTTGATAATAGGTTGTTTGCTCTTACTAACATATTTTTATTCTTATATTTTCCCCCCATGGGATATAACTTGGTTTCCAATCAGAGTTAAGTATAATGCTTTATCCTATTGCCTTGTCCTAAAAATTAAAGCATATAAGGACATGAAATATTTTGAGAATCCAGGAGAATAATTGCTTTTAAATTAAGACTGTGGCCTGGAATTGTATCATTATTTTTTCTCTATTTTGTCTTCTCTTCTTCTTTCCAACAGCACATTACCAACTGGGAAGAGGAAAAGGGAAATCTGGGATGTGAGATATGTGCAGTTACTCCCACAGATACACACATTTAATTTAGAAAAGGAAAGCAGCTTTTAAATTAAACATTTTTAAAAATAGATAAGAATTATAATTTTAATACTTTTCAAACTACATTATGTTTCTCCAATGGAACATTTTTAGGTGTACAAAAGGAGCAAATTCATTGAAAATGAACAAATTTAAATCATGTGAAGGTTTTATATGGATATGTCTATCTTTAGAACATTGACATTTAACCTATCATTATTTATTAAAAGCCAGTTAAATTATCTCACCAATGGAACTACGTGCCTTATAGTGTAGGAAACATGCTATCATGATAAAATAGTATATCTTTCTTTACAGTTGGGTGCATGATATTGCATTAGGATAATTTGAAGAAATATATATTTATATATTTACATATAAACATATACACAAATATTTAAACATGTATTGATCAGAATCAATTTAGATGGCTCATTAAATAAAATAAAATTACGGGCATCTGGGTGGCTCAGTTGGTTAAGCATCCGACTTTGGCTCAAGTCATGATATTGCTGATCGTGAGTTTGAACCCTGCATCAGGCCCTGTGCTGACAGCTCAGAGCCTGGATCCTGCTTAGGATTCTGTGTCTCCCTCTCTTTCTGCCCCTCCCCTGCCCATGCTGTCTCTGTCTCTCTCTCTCTCTCTCAAAATATTAAGTAAACATAAAAAAATTTTTAAATGCCCTTTTAGAATTCCACATTCTAGTAGTATAGATGTGTCTTATAAATGTATAACTTGTTTCACAAAGCATTTGAAACATTGTAATGGTTTTCAGAGCAAATGCAAATATAAATGAGGATATATTAAGAATAGAGAGGAAGCCATGGGGTCGGAGGATGGTTGCAGTGGAAAAGAGGTGGATTACCACAGAGCTGGGCAATTAAAATATGGCCTTAAAGGTTGAGATAGTTCAAAAGACAAAAGAGCAAAAGGGTCAGTGGGTGCCATAACTTTTGTTGTTCGTGATTCTCGTTCATTTGCTGTGTGGTGACATTCTCGCCGGATCATATCATACTTGACATAAATGTAGGTGTAGATCACTTCAACCCATTAAAGGCAGAAGCGGAATTGTAAAGTCAAGTGAAGATAAAGCAAGGGCAAGTCTCCAAAATTCAAATAATGGAGGAAGAGGGCCATGTGCCTCTGTGATGTGCAGAGTAGCTCTTGTAGTGATGACTGATCACCTTATCAGTGCATTGTTAAGTTCAGTAGATTCGGGCCTTGATCTTCTTAAAAGGAGACAACAGGGTGAGCATGGGCCCAGCTCTCACCCAGCCACATGTGGGCGTGGATGAACTCCTTTATTTGGGAGGCTCAAGTTTTTGAAAGGGATGGACTTTAAAGCATTTGAGCCTTTAGTGACTGAGCACTTCATTATTATTCTTTTCCTCCATTAGGTAAGCATTTCTCCTTCATAAGAGCCGCATGTTCTAGTGAGACTAAAAGGAGACACTTGCCAAAACGCAGATGGTGCAACCATAGAATGCTAACCACAGAGAGTAAGTTTCCAGCTAAGTTTGCCCTCCAGCAATGCAATTCCAAGTAAATCTCTCAGATTCCTAGTTTTCATCTTCCTACAATAAGTTTGCTCTCAACACTTAAACGAATATATTTCCATTAAATTATCCCAAAGTTCAAAGAAAAACACTGGTACTCCAACTCCGAGTGATCAAGAGTCCTCCGTGGAGATAAAGCCATCAACACAAAGAAGCCTCACAGGCATTCATAAACAACTGCAGACATTTCATAAATAAAAGCACTCGATGCAGTATCACATTTTTACAATCCCAGCATTGACTTTCCACCTAGTGAAAACACCTACTGTCTTCTTCCCTTCCAGAAATAGTGAGCAGAGACTAAAACACAAAGAGGATTTTGGGTCTCAAATCTGCTTCTGTTACCTTTTATTTATTGTCTTTAGAGGTCTCATCTTGCATGTAATTTATAATTTATGTCCACAGTTACCTCCCTCTTAGATACATCACAGAGATTAATGAGTGTTGTTTTTCAAGTTATATTTTCATTATTTTCTTTCTGCATAGTCTCTATGCAATATCAATAAACTTTGGAAATATTGATGCATTTAAGGCAGGGAGGGTTTTGAGCAGTTGGACCATTTTTCATTAACCCATAGATCAGTGTCCCAAAGGCACTCAGGATATTCCATTGTTATCCCTTGTGAGTAAGAGTACAAATTTCAAAATGAAGTTTTTAAATGCAAGTTATATAAGTGATTCTCTCTCTCTCTCTCTCTCTCTCTCTCTCTCTCTCTCTCTCATCTATATAAATGCACAAAGCCCCACAAGTGCACCCCATCATTATAAGCAACTAAATGGTAAAGTAACTGCCTCACAGGATCATGTAACTTTCAGCTGTTCTCAACTGAAAGAAAGAAAGAAAGAAAGAAAGAAAGAAAGAAAGAAAGAAAGAAAGAAAGAAAGAGAAAGAAAAAAGATGGAATGCTCATTCATGTTCTCAATGATCCATTCACTCAACAAGCATTTATATGGGGCCTATGTTACTTTCTTTGTTGCTGTCCAAGTTGTCCTTTTCCTTTCTTGAATTCCTAGGTCCCTTAAGTTTCTTTCTATAATGTTCATTCCACATTTTCTGTTTGAATCCGGCACCACAACCTTTACCACTTGGAGCACTTGAGGATCTTTGTAAGGGTAGGGGCTTCAGCATTTACTCTTTATTTCCTTCCACCACATTCTATATAAGTGAAATTACTCTAAACATCCTGGGAGTAGTTCTTTTAGTAAACAAAAACCCCAATTTTTACTGGAATGCTTTGCGTCTAGACTAAACTATTTTTTATCATCTCTGGCAGCCAGTTGTGACCATATGATTAAGTACCAGCCAAGACGACATTCATGAAAAAGTTGTAAGATAGTACCAGGGAGATTAATTAAAAACAAGGAGAATAAAAAACCAAAAATCAAAAAATACAAAAATTTCTTCTGTTTGTTCTTTAGAATAATATTATAGGACAGAAATTTGAAATTTTAGCACCTAAAATAGACTGTTTGGAGACCTTGGAAATAGAGTACATGGCAGAAACCTGTTTCTCTGACAACAGCCATCAACTATTACCTCTTCACCTTTTTTCTATGACAAAAAAGTAAATTTTTACTTGGCATTAAGGAATATTCTTTGACTAGCTGTAACTGTCATGACTGCATCTGAATAAAACCATCCAGACTGTTTGACTTCAGTTTTTGGAACTATGAATATAGAGTTTAATCCAAGTATTACATTCATGCATGAGATAGATGTTATTCATAAAATAAAATGCTAAACTTCTCATGTGATGATTTTTAAAAATCTTGTTGGAATTTAAAAATCAAAAGATACTCATAAAACCTAGAAACTGTAGAGAAATATACAGGATCCAAATATATGAAATCCTATGTCATAAAAAACACAGAAAAGTTATTACACCAAACTCTCCAGTGATACTCATCACCACCATTTATCTTATCCAATCTCCTGATTCTTCTCAGTTGGCATGATTAGCATGATTTTGTTAATATAGTTCTACTTTCTGTATTATTCTTTAAAAATGATTCATGTGTTCATTCAATAAATATTTATTCAACACGTGGTATGGATCACATAGAATGTTAATCACTGTCTAAAGATATACACAAAATCTAAAAAGTCAATGCCATTTGGAGCTCCAACCTAGCATGAGATATTAAACCTGTTTCAATACATTTATCTAGCTTCCTTTTAAATATAAGGTTCAGAGTATACAAAGTCAAATTCATCAGTTTTCTCTGCCCAATGAATATAGCAATATTTAATTTTCTTTTTAATGTTTGTTTATTTTTGAGAGAAAGAGACACAGAGTGCAAGCTGGAGAGGGGCAGAGAGAGAGGGAGACACAGAATCTGAAGCAGGCTCCAGGGTCTGAGCTGTCAGCACAGAGCCCGAGGCGGGGCTCAAAGTCACAGACAGTGAAATCATGACCTGAGCCAAAGTTGGACACCCAACCAACTGAGCCACCCAGGTGACCCTAGCAGTATATAAATATAAGGACAGATTGTTAAAGGAATTTTTCAAGGAACTGTCTCCAGGAAGTCTATATTGTCTGATTAGGGTATTAGATGTTATCAGTAATACACCAATATCATGAGGAAAGCACATGTGGTCATACTCCTGCTACCCTGCTGACACTGGTCTTCTCTCCTTTCTCCCTGCGATACATGCTAATGGCATGAAGCAAGCCCATCCAGTAGACTACGTATAGATGGGATGCTTTACCTAAACATTTCCAGAATTCTCTTTGTTACAGCTTGGAAGCTTTCTTCATGGAGCTAAGTTATTACTTATAGCTCTGATCTCCTGAGAGCTTATAAGTCTTCATTACACTCCTGGAGCATAGTAGAACCATTACATCCTTAAACACAGGACTAGTGAGTTCTGGGTTTGCAGACATAGGAAGGTGAGTTTGGAAAGACAAGTAGAAGATTATTGGGAAGAGAAACAATGAGGCTGTGAAGAAAAGGGAGAGAGGGAAGAGGAGGAGGAGCAGGGAGGGAAAAGCAAAAAGGAAAACGTCTTCCTTGTTACTTTGTATTAAATCAGTCCTATTTTAACAACGTGGTGTTTGTTCTCAAACCCATTTACTAAACTCCTCTGCAGAGAGCGGTTAGTATGCTTCCGTGCCTGCCCAAGCCCGCACTACAGCATTACTCCCAGGTCTGGTTAGTGACCCCGCTCTTGGGTATCAGCTTGTCCCGCAGCCAATCCCCCCCACGCCGGTTCTCCTAGTGGACCTGAGCTCAGCTACATGCTCGTAGAAAAGTCATAAAAGTGTGTTATTAACTGAACAAAAAATTATTGTTAGAACAAATGTTTTTATTGAATATGCATTTATGTATGTATTGAATATGTATTTATTGGACAAATATGCTTTTAAACACATCCAGAAGTTGCATTTCTTACACTTAAGAGTAACTGCATAATGATTCGTCCAAACTACAGTCATTTCATAGGGAAAAGGAACACTAATTTCTAAAGATTTGTTTAAATTATTATTTTTTAGAGAGAGCGTGAGGGAGGGAGATGCACAAAGAGGGAGAGAGAGGCAATTCCAAGCAGACTCCATGCTAAGAGCAGAACCCAATGTGGAGCTTGATCCCATGACCCTGGGATCATGACCTGAGCCAAAAACCAAGAGTTGGATGGTAACCAACTGAGCCCCCCAGGGACGCCAAAGAAATTTTACTTTTTAGTAATCTTCAAACTCAGTATGGGGCTTGAACCCATGACCCTGAGATCAAGAGCTGCATGCTCTCACAACCAAGCCAGCTAGGTACTCCCAAAAGGAACACTGTTAATAACTATGCCAGGAGAGCAGGATAATCCAGGACTGTTCCAAGGAGACCAGACATACAGTCCTTTTATTTAAATAGAACTTTACTAATTCAAATGAATCTCTACTTGGTGGGTTTTGAAATAAGTGATGTGACTCAGTGTTAAGTCCTACTGTGTCTGGTCTCTCACTCACCCCACGTTGGGGCGGCACTTGTCTGGTCCCTTGCCCCGGCTGGCTGGCGGGGCGGTAAATCCTTGCGCGTTCGTTCCTGAGGGAGGGAGAGAGACAGTAGGGCAGGAAGGGGAGCACAGAGAGTGAGGCAAGACAAGCGATTCCTGATCAAGCCCGCTTATTGAAAAGGAATCAAACCTTTATAGGATTAGGGGCGGGAAACTGGCCCAGGTTGGTTGCCAGGTAACAGAGTCAAATGCTTGTTAGAGGAAGAGGAAACCGAAACTGAAACTCCAAACACAGCATCAAAGGAGGCGCCCAGACTTTTGTCCGCAATAATGGGCAGGGGAAGGTTAGCGCTGCATAAACCCGAATGCGGTTTGATCTTTTGTTCATTTTGGCTTTTCTCGTCTGGCTCAGTATGACTGTCTCTGAATCCTGGACCAGGAAATGCACTCTCCTAGCCTCCAGATGTAAATCTTGTTTTTTTGGTTGCTCCCGGGAGAGAGATATGCCCTTGCCTGAGGCGGCCAAAACTCGGCAGCTCCCAACACTACTGGATTCACTCCTGCCTTGAAATATATCCTCTCGATCATTACTTCCAAATTGTTCCTCATTTTTTATAACTTCTTCTGATGCTCTCTGTTCTTGTCAACTTGTAAATCTGCACTTTCTCAAACACCTTGTGTTTACAAATCACCTCATTTCCCCTCCACAATTACATGTTGCTTTTAGCTGGAGGATGTAGAATTTCTGAGATGCAAGGACAGAAGGCAAGTCAGGTGATGGCTGAGCACAAGTCACTATTTACACAACAGAACCCTGCAGAAGCAGCTCAGAAGAACTGCTTTTGTACCTCTGACATCGGGGAGAGACTTAGACAAACGGAGGTGTTGTCTCCAAGGTCCAGCATGGAGTTTTCATAGGTGGGGTGAAGCAAAGGCACCCCATCTGCCGGCTGAGCAGTTGGAAAAGAACACCAGTGTTCCAATGCCTATTTCCCTATTGGACTGGGTTATTTAATCTCTAAGACACAGCCAAAGACTATCAGCGAGCTCCATGGACAAATTCAAGCCTGGCTGATCCTGATCCTATGCACTGGGGATAAATAGTCAACCATATGGTGTTCTTTGAGGAATCAGGACTCCTTCCTCTACACGGCCTGCGTCAGGTCTGAAATCCCACCATTAGAACCAATTCACTTAGAATAAACATTGCTTCTTCCTGCTGTCCTGCTCCTTCCACTTCCCCAACATGATCATTCCAAAGACGGATAGAAAAATTTTCTCCAGGCCTGCACCAATGAATATCAAGGCACATATGGGTTTATGCTCAAAAGGAAGCAGAGACTATGGATAAAAATAGGAAAATGAAAAAGGAGAATATCTTTTACCAAAATAAATTGCTTTTTAGTGCCAAGATATCACTCTTGCCAGATAAAATTTATTTTCACACTGCTACCTTCAAATTCTTATTTTAATTAGAACTACGTGGACCCATTTGCACGGTAGCATATCTGTCTTACAAAATACTTCAGTCCTCTACACAACTCAGCAATGGCTCTGCAAAGACTTCACGAGAAAAGCACTTTCACCCAATTTTCCTTTAACTGAAACACTGCAAGGAAATTATGAGGCACAGAGAAGAAGGAAGAAGTGATGACAGCCAGCATCAGTAGAGTGGAGCCCAGGGCAGGTTTGTGGTGGAAGGAGCTCTCAAGAATAAAAATTTTGCCAGGCCCTGACATGACTTCCCTCACACCCCACAGCACTGTAAGACAGCCATGTAGCCCCTCGGGAGCCTCAGTCTTTTCCAACCATAAAAATGAGATGTTTACACCTCACTTGCAATGTGACAATGACATTGAAAATGACAATGTGCCGGCGTACTAGTCAGTAAATGTTGATTGTTATTATAGTACCACACTACCACTTACTAAGAGCAAGGTAGCTGAGGAGTAGCCAATTGTGAACAAAATTGTCAGCTAGGCTTACAAAAGAAGTCACAGTATCAGCATACTCCAATAAGTATTAGAATTCAGAAAATTGACAGGTTTTTCAGCTACTGTAAACAAATTATTCACTTGATTGCAAGTTATTATAGCAAAGGGCTCTTTTTTAAAATATTTATTTATTTTTGAAAGAGAGAGTGCACTAGTGCGTAGATGCAGAGACAGAGGGAGAGAGGGGATCCCATGCAGGCTCCATGTCGATAGCAGAGAGCACGATGTGGGGCTTGAATGCATGAGCTGTGAGATCATGACCTGAGCCAAAGTCTGATGCTTAACAAACTGCACCACCCAGGTGCCCCAAAGTCCAGGGTTCTGAAAGCTTATTAGTGCTTTTCAAACTTTAATGTGTATATAAATTACCTGAGTTTCATCTTAAAATTTATATTCTAAATTATCAGATTTGGGATGGGGGCTAGTCCTGAATTTTTTTAAATTTTCAACCAGCGCCAATGTCACGTGACAGATTTAGTAAACAAAGATATAGGCAGCCCAGATAAATCTGGATTTTATGTAAATAACAAATATTCATTTTGCATCAGTGTGTTCCAAATATCACAAGGCCATGCTTCTACTAAGACAAATTTCATTTTTTATCTGAAGGTAAAGTGTAACTGGATGTCCTGTATTTACCCGACACCCTGATGCGAGCGCTGATGGTCAGAAGACCACCCTTTGCGTAGGAAAACCTGTAATCTAAAAATTCATGCGATTACATGCCAATATGGAATGTCAGCATATTATTCAACCACTCTAGAGAATTTAGGGCCAAGGCCAATGAATACTTGCTTTCTAACTGGCTGACTCTGTGGCTTCTGAGCCACAAAAAGCTTATTAGGATCCAACGTGGTAAACAGCAGGACACAAGCCCCAACCTGCAATAGAGTGTCTTCATCTTCCTTTTCTTGATGGGCAGCCATGTGTCCTGGTGGCATGAACTTGAGTTTGGGGGAGGGGCAAGATTCCTAGGGAGGTAACAAGTGTAGGCCTCAATAATCAGCTCATTAAGGTCAAATCTTTGCTTTCTGACTAACAGCTAGCAAACACACAGGAAGAGACAAGTTGATATGTCCTTTATCCTACATGTCAAATCCTTTGAGGGGCACCTGAGGGCTCTCTTGGTCCAGCATCCAACTTAGGCTCAGGTCATGATCTCAAGATTTGTGAGTTTGAGCCCGGTATCAGAGCCTGGAGCCTGCTTCAGATTCTATGTCTCCCTCTCTCTCTCTCTTCCTTCCTAGCCTGTGCTCTCTCTCCAAATGAATAAACATTAAAAAAAAAACTAGCACACATACACACACATGATATCTTATCTGGTGTGTGTGTGTGTGTGTGTGTGTGTGTGTGTGCACCAGCAGTGCTTAAGAAAGTGCATATTTTCAGTAGAGACAATATTGTAGAATGAAAATCCATTGAAGACTTTGGTGAGTTGCTAAGGTTGGCTACACTATGCACTAGTTTTAGCAGGTCAGAATCTTCCCTGCTCTAAATGACTTAAATTCTCTTTGAGCTAAACAAGTGTGAGGCAGATGACATGCACAATGAAATGAGCAGAAACCTAACAATATTCTTATACTTTGCCCCTAACGAATCATGAAGAGCTGACTGGAATTGAACTTGCGCCATGATCGAGCACAGTGAAAACGGAAGGAGAAACATTCCGTGGTTGTTGGACACCCTTGTAGGTGCGATGACTCCACCAGTGAAATTGAATGAAAGTGAAGACAAAATAACAAAACATGGGAGGGAACTAGGGGAGATGTTTGCAAGGGGGAGAGCAGGAATGAGAAAGCCAGAGGGAAGGACACCGAGACAGAAGCTGTCATTCGCTAATTTTTAATCGATCTCGTTATGTCTTCCACAGAGCTCTCGTCAAATCTTAGGCAAATAACTTCCAGAGGCCCTCAAACATAAAACAAAAACATAAACAAAATCCGTTTCCAAGAATTTTTATCCTTTGATAGATTGCCTTTGACAGATGCAGCAAGATCTAAACATAAAGCTTTCCTTTTTTTTTCTTTTCCTTTTAACTAAAATATCAGAGGAGCCTATTCTTAATGGGATACAAAGTATGTTTATTGCAGGCAGAAGAAGTATCTATTTATTACCGCATCTATGGGAACCCTGCAAAATAAAAACAAATGTAATTCTCAGAAAGTATATAATAAGATGGTAAAGAATATACCTGGAATTTTAAAATCATAAATCATAAAAATCAAAAAATCATAAATCGTCATCAATCTTCATTTTTTAAAGGACATCAGAAGAGGTAGACTTCGTAGATGATGTGAGGTTTTCACTTATAAATCCTGTAATTACAAGTGTCATGATCTGACACGTTCTGATACCTTTTATTTGAGTATTCATGCATCATCTGAGGGCTCTGTTTTCTGGGCCGTGTGGTTAGCACCGGTGCAAGAGGAACATTCACTTGGTTGTTTAATGCTCTCCAGTAAAACTCGGCTTGACTACCGCATGATAGGTTACTCTGTTATTATTTCTTCATGAAAACTCATACCTGGGTATTTGTTGTTTATTCATTCCTTCAGGTTTTTGAGAGCCTTATTTTCTATTACAACAAATGGATTCCAGTTGTTTCCATTCTCAATGTTTAGATCCCGTGTTAAAAATGTTGGGGAATGGGGCACCTTGTGGCACAGTGGTTAAGCATCATCTTCAGCTCAGGTCATGATCTCATGGTTTGTGAGTTCGATCCCTGCGTCGGGCTCTGTGCTGACAGCTCAGAGCCTGGAGCCTGCTTCGAATTCTGTCTCCCTCTCTGCACCTCCCTCATTCATGCTCTTTCTCTCTCAAAAATAAACATTAAAAAAATAAAAAAAAAAAAACCCACTGGGGAATAAAAGATCAAGTCACAATGTGTAGGTTGTCATGCATTGGCAAAGTGTACACAGCAGTAGCAACAAACAGAAGTGTGACTTTTGGTCATTTTTTGTCTTTTTTTTTCTCAAAATGAACCTTTGTAGAAAACAATGTAGTGCACACCCATTTTAAAATCCTCCTTGCAGAGGATAAGACAGGTGAGTGAACTGTTTAACAACCACACGTGAAGCCCAGCACATATGTCCATGGAGCGTCAGGCACTGAGTAGGCACCTGATAAACGCTATAATTTTAATTTATTAAAATGTTCTCGATTCTATGCGGGAAATGAATTTCTTGGTTCCTCTTTTCAAATATTTCTTGGTTCCTAGACTGCTGCAAATATTCTGTCTTGTGTGTAAGCACCTCGTAAGAATAAATTGCTTCAAATTATATTTCTTTTGGTTCATGCATAAATATAGTCACAGGAAAAGAAAAATAAATGAATATGCAAATGAGCAATCACTGGCTATAATAAATGCAAAAATGCTTTTGATCTTTCTGGCAGGTATAAAATCAGGTGGTCGGAAGGTCAAGAGACACATACAGAAGAGGAGAATACCAAGAAAAATGTTAGTTTTGTTAGTCCCTCCACACAATATACAGCATAATCAAACCTGACACATTAGGTATTCAGTGGAATGCAATTAATTTCTGCCATTTTCAAGCCAGATTGCTATTTGGTCTGCAGATTACACTGACATGACCCAGAGTGAATTTTCTTCTTCAGATTCTTGGCTTTTAGTACAAGGCACAGGTTTTACAGATGTCTGACCTTGGCAGTTTAAGGTGATGATGCTGCTTTCTCTGAACAAAGATTAACATAGAAAAAGTTAGTCTTTCAAATAAGACTAACCCCAAAACGAGCACAGAAGAAGAAAACTATGTACCATTTTTCTTTAAAAAAAAGTATATATGTATACACATATCATAGATATGTCTACTTCTATCACATACAGCTGTCCCTTAGGGTGTTTCAGAATTTGTAGGTAAATATATAAAAGGCAGGATATTGTATAGTAATGACTCATACATTTTTTAAAGTTCAGTTTATTGGAAAATCTATGTTTAAAGGTACTGATCCTGAAATAATCATATGTTCTCCAGCAAAGTTTTTACCTTTTCCTTGGTTTTAGTTCTCCGCATATCCGTCACGTAGGCCCATGGGTCTTTCCGTCTTCTGTCCAAGTTACTCATGTCCCCTTCTCCTTTCCCCTACAGCTGGGAGGTCACACCTCTCTATACTGTGTCCACGTCTTCTAAGAAGACACTCTAGCTGGCCACCTTAGGCGCTTTCCTCCACAGCCTCCTCCTTTCCATTTCCAAATGAGTAACAGCAGCACAGAAAAGAAAGGCCATTTTGCATTATTTCACTCAAAGAATTATGACAGTCTTTTACATGGGTGATTAGACTACATCTTAAGACCTAAAAAGCATTTTTATTGTGGCTCACAGCACATTTAAAATAATTTTGACATTTCTTTATTTTTAAGTCACAGTTTTACTGGAGGCATAATTCACACCCCATAAAACTCCCTCTCTTATAGTGCACCACTCAGTGGTTCGGAGTACACCCACAGAACCGGGCAGCCACCACTACGATCTTGTCCCAGGATGCTCTTCCCACCCACCCCCCCAGAAGCGTCTGCACACCCAGCGGCACCTACCCGCACCGGACTCGCACGGCTCCTGGCCACCATGAAGCCACCTCTGTCTGTGGTTTCCCAGTTCCACACAACTCCTCTCCGTGGAGTCACACAAAATGTGGGCTTTCTTTTGTGAAAGTGACTCGTTATCTTATCTTTTGCTCTTATAGAATCACCTCCTTCATGCCAGCAGTAGATGCTGGTCCTGCCACCATTCAAACACCATATTGTGAGCCTCCGCTATGACAAGTGCGCATTTATTTGTAGGCACTTTCTAGTACTTCTGTTGATGGTTTCTCTTTGATCCATTCCTTATTTGTTCAGATGTAGTTGGCCTTAAAATAGAAAGCCTTTCTGCACCCTTAAAGGCCTCTTTTAATTTTTATCCAGGACCAAAGATAAAACTCAAAAGCCAACCACCCAACCATCCACTTTGATCCCCAGCCTCAGGAGCCTCAGCTCCCAGGGCTGTGACTTTGCCGAATTGCTCTTGTTCGGGAACAGGCTACCTGGTACTTTTCTGTCCTCTGGCTTGTCATCTTCACTAGCTCCAGGCTTGTTCCTCCCACCTGGCTCCTTAATGCTCCCCCTCCTGCTCCTGCCTTCCTGAGATAGCCGCACCCTATGAGAGAGGCTGGCACTGCTGGCCCGAAACCCACTAGCTAACGCTGACCCTCGCGCTGCTCTTCGTTCCCTGGCCTCTCAGCAGCGGTCTATCCCTGTGGACCTTCCACTTACAACTCCCACCGCCACGCTATGTATCAGTCACTGTTTCATTTGATCTGGTTCAGTCCAGAATTTAAACATGCCACCCAGAGGCCCCTCAGCTTGTTTCATTTCTTATCCTATTTCAAATAGTTCAACCGATTCATTTTATAGTTTTTCTTTTTTCCTAGTATTTCTCAAAGTTTTATACTTCCTTAAAGTTTTTTCTCAAACGTTATTTCAATGTCAGCCCAATGTTTATTTTAGCATAAACATTTTGGATGAAGGTATTTATCATTTCCTATCTTTTAAAAAATGGGCCCTCTCAGATTTGTCACAATTTTATGCCTGCCATACCCCAGGAGATGTGCCATGCACTGGGGACAGAGGGACAGGTTATAAGCATCACACTCAAGGCTAGTGTAGAGTTAAAGTGGAGATGTGTGCGGTACATTCATTGTCCACTGCTGCCATCACAAGTCATCACAATTTTAAATCCTTAAAACAGCATAAACTTATGATCCTACAGTTCCATAGGTCTAACGTCCAGAATCACGCCATCACAGTGCTGTGTGCCTTTCTCCAGCTTCTTGGGGGTGACATCCATCTCCTGGCTCTTCCCTTGCACCCAGCAAGAAGGAGCAAATGGAGTTCCATGCAGTTGTAGGGCTGAGCCTCCCTTCCTTTGCTCGCTGTCAGCCGGGACTGGTGTCTTTCCAGGTTTGGATTTGCCTTGTTTCCGATTCTCTCTTCTGCCCTAGCCTTATAAGTTCAGAGTAACTACTTAATAAAAAGGTGAAAGGAACAAGTTATGACTACACCTTTTCCAGACCATGTCTAGCAGGTGCCTGACAAACGAGGGGTAGGAGACAGGACGGATCATCTGGAGTGCAGCAGGGTCTGACCCGTGAGGAGTGGGGGTGAGGACAGCTGATGTGAGGGAGTCACAACCGTCCAGGTGATTAGATGCCACAGAGGATTATAGGAGCAAAGTGATATTCGCAGAAAAACACTTCCAGGTGAAGTAAGGAAAGTGGATTGATCTGGTGGAGGGAGGAGAAGGAGGAAGTGTTTGAGACTCAGACCTGGGAGAGCTTTAGGTGACCACATGAAGACAATGTGATCAGACTTGCCAGGCTGATGGAAATCAAATTCATTTCTAAGTTTCTAATTCTCCCTCAAAGTTTTGTTCTGACCCAACATGGGAGATCGAATTCCCGAGGTTGTTCTACAACTTCTGGTCATCTTCCCCAGTTTTAATGTTCCTTGTTGGTGTCCAAATTATATGGTTTCTGGTCGTTCAGAACTACTGAACACTTGAAAATTCCCTGCGTGCTATGTGTGCTAGACTGATTCTCGGCCACGCCCCACGGAGCTTCCAGACCTACTGTCACTGGTCCTGTCGCTGGTCTGCAGCCCGCAGGAGCCCCCTGGCCCAGCCGAGAAGCGGGCGCACCTCTGGGGGCCCTGCAGTGTTCTCCTATCTCAATAAGACCATTTAGTCTCCTCCACCTGAAGCAGAGGTCAGGGTACCCGGGAGGTACTGGAAAAGTGAGCAGGTGAGTGAACCAAGTGAGAAGTCCCTTCTCGCAGGAATGACCAAGTTGGTGCAGTGGGACAGCCCTGCCCAGGCTTCCTCCTGCCAGGTTCATGCTGCAGTGAACACACACTTCTTTGGACCAGTGGAGATGCTGCAACAGGTACCAGGACTGTCCCCATGTCCTTCTCTTTCCAGTACAGATGTTCATGAGGGGTTGTCTAGGTGAGGCGGCCTCACGTCCAGCCACGGTGAAAGTGGGGGTTTCATTTCCTTTCTTCTTTCAGAAGGAGCTTTCGGCTTAGACCCCCACTCACTGCTGAGGGTTTCTTCCCCTCTCATCTTTTCAAATGACTCCCACCCATTCAGCACTTCCCCACTTACTGGAAGATTCCTCTGGCGTTTCTCTATAATCATATAAATGGATAGAATCCTTTTAGGTAATCAGTGTGTCAATTTCAAAATGACATGACTGCATTCCAAACTAAATTATAAACTGCAACTTCTTGTTTCAGTTCTATGTCGTACTGACATAACAGCTGCTTAGGGCTGTCAGTTAGATTCATGAAGCTATATAGTCCCTGGTTTTTTCCAAATATTATGAGGCCTAAGTAGGAAGGCAGGTATAGAAAAAGGAGTAGAAATGGGGAATAATTTTCTTTTAATAATATTAATGAGGAAACCCAGGATGGCTGAATCAGTTAAGCTTTTGACTCTTGATTTTGGCTTATGTCAGGATTCCAGGGCCATGGGATTGAGCTCTGCACCAGGCTCTGTGCTGATGGTGTGGTGTCTGCTTGGGATTCTCTCTCTCTGCCCCTCCCTCCCTCACTCTCAAAACAAAATGATAATAATAATATAATAATAATAATAATAAGTGGAATCTGGACCCAGTGACTATATGCAAGAGTATAATTCCTTTTCTCTCACTACAGAGAGTTGGTGGAGACTCAGTTATTTCTTCCATAAATCTGGGGTGCATCTTTGCAATATACATAAGCCAACCACAATTGAATATGATACTTATCAACACACGGATACATGAACAAAAGTATTCAAGCACAGTGAGGGGCCTCACTATTCACATGACAAATTGTTTTTCCTTTTGACTAAATAATACATGTATTAGAAAAAGAGAAATCATCATCGCGGTTGGCATATTTTGATGAGAGATTAATGTGCATTTTTGAATGAGCTCCCCCTTCTCTTGCTTCCAGAGAAGCTGAGAAAAACATGTCCCCACATTATTAGCTGTGAGGGAAAACAGCAGTCCTTCTTAAGACTTGTTCCCGGAAGGAAGGTGACTGTCAGACATTTGGAAAAATAAACATTTTTTTTAACCCTTAAAAAATAGATCCAGGAATGTTCCATTTACAGATACTCCTTAAAAAAAGTGTGCCCAGGATATTCTTAGATTTCTATTTTCAGGGTGTTTCCAGGAAATAAAACCCAAAGACCTTCTTCTGATGGGAAATGCATCTGCTTCCTAATCAGAAAGAGAAAGAGAAAATGCCAAGTGTGACCTGGAGCTGTCTCTGAGTGGCTCAGAGGATGTGAGGGGAGCCCTCTCTGGGAGGCACAACAAAGACGGGAGAGAAGGAGAGGAGACACAAGGAGAATTATGGACAAGATGACACTCGGAAGTATTTCGGGCTTTCCACACACAACAGGACAGCTGCAGAGCCAAGCTGCCCCTCCTCCTTCTCTTTCAAGGGTGACCCAGTATACGTAATAAATGATGCTCTGATAACACAAAACGGTGCTGAAAAAAAAAACATATGATGCCATCCCTTTTAAGCCCTTAGCTCTGGTCATTACTATTTCTTCTTTGCGCTCAAAGTTAAAGGCTGAGGGGAAAAAATTATTTTTTATCAGAACTTAGCTCAGTTTCATCTCTTGACCCTGGGATGGCCCTAACTTTGCCATTCAGAGGAGCCGGATTTGTTTTTCTCCTACTCTGACACAGACTTTAAACTCCTTGTTTCATTGTGTTGTCTACTAAAGGACTTTCCCTTACCTGAATCCTGGATATGACTGGAGTGGACCTCATTTGTGTTGTTCTCCTTTTTACATAAAGGAGGTCAGAAGTGAACAATAGAGCTGGTCAATATGCTTTGTGTAGTATAGAATCAATAATGTGTAAGAAAAAGAAAAGAACTAGAGACTGTAAATCCTAATTTAAAAAAAAAAAAGCAACTCCTAGATTTGGAATTGAAAAGATCATTATTCAAATCTTGGCTTTTGCTAACATTAACTCAATAATTCTGGGCAAATTTTACTTTAGGATTTTTAGTTTCCCCATAGGCTTAAAAAAAAAGTAATTCATCTCTCACAGAGCTGTTATGAGAAATAAAGATATAATATGTGCATTTCTTAGCATGGAAGAGCTCACTAAATTCGTGGTCTCCAGAGATAAATCTTTGTCTGCTTTGTGTATGAGACATGAATGTTTATTTATTTTTGAGAGAGAGAGAGAGAGAGAGAGAGAGATGGTAAGTAAGGGAGAGGGGAGACAGAGGGAGACACAGAATCCCAAGCAGGCTCCAGGCTGTGAGCTGTCAGCAGAGAGCCTGACACAGGGCTTGAACCCATGAACCGTGAGATCATGACCTGAGCAGAAATTGGATGCTTAACTGACTGAGCCACCCAGGCGCCCCGTTTTGCATTTTAGAGTGCATGAGCTCAGTTTTTGATCTCTTCTATGCCCAAGGACCCTCACTTGGTTGGAGCCATCTGGAATGGTGGCAAGCCCATGGATGCCCTTCTTCCTAGATGTGAGCAGGGACAGTCCCCACTTAACTCCAGGGCACCACCTGTTCACAGTGGTGTGTCCCTAGACCCAGTCCACCCTGAGGAACAGGCCAGCAGTGTCCCTGCAGTGGGGCAGGTGGGGCCCTCCACCTACTGGGGTGTGGCAGGGTACATCCAGTCACAAGTGCTCTAGAATTGCTTCTGCTGCCAGGCTGCCCCAACGGTGTAGCAGAGGGACCCCTCGATCAGGAGTCAAACCACTTCCAGTTTTATCACAAATTTTTCAGTTTTTTAACTCGAGTGATCTCACATAACACAATGGGAAAACTGTAACAAGAGAAAGATTCTTTTTCATTTATTTTAACATACGGTTCATCAATATTTGTTGTCAACATGGCCCAGCATTAGTAAGATTCACTTGTGTTGAGAGCTTATGTTGTTGGTTTGAGATGATTTTACTTGACTAAACACTAAGAATAGAAAACCTAAATTACATCAAGAACATGACTTTCATTGATTAAAATTTGGGTCCAACCAAAAAGATCATCACAATTCTACTTGGCACACACCTCATTAGATGCTCTCTCTCTCTCTCTTTTTCTCTCCTCCCCCCACTCTTTATTCCCACTAAAAGTCTGTTCCTGACCCTGGTGGAAGCCATGTTAGTGTTGCTGAGAGCCAAGCAGAAGGTCCCCGTAAACACAGTCCCTAGAGTAACTATTCTGTAAAGCAAGCTCCTGGTGAAAACACACAAGCGTTCGTATTTAAACTAATTTTCTAAAATTATGAAATTAGTCAATTTGTTCCATTTGAGGCATATCTAAAAATCTGCCCAACCCATTTTCATTTTACAAATATTATTAGTACTTGGCTCTAGACCAATGTAATAAATGATTTAAAGTAGATTAATATAATCTTCTTAGCATATGGAATCCCACAAAGTTCACAAAAAACAAGTTTAGCACCTAATAGAGTCTATGACAGAGGTGACCTTCAATAGATTCTTGTGATTGATTAGATAGGATTAACAGCTGCCTGTATAAAGCATCATGACTTTTATTAACAGGGAAAAATGCGAAGATCTATCTACTTTTCCTACCTAAGACTAAACTCCCAGATATTTGAAATGATCAGACTTGGCATTGTTAAAAAAAACTTCAGAGTTGTCTGATGTTTTTCACTTTTCATTTTAATATTTTGATATCATGAAGGCAGTCAAATTTAGATACTTGAGAATTCCAGTTCTAAATATAAATTCTTACTCCTATGTCCTATAATGACACTGGTCCTGAAATAGCTATGATTAATTACTTTTGTGGAAGGGAAGCAGGTAGGGAAGAGAGAAAACACAAATTCCAAAATGGCAACACTTATTCCACATTTTAAAAAACATACATCTCTTATTAATTTCCATTTTTCCTTAAAATACTAAGTACTTCTGCCTTTTATGGAGCAAACTGGAGGAAATGTTACTTTTTTAAAAAGATTTCATATTTAAGCAATCTCTATAGCCAATGGGGGGCTC